>NC_071513.1:53550000-53850000 GCF_027887155.1 Malaclemys terrapin pileata
GCCTGACACAGAGAGAGACTGGGATGCAAAGGATTCCTTAATATCCCCAGGTGCTGTAAATCAGCCTAGTTCCATTGGAGTCAATGGACCAGATCCCCAGCTGTGTGCCAATCATTGTACCTCCACTGAAGTCAAAATTTTGTTTTAGAGTGTTTGTGCATGGATTTTGTTTTTCCTGTTGACAGTTTCCTGTGTAGGGTTGGATCTATCGGTAATACCCTTATAGTCTACATAAGTGCGTGGGAAAGCGAACAGGTAATCAAACAGCACCAACATCTGCCTTTCAAAATGGAACACAGTGCACCCAAAAACCACAAAAGCTGAAAAATAAAGGAAAAGAAAAATCCTATCACATTTATGCAGCTGGAGTATCTCACCCAGCAAGCTACACTCCCATAATATTTGGGCAGCACAGTGTCATAAATCTTAGCACTATTAATCCTCAGCCTCATTCATTTCTGCTCAGCTATATAAAAGCAGTAACCTTGTCACTATAGGCAGGGAGATAGGGCTTTTAATTGCATATAGATTTCAGGAGAGTTCTTATCTCACAGTCCAATTTGGAGCTCCAGATATGGGTTTTTGCTTCCCTTGGTCAAAGTCAATACAAATTCACAGCACTCCATAAAGTCAGAAATGTCTCAGGAGCCCAAGGCCCTTCAGAAAGAACCTATATCAAGCTCTATTTGTAGGTAATACAGGCAACCTTTTAGTGTGTCTTTCATTAGATGAGCCTAAAACAGTTGCACAAAGAGCTGTACACTAGCTGACCAAATTGTATGAAAACAAAACTATTCAGTGGCTCCCAGGGGCCTCAACTGAAGATAGGTGAGAGATAGTCCCTGCTCCAAAGAGCTTACAATCTAAAGAGACAAAACAGATACAAGGAGGATTATTATTATCTCCCTTTTACACATGGGGAACTGAAACCAAGAGAGATTAAGTGATTTGCTCAATGTCAGACAGGAAATCAGTAGCACAGCCCAGGTCTCCTGAGTCACAAGCCTAGCCAGCCTCCATAGCAGGCTCACCTGGTCTTTGTCTGTATATTCTGAAGCACTTACCGCTCCCTGATTGCTGCTATAGACATCCTGGTTTAACCATAGCCTGACCTCCATTTCTGTTCACTACTTTCCTGTCTTTTGTTTTTTGGTCTCCCCGTGTCCTCTCTTCTTGACTCTGAGTCCCTTGGCAAACACTTTGCCCAGTCTAACCCCTTTGGTGACCTACATTCACCCTCCCACAGGTGTGGTGTTGGGTTTCATGTCCTTTGCAAGCAGCCCACCTGGGCCAGCCCACCCAGCAATCAATTCTGAAGCACTTAGAGCAGAGGAAAGTGATCAGGAACAGTCAGCATGGATTCACCAAGGGCAAGTCATGCCTGACTAACCTAATTGCCTTCTATGACAAGATAACTGGCTCTGTGGATGAGGGGAAAGTAGTGGACGGTTATTCCTTGACTTTAGCAAAGTTTTTGTTACAGTCTCCCACAGTATTCTTGCCAGCAAGTTAAAGAAGTATGGGCTGGATGAATGGACTATAAGGTGGATAGAAAGCTGGCTAGATCGTCGGGCTCAATGGGTAGTGATCAATGGCTCCATGTCTAGTTGGCAGCCAGTATCAAGTGGAGTGCCCCAAGGGTCAGTCCTGGGGCCGGTTTTGTTCAATATCTTCATTAATGATCTGGAGGATGGTGTGGACTGCACCCTCAGCAAGTTTTCAAATGACACTAAACTGGGAGGAGTGATAGATACACTGGAGGGTAGGGATAGGTTACAGAGGGACCTAGACAAATTAGAGGATTGGGCCAAAAGAAATCTGATGAGGTTCTACAAGGACAAGTGCAGATTCCTGCACTTAGGTCGGAAGAATCCCATGCACTGCTACAGACTAGGGACCGAATGGCTAGGCAGCAGTTCTGCAGAGAAGAACCTAGGGGTTACAGTGGACGAGAAGCTGGATGTGAGTCGACACTGTGCCCTTGTTGCCAAGAAGGCTAAGGGCATTTTGGGCTGTATAAGTAGGGGCATTGCTACAAGATCGAGGGACATGATCATTCCCTCTATTCGACATTGGTGAGACCTCATCTGGAGTACTGTGTCCAGTTTTGGGCCCCACACTACAAGGAGGATGTGGAAAAATTGGAAAGAGTCCAGTGGAGGGCAACAAAAATGATTAGGGGGCTGGAGCACATGACTTATGAGGAGAGGCTGAGGGAACTGGGATTGTTTAGTCTGCAGAAGAGAAGAATGAGGGGGGATTTGATAGCTGCTTTCAACTATCTGAAAGGGGGTTCCAAAGAGATTGATCTAGACTGTTCTCAGTGGTACAAGATGACAGAACAAGGATTAATGGTCTCAAGTTGCAGTGGGGGAGGTTTAGGTTGGATATTAGGAAAAAACTTTTTCACTAGGAAGGTAATGAAGCACTGGAATGGGTTACCTAGGGTAATCTCCTTCCTTAGAGGTTTTTAAGGTCAGGCTTGACAAAGCCCTGGCTGGGATGATTTAGTTGGGGTTGGTCCTGTTTTGAGCAGGGGGTTGGATTAGATGAACTTCCGAGTTCCCTTCCAAACCTGATATTCTATGATTCAGGCCCACTTGTGGCTATGCCCCTGGTGTGCAGGGCCTGGTCCAATAGGTATGCTGAGAGGTCACCTACCAGAACAGGTCTCATTCCAAATCTGGCCAGAGGAGGAGGTTGCAGTGCCCACCTCCTAACTTTCAGATGAGTGGCTAAAGCATTCACCTGGGATGTGAGTGACCCAGGTTCAAGTTCTCCCTCTCAAGCAGACAGGGAGAAAGGATTGAACGGGAGTCTCCTACTTCTCAGAGGAGTGAGACCCACTGAGGTAGGAGACGTTCTGATTTGGGGGTTTCCTCAGGCTCTCCCGCTGAAACTTCTCTACTCTGGATTAAAAACTTGAAAGAGCATTTGGCCAGAGAGAGAGAGAATATGACTCTGTAGTCTAGTGGTTTGCACGCCCACCTGGGAGACCCTGGGTCACTTGCTCCAACCACTCTTTCATTATTGAGCCACAGTGGAACAGATTCAACATTAGAGTGTAAGGAAACCTGCTAGCAGAATATCCCTTAACTCAATGGTTAGCCCACTCTTCTGAGGGGTAGGGGACCTGTGGCAGGTTGGATCACAGACACCCCCTTGAGAACTGCCAACTGATGTGCCAAGACTACTTCTGTCCCTGCTTTCTCTGCCGGCCTTGGAATCCAGCACCCTGTCTTGTTGAGCCAGACATGCCAGTCTGCTCCAACACAGACCCAGGGTCTGGACCACATGCCCCAAAGCTACAGACTTAACATGAAAGCAACTTACAGAAGCGTTCCTGTCTTTAACACTCAGATGCCCAACTCCCAGTGGGGTCTAAACCCCAAATAAATTTGTTTTACCCTGTATAAAGCTTATACAGGATAAACTCATAAATTGTTCACCCTCTATAACACTGATAGAGAGGTATGCACAGCTGTTCCCTCCCCCACTAAGGTATTAATACATACTCTGAGTTAATTACCAATTAAAAAGTGATTTTATTAAATACAGAAAGTAGGATTTAAGTGATTCCAAGTAGTATCAGACAGAACAAAATGAATTACCAAGTGAAATAAAATAAAACATGCAAATCTAAGCCTAATACAGTAATACAACTCAGTTCAGATAAAATCTCACCCTGAGAGATGTTTCAATAAGTTTCTTTCACCGACTGGACGTCTTCCTAGTCTGGGCACATTCCTTTCCCCTGGTACAGCCCATGTTCCAGCTCAGTTGGTAGCTAGGGGATTCCTCATGATGACTCTCCCTTTGTTCTGTTCCACCCATTTATATATCTTTTGCATAAGGCAGGAATCCTTTGTCCCTCTCTGGGTTCCCACTCCCACCTTCTCAATGGAAAAGCACCAGGTTAAAGATGGATTCCAGTCAGGGCCAGCTCCAGGCACCAGCTGACCAAGCACGTCCTTGGGGCGGCACCTGGTAAAGGGCAGCCAATCCTGGGGTTTTGGGGGGCCTCAGGGTTTTTTTTTTTGGGTTCAGTCAGGTGGCGCTGGGGGTGGGCTGGGTTGTTTTTGTTTCGGCGGCTGGGCACGCAGGGGTGCTGGGGGGGGATTCAGCAGCGGCGCTCTGCGGAGGGGGGGGCGGCGCAGCGGGGCGCTCCGTGGGAGGGGGGGTGTTTGGCGGCGCGGCGCTTGGCTGGAGGTGTGTGTGGTGGCAGGGGGCGAGGTTGGCAGTGCGGCGCGGCACTCCACAGGGTGGGGGTGTTTGGTGGCGCTTGGTGGCAGGCTTCGGCGGCACGGCGTTCGGCGGCGCTCTGTGGGGGGGGGTTGGCTGCGCGGCACTCCACAGGGGGTTGGGGGGTTCGGCGGCGCTCGGGGAGCTGGGGGGTTTGGCGGCACGGCGCTCGGCAGGGAGCTGGGGGGTTTGGCGGGGGGGGTTCGGCAGTGCGACGCTCCACGGGGGGGGGGGGTGGCGTCGCGGTGCTGAGGGTGTGTGTTATGGTGGCGCTATGGAGGGTGGCACTCTTTTTTTTTGCTTGGGGCGGCAAAAAAGTTAGAGCTGGCCCTGATTTCAGTTCAGGTGACATGATTACATGTCACTGTAAGACTTCATTACCCACTTGCCAGCACACAGGGAGACTTACAAGTAAAACAGAGCCATCTTCAGACAATTGTCCTGGTTAATGGGAGTCATCAAGATTCCAGTTGTCCTGGTTAATGGCCCACACTTTGCATAATTACAATAGGCCCTCAGAGTTATATTTCATATTTCTAGTTTTAGATACACGAGTGATACATTTATACAAATAAGATGACCACACTCAGTAGATTATAAGCTTTGTAATGATACCTTACAAGAGACCTTTTGCATGAAGCATATTTGTTACATTATATTTAAACTCATTAGCATATTTTCATAAAATCATATAGAGTGCAACATCACAGGACCAATGTTCCAAGCCTTCCCCCCCTCCCCCCCCCCCGGTAGAGTGGTGACTTGAACCTGGGTCTCTCACATCCCAGCTGAGTGCTCTACCCGCTGGGCTAAAAGTTATAAGAAAGACATCACCTCCTACTTCAGATATTTTGTGTGTGCCAAGGCAGGTGTCTAATTCATTCCAGCAAGAAATGCCTTAGGCACTAAAGTCATCTGGATGGTGGTTCCCATTTGTGGATTGCTAAGCAGAGCTAGGTAGCTCCCAAACTTAGGTATGGATCTCTGAGAGAGGGGCATGGCAGGGCTTAGCACTCACCCCTCTGGTCACCATTTCTCAATGGCTAGCTGAGGCAGCTCCCCACTTTGCATGTTGGCTTTTGTAGATCACATTCTAACATGCCGGTGTCTCCCCATTCATTGTATGGGGAGCGCAGGCACTGAACTCAGATTTGTGGATCACCCTGCTGTTCCCTGATTTTTCTAGGTACCTAAAAGTTGGGGGCTGTGACGCTCAGCGTTGCAAGGCCTAAGTCCTTTTATGGATCCCATCCCACATTACTATGGCTGCATCATGAAAGATGTAGTCCAGCCAGGGAGTGTGGCCAATAGCGGATAATGAGGCAAGGAACACCAGAACTACAACTCACATGAGGCACTGGGGCGAAATAGGCAGATGCAGTTTAATGTTGAACAGATTTGGAATGAAATATTTTGATACACCTCTACCTCGATATAACACTGTCCTCAGGAGCCAAAAAATCTTACCATGAAAAATGTTGATGTTTTCATTTTTCCTCCTGATTCAGGACAAAAACAAATAATTAATTGTTGGAATTTCCCTAGGAATGGAAATTCCACTTTTCACTCCCCTCTGTTTCATCCTCTGTGACATATCTGTTTATGTTCTTGTTATTCAGATACTGTACTCATTTGAATCCTATTCAGAATTTTGCCTCAATAATATCAGGGTCAGTGAGCACTTCAAACTAACTGTGTTGTGTAAAAATACTTACTACATTTCAGTGTGTTGTCTTGTAATTTAATTGAGTTACCCTTTATTCTTGTATGGTCAAAAATTTATTCTTGTGATTATTCCATGCCTTTATTATATTCTATTCCTCATTGTTTTATGTACTTCTGTCATGCCACCACTTAACTGACTGCTATCTAAACTAAACAGTTCCAGTCTTTTCAAGTTCTCTTCTGATGGAATCTAGCAGCAGAAGTGGGAGCATACCAGCAATTTTTGTCCCATTCAAAGCACAATGAAGTATTCAGAAGTATTTGTTTTTCTAATGATCCCTTTCCTTGAATGGCTATTGAGTGCAAGTCAGGGGCAGAGCCTGAACTGACTATGGCCCAATCCTGCAAAGATGTTTAAGTTTACTGCTGCAAGTAGACTCACTGAGTTCAATGGCCCTATTCACATGGGTTTGGTTAAAACCGTGCATAAGGGTTTGCAGGATCAGGACCTACGTTTTCTGTGATTCTGGGATTTTTCACAGTCAGCTGGTCATTGTTTTTTTTTCCCAACTGTTTGATCTGGTGCGGTTTGGAGACCGGAGGCCTAATTCACCACTACGCTACTTCAGTTCTATGCTGGGGTAAATCCATTGGTTTGCAGTGCTGACTCAACCCTGTGGCGTTGTGATAAAGTGACTTCTGCCATCTTGACAGACACACTAGGGATTGAACTGGGAACCTCCACAGATAAAAGCATGAGCTGTTGTAGGTAAAGCTAAAGAGTCAGCAATTGCTAGTTTGGGCTGTAATACACTCATATCCTCTGCAGATTGGCCACAGAGGAGCCTATAACATATACTCACCAGTGGGTTACAGTAGCATCTGTTGGATTTTCTATTAGTGTACCAGAATATATTTTTAACCGTTCATTAAAGGTAAATGAAGTCTGAGCTAGGTTGTTTCTCATATTCATATGATGATGAACCATGTCAGTAACAGTACAACTGGCTGAAAGATCCACCCAATCTCTTGGAGATCACAGGTTGTACTTTCCAGTTGTATGGGATTAGACTCTTTAGCTGCCCAACAGGAAATGACAAGCAAACCCAAAATACCTTTTGCACTTTAACATAATGAGCACGTGAACCAGACTTGTGGTGAAAACTAGCAGCCATCTGAACCTCCGTTATCAGAAGAAACCTTTTTTGTGCTTTGCCGTTGCAGGTTCTCTGTGTTTACACAGTAAAAGCAGCCATCTGCTAATATATGACTTGTTTGCTTTTTAATAAGAGGCGCCCAGCATGGCTAGATTTTCTGGTAACAGTCAGCAATAGATCTTCTAAATTTCTTGCAAAAGTAATATGAGAGTTCTTTGAGTTTGTTGGGCAAAATGTAGTCATTGGATCTGATGCTCTGATTCATTTAACTCTTAAAAGTGCAGGTGTAGATTCCTGATTTATCATTCCAGATCCATATGCAGTGTTCTGTATGGAGCACATATTGGAGAACATATTATTGGAGCTCAAAGCAACCCTCCATATAAAACTGAATTTCCAATGTAACAACAGGCAGGAAAGAAACTTTGAAAACCCAACAACAAAACCCCTTCTAGTTCTTCTTTATACACCTAGAAGAGGCAAAAAACAAGACCCATTTTTCCCTCTTTTGCAGATCACACCCCTCAGAGCTTGAGGAGTTCAAAGCTGGAATGAATCTAGTAATGCAGGGAAATTAATGGCTCCTGTTTACCTAGCTTCAGGGAATGACAAAACAAAAGCCAAATAAATCAACTAACACTTTTCAAACTTAAAGTCACTTTCTTTAATATTCAAGTAACAAAAACATAATGGAGCACAATATTTCCAGCATGCAAAACACAGACACGAAAGCAAAGTATGTATCAGAGCTGTATGAAAATCTAGTCTTCAAAGTAACAAACACATTAGTAAAAAAAAGCAAACATCTTAGTGCCATGTAACTAAATGGGCCTGTAAAAATAATGCTCCCAAACCTCCAGTGGTGTAAATCAGCATATCTCCCTTGAATACAATATTGCTATGCAGATTTATACCTTCTATGGTTCTGGGTTTAAGGAAGTGAGCATTCTTTGTACTTAATTGGTGACTTTCACATACTCCCACCTCACTGCAGTACAATAAGGCTTTGTTTAGGGTTCTGCATTAGGATTAGGGGATGCAGTTCGTCTCCGCTGAGCCTTGTGGCTTCACCACAGCCCCTGTGCTGCTGATGCCCTTCCACAAATGGTGCATCCTTTCTGGGCTTCTGAATTCTTGTGGCTCCACCCTGACCCACCTCCAAACTCCCTTTACACACTCTCCTATTTGGAGCTAGTGTGGAGATACACATGGGGTGCATAACCACTCCCCCTGGGGACCCATCCCATCCAGCGTGGGCTCACTGCTGGGCTTCAGTCTTGTGATGGGCCATGTGCACATATGTGTGTGGACTACACGCAGTGTGAGTACGGAGATTCATGATACACTGTGCTTAGGAGTTTAATAGACACACAATCAGTGTGTGTTGAAAGGTGATGCTGTCAATACCTCCAGACATTAAAAGGATCAAATTGTTGGGGAAATCTTCTGCCTTCATTTCTGTTCCATTTCAGTTGAGTTCACAAGCTAGTGGATACAGAGAACTCAGACTGTTACCAAGAACGAGAGCAAAATCCCATCACAGATAGCTATCAAAATGGCTGCTTGGGAGGGAAGGGCTTCTAGGATCCCTCTTTTGCTTATCCCTTTAAACCATCAAAGCCCCTCATGAGAAGGATCCTCACTCTGCCAAGGAGTCACTGTTCAGAGACCCATCAAAGATATCCCTTGAGTCAGACTTGCTCAGGTGACAGATGATGCTTCCATCCTCTGGACTGAGCGAGGTCTCTTTTCTGTGCTCTTGGCCTTGATGACTCAAGCAGATTGTATTGTCAAATTGACCACTGAGAAGATGATAGTGACCCTTTAAGGGGTTAATATTCAAATCAGTATGGGAAGAATTAATACGAGGAAGCTGTAATGTCAGTGAAGAGAGTTACACATCTAATGCTCCATGGGATTCCTGCTCCAAATGTGACTCTAATTAATTCTAAATGAGAAATTCGCCTGGCTTCATTAAAGATGACATCTGCAGAAATACCAGTTGTGCACAAAGGTTCTCAGCTATCACAGAAAATACCATGCCTAGCAATAACAATGGATTATGTATATTCCCCGATGGGATCAGAGGAAATAAATACACTTTGGTATCACAGGTTACATTGAATGTCTAAGTAAGGTAAATCAAATTAAATATCACACCAAATCAGCATTATATAATACATTACAGTACCAGGGAAGGAAGTGTCTGGGTACAAGTGATGACCAAGCACAAATGTGGGATCTGCCGAGCTATGCTCACTATGCTTAAAGAAAGGCCATTGGAATTTCATTAAAGCACACAGCATATAACACAAAAGGCAATGATTTTTCATCTCTTTAACCTGCTGTGGCAAGGCTGGGTTACAAAGCTAGGGCAAAGATACACTATCGTTTAAGCAAAGCACTGTCGCTTTATCTGACCGTAACTAGAGGTTACGTTAAGGTCTCCGGGATCTGAAAAAAACAAGAGGCAACTCTCTATACCTTGCGTGAAATTGAATGGGGAGATGAGGAATGTAGTGGTGTGGTGCTGTTTTTACATACTGCTCTGTAATTAAGATCGGCCACCAGCGTTTTTGGAGACAATTGCCTTTTGTTACTAGTCAGCACAGACATTTGGGTTTAGCAATCTGACTTTCAAAGGCCTTTCATGCCTGCTCTCAGTGCTATTTAGTTTTTAGTCACAAACACAAACATGATCATGATTGATTTACATGGGATTGCAAACACCAGCTGTGTTCTGTTATTAAATAGAAATGTAAATCAATTAAAAGAAACAGAAAATGGTGCATGGGAGAACCACGCTTTTGGCTTTCATAAGCTGTATTTGAAATACTAACCATCTCTTTTAAGGATGAGAACAACTAGAAGAACGCGCTGCTTGTTTTATGGACCTCATCATACTGGGGACACCAGTACAAAGTCAAATCAAGGTCACATTAGCAACCAATGAAAATGCCCCACACCTCACCACAGTAAACCAAACAAAATAAGAAAGAGTGAACCTATGTACAGGCCCATATGCCTCTTGTTTGAGCACTCTTTTTGGTTTGTTTTTGGACTGCAAAGTGTTATAGAACAATAGTGTATCTTTGACCCCTGAAGGACTTCTAGACATAGTCATATTTTGAAGGGTATGAGCGTTTCCCGTCATCGCTACGAACGGTGTCATCGTATGCTGAGACTTTTTTACTTTTGGCTTCAGATTCATAGCCAGTACCAGCCTTATATGGCGCAGTCTTGTAGGAGATATTCCGTCCTGATGCATTGTAGGAGACTGCCTTGTAACTGAAAGAGAAATAAAATACAATGTCAGCAATGCAGACTCTGTGACAACCTCCAATATCCACTCCCCTCTGAACTTTATTCCCGTGAGTTCCTGGATTTAATGCAACTGATTAAGCACTATATTAATTCCTATTATTTGTATTATAGTATCACTTGGAGGCCCTGACAAAAATGAGTGC
This sequence comes from Malaclemys terrapin pileata, assembly GCF_027887155.1. NCBI lineage: Eukaryota > Metazoa > Chordata > Testudines > Emydidae > Malaclemys > Malaclemys terrapin. Next base: position 53,560,532 of record NC_071513.1, read on the forward strand.
CAAATGTCCATAAACAGATTGCAAAATTATCTCCTTTAAATTTGTTATTTGAAATGCTTCACCAGTTTCTTCCCGAATAATTCCTGGCCTGCAGATTGTTTGAATTGCAGACTGAAAATGTAACAATGAAACATACAGGGACAGATTTGCATCTGGTGTAAATTGTCCTAGCTCTTTTGGCTTCAGAGATTCTATGACAAGTTACACAATTTGCAACTCATGCTGTAATTTATGTAACAAAGTTAGCTAACCAACATAGTGCACATTTTGAATTGTATGTTTGATTGTAAAAATCGCAAGTCATACCTTGCTGACATATATATCATCCAGTCAGGGAAGAGAAACAATATCATGAGACTCATGTAAGTAAACAACACTATACAAGTAAGTAGTCTGTATTCTTAGGGGGCCCACAGATGACATGATTACAGCTGAGCAAATAATTGAGTTCAAAATAATTGGAGTTACAGGGCCAAAATGAAAAATCCCTCCCCCTTGCCTCCCGCCAATTTGGTTCAATTCAAATCCAAACCAATCTTTTTCTAAATGTTTCACTGAATTGAAAAACTTGAGAAAATTAATTTTTGTGAACCCATTATGAATGCTTTTTGGTTTTTCATTTGGGATCTTTTTGGCTGTTTTTCACTGTTGTTTGTTTTTGTTTATTTTAAAAAGTGGCCAAATTTCAAAATGAAACAAAAAGTTTCAAAACAAAAAAATCAAAAAGAAATATTTTTACTTAAAAAAAATCATTTTTTGGCCAAACTATGCCAAAATTTAGCCTGAATTTAGCCTGCGCCCCAAAATACATTTTTCAGTCAAATTACTATTCTCTGAAAAAAAATTGCCAAGCTCTAATCATTATATCCTTCGTAACCTGGGTGTGCCATATGATTGCAGCTACTGTGCATCGGGTCCATGGGCTATATATGTTTTGCACATCCAGTGCTTGCCAGGGTAATCTAAGCTAGAGATCTGTGATGTGCCTTAAAATATTGAACCCCGCAGAAGAGTGTCCATCACTTCCTAGTGCACGATCAAACACTATTTCACTACAAGCAAAGCTTCCAATTTAGAAGCATAGGGACTTACTTGGTTTCTTCTGGTACCAGTCCCCTGCAGGCAATGCACATCATAACGCCTCCTACCAGGGACAAGCCCCCAGCAACCCAGCCAACGAATAAGGCTGAACCAAAAGTATACCTACAAAATAAAAAGACAAAGGGCCCGTAATGCTGTGGGGGTGCAGGAACTCTCCATGCAATTTGTTTTGAAGTGTCTTTAACATACAGAATTCTCTCCTGGAGCAGGACCTCTCTTCTACCATGTTGGTCTTTCTTAGCAGAGGTCTTTCTTAGTTTTTACCTTCAGATTTCCCTCTGTCCCAACAGGAATGAGAGTGACTATATCCCACCCCAGCCACACAAGTGTCGTCCATGTTGTAGAGGGGACCGATGCGTTCTCCCTACTCCTTTGATTTGGCTACGTGAACATGGACATCACTCAGTTATATTGTTTTGGTTGCTTGTTTATTCATTTCAGTCTTCAAAGTGCCCACTGAAGGCAATTGACAGACTACCATTAACTACACTGGACTTTGGATCGGATCTTAAAGCAGGACCTCCACCCCTCCCCAATCCCACTCCATGCAGGGGAATAATCAAGTAGCGTATCACCACTATAGTTACTTCTACATCATACCCCCTTCCCTACAGACATACTAGAAAAATGACATTACTGGGCAGCCCTGTCCCCAGCTGCTGTAATAGCCTCTGGGGACCATTAGCAGCTGGTACAAGTTACAGAAGGCTATGTGCTTGGGAAACTGGCTTTGGATAGAGTAGACCTGATAACACGGGACCCCCAGGATGGTTTAAAGCTACACTGTGCACTCATCACAGCTAAAGATCTGGCCTGATAAATCCATCTAGCCATAGCATCAGAATTGATCTGAAAACACAGACTAGATACCATCACTACATGCTTGTTGATTCTGGGGCAGCTGTGGCTACTGCATGCCAATGCTAACATTCTACTCCTGAGCTATACCGATCTCGCAATGACTGCTCTTCACAAGAGGAGAAGGTTACCTTGTCTGGATGGTCTGCATCGATCCTTGGTACATATTGGCTGTTGACATCCAGAAGTTTGTGACCAGCATGTTGGCAAATACCGACACTCCGGCAATAGCACATAGACCTGGGAACAGAGAGAATGTGGGACTGGGAGCAAGATTCCCCACTGCCTTATATGTCAGGGAGTCATTCAGATCTCTGAAAAAATGGGAGTAAAGTGCTACCTACCACTCCAATTGCAATCACTTTGCACAAGTTATACAATGGCAGTAGCATTGAGACCAAGAATTGTCAGGTTTCCATGTAAATTGCTCCATAATGGAGTGCTCCAGAATCAAAGCGTTCATTACAACCCGGCCTTCCCCTTCCCCTACCCCAAAAAACCTTCTCTAGTAGAGCTGGTAGATTTTTTCTGTTCAACCTTTTCTCAGTGGAAAACCATTTTGAGACATGTAAATTCTGATTGCTGAAAACCACCTTTTTTTCTGTTTTTGAGATTTCGTTTTTTCAATGAAAAACTTCAAAGAAAGAATTTTCATTGTCATTAAATTTTTCATGGAGAAAAAAATCTTTTCACAATCATTGGGATATTGGAAAAGGGTGCAAATAGCAGCTATGAAAGTTTTCTGGGGTTGTTAACGCGGAATCCAAACATCCCTCTTGCAAATTTGAAGTCACAGATATCCCTGCCCCAAAGCAGGAAGGAAAAAACTCAAACCCATCACATTACCAAAGTCATCAAAAGTCCCCTGCTTGCCAACCAGCAACACTGACTCTGACACCTTCCAAAAGCCCCACCTATTCTTTATCCAGCTGCCATAGCCTCTGGCTCCCCTACAAGACCCTCTATTTCTAGCATGCTGACAACTGAAAATTTGGGGGCTGTGGAAATCAAATGGGTTTTAATAGCCAAATAAAAATGCAAGTAATACTTTATTGATGGCATGAGTGGGAGAGCTTGAGGAGCCAGGACCACAGAAATCAGTGGTGTTTCCATCTTAGGTATTAAATTACTCCCATTAGCCTAGTATCTGGGCATGTCACAGTCTTTAATGCATTTATCCACCTAGCGCCTGGTGACTTTGGGAAATGCAATAATCTCCATTTTACAGAGAGTTACTTGAGGTCACACAGCAAGTCTATAGCACAGCAAGGAATCAAAGCCAGGTCTCCTGAAGGCTAGGCTAGATCTAACCATTGGACAATCCTTCCTTTCGACTTTGCTCACCAGCTCTAATATGCCACATGATAGCTGGGGCCTTGCCTGTATTTTAGATAGATAACTCTTCCATTCATTGTCTTTCAGTGATTTCATAAATGTAGAATATATGGGTGGGATTTGCACAGACTTTCACTGTTGGCCTAACTCTGCTCCCTGTGAAGTCAGTGGGTAAAATTATATGTATTTTAAATGCAAAAAGGAAGCCACATTATACGAAGCCCTTTCTTTCATCCAAACAGTGTATATTGTACATGCTTGAACTGTTTTATTTGAGGTCACTGGGACAACCTGCCTGAGTAAGTGCTCAACCTGAGTAAGCATTGCAGAAATCAGGCCTTCATAGAATGATAAACGTGAAGGCCTGGAAGAGATCTCAATAGGTCATCTAGTCCTATCCTCTGCATTCAAGGCAGGACTAAATAATAACTAGACCATTCCTGACAGGTTTTTGTCTAACCTGTTCTTAAAAACCTCCAATAATGGAGATTCCACAACCTTCCCGGGCAATTTGTTCCAGTGTTTAACTACCCTGACAGTTAGGAAGTTTTTCCTAATGTCCAATCTAAATCGCCCTTGCTGCAATTTAACCTCATTGCTTCTTGTTCTATCCTCAGAGGTTAAAGAGAAAATTTTTTCTCCCTCCTCCTTGTAACAACCTTTTATGTACCTGAAAACTGTTATCATGCCCCTTCTCAGTCTTCTCTTCTCCAGACTAAACAAACCCAGTTTTTTCAATCTTCCCTCATAGGTCATGTTATCTAGACCTTTAATCATTTTTGATGCTCCTCTCTGGAGTTTCTCCAATTTGTCCACATCTTTCCTGAAATGTGGGACCCAGAATTGGACACAGTACTCCATCTGAGACCTTATCAGCATGGAGTAAAGTGGAAGAATTATTTCTCTTGTCTTTGGGCTGGTCTACACTGGGGGGGAGGGGGGAATCGATCTAAGAAACGCAACTTCAGCTACGTGAATAGTGTAGCTGAAGTCAAAGTATCTTAGATCGATTTACCTTGGGTCCTCATGGCGCGGGATCAACGGCCGCGGCTCCCCCATTAACTCCGCTACCGCCGCTCGCTCCGGTGGAGTTCCGGAGTCGACAGGGAGTGCATTTGGGGATCGATATATTGCGTCTTAGTGAGACACGATATATTGATCCCCGATAAATCTATCGCTACCCGCCGATACGGCGGGTAGTCTGGACGTACCCTTTCTTACAACAATCCTGCTGAATCATTCCAGAATGATGCTTCAGTGAGACTATGGACTCAATTTCTTTACTCACCTGCAATGGATTGTGGGTAAATCTGTGATGAAGGAATTCCCTTAGGCATCACCACTTTCATAGTTGGTTGCTTAGTGCAAATATGGGGTAAATTCTGCTGATTTATTCATGCAAGTCGTGTTACTAGAACCTCTGGGATTGCCCACATGAGGAAGACAAGCATGACTGGATTTTATTGGCAATCCCAAGTATTCAAAAATCATGAAACTGTCTTAAAAATCATGAAACTTTAAAAGTAATTTCTGGGCTCTTTTTATTTGTCTGTTTTTTGACCTTTTAGGGTTCACATTTTCGTGCTGTTTTCCATCTCCATGAAGGCTAGAAACTTACTTTTTTATCAACTGAAAACTGAGGTTCTCATATATTTACATGACTCTTGGAGCTGAGGCCTTAATAAAAAGAACAGAAATATTGCCAGAGTTGGTAGCACTGCAGTTTGCAATTCTGAAACATTCGTTTCCTGTGCATCTTGACTGTATTTGTCCTTTTGCTTTTTTGTTTTACAAAGACTTCCTCAATCTTAAATTCAGCTGCTGGCTGAGCTTTGCACATAATAGAAGAAATTGTGTAAAGCACAATGACTTACCAGCCACAATAAACATGATGCCAGAGGTCAGAGTCATGTTGGCTTTTGCGGAGTCCTCCATATTGCCAATACGAATGCATTTCAGGGCGAAAATGGACACAAGGAGGCCAATGGCACCCAGGACGATGCCCACGATCATTAGGGCTCTCACAGCCTGGAACATTGCTGCAAAACAAGTCAAGGAAAAAAACATTTGACTACATAACATGGGGGTGTAGTCCAAGCTGTGGCTGGAAGGCTGGGGACAGCCAACGTGGGCCACAATGAGCATTGCTGTTTCCAACCACATGAATTCTCAGAGAAGAGCTGAGAGCCATGATGAGGCTGATGGAGCTGTTCAGACATTTTCCATCAAAAACATTTTTTTCAAAGGCACATGGCTTTTCAACAAAAATGAAAATTTTCACCCCCAAAATTCTGTTTTTGTCAAACCATTTTAGGTTTTCATCGATAAACCAAAACCCAACATTTTTCTTTTGTTTTTAGCAGCCAAAAAAACCTGAACATTTTTGGTTTTAAATTTTAAGCTTTTCAGTTGCCAAAAACTGAAATATTTTCAGCTTTGGGTTTTTTACTTTTTTAAGAAAAATCTGTACATTTTCAAAGAAAAATATTTATGAAAATGAAAGCATTTTTCTGGAGTGAGGGGAAACAATCCTTTCTTGAGTCGCACCAGAGGCAGCCCTTTCATATGCAGAAGGAAAGATGTTAAATCTATGTCCCCATGAACTATTCCCATTGAGCATATTCTGAACCTGGCATGTTGACCTTCTAGGTGCTCTTCTATATAGGAGTGAGCTTCCTGTCCCACACTGTAAGAAGCAAGGGAAGAATGAGATTGGCCCACAGATACATCACAAATGGTCCAGTTAGCTCTAAACGGAACTTGGGCCAGTTTTATATAGGCGTTTAGACACCAATGGTGTAGATAAGGGCCTGTCAGCATCTTTGAGCACCTAAATACCTTTGCAAATCTGCATCTTTATCTTTACCATTTACAGGGTTCCCCCTTTTCAAATGATGTTAGTAGTCGGTTGGAATTTTATTTTTTTTTGTCAAAACAGTTTTCCATAAGAAAATGCCGTTTTTGACAAAACCAACATTTTTCATGAAAATTTATTGATTTTGGTGAAATTTTACTTCAAAAAAATTGGAACACAGTTACAGAAATGTCGGACATTTTGGGAACAGAAAGTTGTGATTTTTCATTTTGAAACAATGTTTTGTTTTGAAATGTACTTTATTTTATATATTAAATTAAATTCAAACAGGTGGAAATTGAAACAAATTGAGAGACAGCCTGGGCCAGATTGTGAATGGTTTGCGGGAGTGGAGCCCATGGCTGACAGATTTTAAGCGCCACTTCCCGCAGCTCCTATTGGCCGAGAACGGTGAACTGCAACCACTGGGAGCTGCGGGTGGCTGTGCAAATGTAAACAAACTGTCTGGTGACGCACCAGCAGATTACCCTGATGGGCTGAGTGCGGCCTGCAGGCCGCAGGTTGCCCACCACTGATCCAGAGTCTCTATTTACAGCTGTGCAAGGCTAGTGCAAAGTATGACTAAAATCAGGAAGTTAGGATTTCACACTCACTTTTCATGGGTGTGAACAGCAACACAAGGTACAGGGCCTGGGGGACAATCAGATCCACTGTCTTTCAGGTATTAGGTATTCAGGTATGTCTTTCATTGTTGGAGATCCAGAGACAAAGCTAAAGCTTAACCAGGTATAGCAATTTTTAAAATGCAATAAAAAGAAATATGGCCACCTCGCGGTGGCTTTATTCTCTTTGGTGTTTTCTTACAATAAGCCAAAGGAGTGTGCCATATTTATTTCACTGGCTGGCAATGAGATAAGCAGATTTGGTTGGTACCAGATGTTGCTCATGGCAAGTGTGCGTGTGAGCAAAGAGTAGCAGCTTGTGATTTATGCAGAAAGTTATGCCAATGCTGAGAAATTCCACAAACAACTCCTTTTCACATAAGGCTTCAACTGAGCAAACAAACTGTGAAAAGCAGATTGAAGAGTTGACACATGCTCTCATACAAAGCTACTGTACGTTGGTTCCCAACTGTAACCCAACATATTGTGAATCATCTATAGCAACACCTCTTAACATCCCTCAAGCTGCCTCTCTATCAAGCAGAGAAAAAAGGTGTATGGTGTTTGAATATCAAGAAGTCTTTCTAATGAAATGGCATCTATTTCATCTCATACACAATTTAACACTTGGCTGCAGATATTTCTTGGCAATAATGTCTTTGCCAGTGTCCATACCAGTTGTTAAAGACCCCATGAGAGATGAGAAGGTATCAGAGTAACAGAGATGGTCAAATAATGGGAGGATGCAATCACAAATGTGTTTGTAAAGTACCATTTGTGATTTGATTTTGGTACATTTGTGGCTCTTTTTTTCATTCCATGAACATTCCAATGACTGAGTTCTATTTACGTCAATGCTGTTATGGGTATGAATACCTGTGTTTCTGCAAGAACAAGAGTACCTATGTGACCAAGAGGATGAGAGTTTCTGGTCTGATCTCATCAGACAGGGAATTCTCTTGCTATGCAGGTGTTCTCAGCTGGCACAGAGGTGGAATAACCATCTTCTACACCACTCCATATCCTAGGCTCAGCACACAGAGTGAGCCTAGTGAAGGAAGGGGGAGTGGCTGGAGGGGTACTGTGTTCTGGATGTTCCCAGCTCATGTGTTGCTCCTTGTGGGCTGCTATTAGCTGGTGTTAGGGTGACCAGATGTCCCGATTTTATAGGGTCTGTCCCAATTTTGGGGTCTTTTTCTTATATAGGCTCCTATTACCCCACACCCCCGTCCTGATTTTTCACATTTTCTGTCTGGTCACCCTAGCTGGTGCTGGCTGTCGTAAAGACTCCAATTGACCTGAATGGCCATCGGTTGATGGTGTATATGAGCTGACAGTGAGGGAGAAGGTACTGTATGGAAATGAGCCAGAAGTGAACTATATGGCATTGCCCAGAGGAGAAGCCATTGTACAGAGGGCATTCTCTTCAGTGCCATTCCTGGTGATTTGAACATTTTTAAAGAGTGTTTCTCAGAGTTTTGAGGTAGCCTTTTTTCAATAATTCTTTTCACATTTGATACCACCAGGACAACTTGTCCCACAATCACAGAACTGCTGACATAGCTACCTTAGAAAAATTACATTGCAGAACAAGTTGGCCAGGAGTGAAAGGGAAATATTTGCAATTCTGCCAGCCTTGCCCTACCCGCTTGATCCATGTTAGATGGGGAGGTGGTCAGGGGACCATGTAGAAGAACATCAGATCTCCCTGGCATTAGTGGGTTACCTCATGTTTGGGTAGAACCAATAGCTTTATCAGCTTGGCGCAGTAACTCACCTACAGATGAACATGACAAGTAGCACTGAATGCATGGAGAGACCCAACCTGAAATAACCATGGCTTTCAGTGGGATTGGACCATATTGACAATCCCAGGTTATTGCTGCTCTGACTCATTCTGATCATCAGGTATATCCTTATCAGCTGATAACAAGTGTTAACAAACCAGGTATTTTCAGCCTCCCACTCATCAGCACAGAGGTGTGATTTCATTATTATTCATCAGAAATCAAGAGACTGATGGATAAGTGTTATCAGTCCCAAAGGGTGTTCACAAGACATTTGGTGCAGAGCAGGAGGAAGCAGTGAGAAGAAAAGTACAATGTTCCTTTACTCATTTTTCTTTACAAAGGCTGAAGTTTCATTTCATCTGCTTTGGTTTCAGTGAGAGTAGAACTAGCCTGTGATATCACCAAGCAAGGTGTGTGCTGCTGGCTGAGTGACAACCAGTGAAATTAATACTCCATAGTTGTGAGTAAGCCACTATTGAATAGAATCTATAGCTCTGGTTTCCTCTCAGGGAGTGATAAGCTCTCCCCTGAGACACCCTTTTACATCCTACAAATGTCCTATAAAAGATTACAATATTTGTGTGCAAGTAAGATGATAGGAGGGGTGCTCTGATTCTCAGACGTCACTAGTACATTCTGGATCAGATAAACTGGTACATTCCAGTTGCTTTGTGTGCCTCTGATATGGTGTGAAGCAGCCAGAGTACAGCCATGGATCTTGCTCTCTGTTTCAGAATGCTTTAGTCCCAACCCTGCAATCATTGTGGAGAAAAATCTCTCAGTGAAATCCAGCATGGGCTGGAAGATTGAGGCCAGAGTTAAGGAATTGACTCCCTTGAGGTGGTAAGTCCTTTATTTTAAAAACAGCAGAACTCTATCCCTGCGTAGCTGAGCTGCAGAAGACCAGGCAGGCGAGAACATTGCTTTGCTAGGGGATGACTGACATGTCATGAGTTTTTCAAATACATTGTTCATGCCAACAGAAGAAAAAATGAATTATTATGCACTAAATTATATCCCTCCCCACATGGGTTTGGAAGGTATGTGGGAGAGAGAACAAGATACCTCATTATCTTCTATCCCACATAGGGACCAGGCACAACTGTCGTCCTTCCATTCACCTCCCTCTGGCATAAATCCCTTTGAAGGGTGGAGCTTAGGCTCCTCCATTCTCCTTGGCATTTCCTCCTCAGCTCAGCCTACGGCCTCTTTGTGGCTCAAGTCCCTTGTCCTTTGAAATGGAGTGTGTTAGAGAACACGTGATGGGCCAGATCCCCAGCTGGTGTAAATCAGCATAGTGCTACTGAGAGTGGCCATTGTCTATGTGACTGCAACAGAGCTATGGAATGGAACTACCCAGACATCTGTTTGGAAAATAAAACAGCAGGGCACAGATTATCCAACAAGTTCTCAGAATGTATTGGAGACTTTTTTTTATTTCAGAAGGTGGAGAAAGCTACTAGGTGGGAGGCTGTTCTAGATTTGATTTTGACAAATAGAGAGGAACCTGTTGAGAATTTGAAAGTGGAAGGCAACTTGGGTGAAAGTGATGGTAGAGTTCATGATTCTAAGGAATGGTAGGAGGGAGAACAGCACAATAAAGACAATGGATTTCAAGAAGGAAGACTTTAGCAAACTCAGGGAGTTGGTAGGTAAAATCCCATGGGAAGCAAGTCTAAGGGGGAAAACAATTGAAAACAGTTGGCAGTTTTTCAAAGAGATATTTTTAAGGGCACGAAAGCAAACTATCCCACTGCATAGGAAAGATAGAAAGTATGGCAAGAGACCACCCTGGCTTAACCAGGAGATCTTCAATGCTCTAAAACTCAAAAAAGAGTCCTACAAAAAGTGGAAACTCGGTCAAATTACAAAGGATAAATATAAACAAATAACACAAGTACTGTATGTAGGGACAAAATTAGAAAAGCCAAGGCACAAATCAAGATTAAACAAACTAGGGACATAAAAGGAAAAAAGAAAACATTCTACAAATACATTAGAAGCAAGAGGAAGACCAAGGACAGAGTAGGCCCATTACTCAATGAAGGGGGAAAGACAATAACAGAAAATGTGGAAATGGCGGAGGTGCTTAATGACTTCTTTGTTTCGGTTTTCACTAACAAGGTTGGTGGCCATTGGATGTCTAACATAGTGAAAGACAGTGAAAATGAGATAGGATCAGACTCTAAAACAGGGAAAGAACAAGTCAAAAATTACTTAGACAAGTTAGATGTCTTCAAATCACCAGGGCCTGATGAAATGCATCCTAGAATATTCAAGAAGCTGACTGAGGAGATAGCTGAGCCATTAGTAATTATCTTTGAAAAGTCATGGAAAATGGGAGACATTCCAGAAGACTGGAAAAGGGAAAATATAGTGCCGATCTATAGAAAGGGAAATAAGTACAACCGGGGGAATTACAGACCAGTCAGCTTAACTTCTGTACCTGGGAAGATAATGGAGCAAATAATTAAGCAATCAATTTGGAAACACCTAGAAGAAAATAAGGTGATAAATAACAGTCAGCATGGATTTGTCAAGAACAAATCATGTCAAACCAACCTTATAGCTTTCTTTGACAGGGTAACAAGTCTTGTGGATGGGGGGAAAGCAGTAGATATGGTATATCTTGACTTTAGTAAGACTTTTCATATTGTCTCACATGTTCGTCTTATAAACAAATTAGGGAAATACAACCTAGATGGAGCTACTAGAAGATGGATGCATGACTGGTTGGAATATCATTCCCAGAGAGTAGTTATCAGTGGTTCACAGTCATGCTGGAAGGGCATAACGAGTGGGGTCCCACAGGAATCGGTTCAGGGTCCGGTTCTGTTCAATATATTCATCAATGATTTAGATAATGGCATAGAGAGTACAAAGTTTGTGGACGATACCAAGATGGGAGGGGTTGCAAGTGCTTTGGAGGATAGGATTAAAATTCAAAATGATGTGGACAAACTGGAGAAATGGTCTGAAGTAAATAGGATGAAATTCAATAAGGACAAATGCAATTTTACCAGAACAGGCATGAAAATGGAACCCTACTACCAATTAAAATTACCAGAATATGGATATCATTGGGGATTTTTAAGGTTGGACAAACACCTGTAGGGATAGTCTAGATAATACTTAGTCCTGCCTTGAATGCAGGGGACTGGACTAGATGACCTTTTGAGGTCCCTTCCAGTTAGGGTGACCAGATAGCAAGTGTGAAAAATCGGGAAACGGGGTGGGGGTAATCGGTGCCTATTGTAAGAAAAAGCTTCAAATATCGGGACTGTCCCTATAAAATCGGGATATCTGGTCACCCTACTTCCAGTTCTATGATTCTATGATTTCTATGATCTTTAAAAAAAAAAAAAAAAAATTAAAAGCCAGGTCATTCCAACTTTACATTTCAGCAATGCACTATGGAAAATAATACTGATCAGACCTGTTTTTGCAATATGACCTTTCTGTGACTGTTAAATACATTTTCTTATTTCTAGAGATGGGTGGGAAAGTTTTCCATCCTGCAAAAATTTTTGAAATTTTGAAAAATGATTCCCAGCTTGAATTGGGATGAGAAGTCAAAAATCTCAAAACTTTCACAAACCAAAAATCCAAAAAAATCAGATCACATCAATCAAAATGTTTAATTTTATTAATTTCCAAATGTATCATTTTGATTTTAATCTTTTAATTTTTTTTTTATTTTACTATAAATTAGTTTAAATTTCAAACTGAAAAATGGAACTTTTTGTTTCAAACATGTAGACATAGGAAATTTGTCAAAATTGACCCCTTCCTGCAAAAAGTTTTGGTTTAATGAATGGACATTTTTCCTACAAAAAAGTGTTTCATCAAAAAATTCCTGACAGGCTCTACTTATTACAACATTACTTAAAGAGTAATTTAATTAAGAACTGGCTCTTGCCAATGATAAATCAGCACAGTGAAACCTGATCATCACTGTTGCTAAGGGAAAATATATTGCTGTCTTAAACCATAATTAGTCATGTACAGCTTTGGTAGAGACATTTATTAAAATAAAAGCAACTCCAGGACAGCTAGCTTCAAATGTTTTTTTCTCAAAATGGACAACACATTGTCTACCAGTCATAATGCAGAGTGAACACAGGTGTATTTATTAAATCATATCTCTAGAGAGATGCCCGGAACTTTTTGAACCAACAAACACAAAAGCAAAAAAGTTTGTCTTCAACTGTACAGTCTCTGGTGACTTCTCAGAGACGAATCAAGTCAGTCATCAAAATGGACAGAACAGGCGAGAAACACTAGGATCTGTTCTCTGCTTTACACATGTCAATATGCACACAAAAGGCCGTGATTCACCACAGCTCTGCATCCTGGGCAGTTATTTGCACCTGTGCAAGGATAAATGGGTGTCAAATGCCACTGAATTGGTGACGCAGCATTAATTTTTTATTCCACATTGCCCAGGTGTAAATGACTGCATAAAGTAAAGGAGAATCATACTGGTAATTCCGATTCATTTTAATGTTGATCCAGCCTCAGCGCATGCTAGTGCTTTGTAAATTACTCAAATGCTCAAAGGCAGAAGTGACTTCCCTGGTGTAAAATGTCTGGATATTTGTTTACAAAATGGTTTTGGCAATAGGGATTGTACCCTGATTTCAATGCTCCTGAGTTTGCTACTGACCCCTCTCACAACCTTGCTCCGAGTTCTTTACTGCCTTGCCCATTTACACCTGGGCAAAGTGACTGTAAAATGCTACTGGATCAGAATGATTTTGCACCAAATTTGCATTCACTTTGCGTGGGTGTAAATCATTATACAAGTGGCTCGGCAGCAGAGAATCAGGCCCCAGGATAAATAACACGGTAACGAAATAATCCAATGGGATGTGGACTATGCCGTATTTTAACAGAAACTTTCATACACCTGTCCCTAACCACCAAGTTAGCTTTAGATGAGATGCCTTAAAGGCCATAGATCAGTTTGATCAGCTTTTCCCAATTAAAAAAAATTGACTGAAGAACCAAAACCAAAATAAAAAACAATCAGCCAACCACAACCTTCCAGTAAAACTCCATCTACAAAAAAGAGTTATTAAAAATACCCTCTTGCACTCCAATTCCTCTATGCCCACTGTTCAGCACCAGCTTTCTCAACAAGAAAATTCAGCATATCCTCTTTCCTTTGGGGGAAAAATGTTTCCATTGGTTTCTTGCTGGAAATTACCAATATGATCAGCCAATAACAGTTACATTAAATAACTGAACAGCTCTTATCCTCCATTTCATATGTGTTTAAATCCAAAGAGCCAGAATCTCAGCTGATTTGAATCAGTGTAGCTCTATTAACATCAATGGAGCTACGCTGATTTGCTTCTAGCTGAGGACAATAATATAGGTACCAGACAAATATGCAACATTCTGTAATATTTGCCATGCAAGATTATTATTTATGGTAATACAACATACATGTGTTGCTATACTCATATGCTAAGTATTTTTGGAGATATTTCCTCCCCGCCCCGCAAAGCGCTTTAAAATATCAGCTCCTGCTATTCAGTGAAAACTGTATTATATTTATCCTTCAAGAAAACTCCAGGGGTTCACCTGGGTCCATCTTTTGCCCCTACCTGGTAGCCCAAGAATGGTGAAATAAGGCCGGCACTCTGTGAAACCTGAGCTCTGCCTCACGCAGCTCCTCCAGAGTCCCTGATACTGGAACACGGATGTGACTGGGTTGTCATATAAGTCCTGTGTGCTCCACATGTCTATTCCAGTGGCCGCGATGCATCCAGCAAAACCCAAAGATGAGACAACAAAGCCCATCACTTGGCAGATTGTTGTCGACATGGTGTCTCCCCTCTGGACAGGATTGAGTTAGCTCTGATGAAGCTGTAGACCTTACGGGAACACTCAAGTCCTCTCGACTGAGCCACCAGAAATGCAGCTGCTCTTATCAGATGGTGCCCATTCAGCGACTTTGTTTGCTCAAAGTGTTTTTGCAAGATAGTCCAGTTTCGCTCTCGCTGGGTAGGGTTGTGTGTTTTTTGGTTGGTGAGTCAAGAGATAGGTGCTTTTGTCCTTTAGAAGCACTTGTTCTCCCAGAGCTAAGCAGTCACTCCTGGTCAAGTATAGGGCAACCCATTTTGAACAAAGTTATGAGGAGCATTACCTTTCTTGAATTCACCTGCACCTTTCCCCATATCTAAATACTCTGGAGTCTGTTACACTTATTCTGTGTAGTTGGCACATTACTGCTGAGAGGGATCAAGGGAGAACTAGACACACAAATGAATTCTTCATTTTTGGGTAGACATACCATGCCAGTGCTTCCCAACACGGCATCCCCCAAAGGTCTTCACATACAACATGGGTCTCATTCTCACTGCTTTGTTCCTTCTGTTATTATTTACCCCTATCCAAAATGGGAGTAAGACACTCCCAAATCAGGTTTGTAGTAGCAACTTATCCCCACTCTACATTCACTTGACACAGGTGCAGATGTCTACACAAGGTGAAAGGTGGTGGAGAATCAGGTCATATGTTTTTTACTTGAGTTCTTCAAAAGATCTGCCACCAAGAGAGGAAAAAGCTGAAGTCTTATCAGAACAGCCATGAAAAAATAAAGGAGTTTTAATAAGAACAAAACAGAATGGACTAGATACCCTAGGGCACCAAAGCTGTCCTCAGTGCACCTGACGGGAACAGCACAAGTGAGTTTCAACCATCTTTCAACCATCATCCCCAATGCTGAGGTCAGGCAGGAGCTGAACTGGGGCTGCCTTAACTCATGCTGGCATCAAACAGTCCCCAAGAGTCTGTTCTGCAGAGGAAAGCATGTCCTGGCCATGCCCACCATCCATGGAACAACTCCCAATAACAGGGCAGCAAGAGCGGGTGTGACCTAGAACCAGTTTTACACCATCTGGGGATTCCTCTATATAAAGCCTGGTTACCAAAACTTCTTTACTGTTAATTGATACAGAAATGATCCAAATGGGGAGGTCTCTACCTAGTCAGGTATTTCTAAGGCGCCCATCACTGTGATACCTCAGCCCCAACTATACATGCGTGACACCTGCCAACATCAATGAGTATGCACTGAGGGTAAAACAGACCGCTCGGAGAGTGCCGTTTTATTGGTAGTTATTTACAAAGGCTGAGGGGAAGCGAGAATTAGGAAATTAATTATCTCTTCCCACAGTGGTGAAGTGCTCTGCTCAGGGGAGCAATATAAATTTGCCATGCTGCTCTACCAATGCATTGCTATGAGTTACAGGGACCTTCCAGACTTCACGCTCATCAATTTTGATCTAATATACTGTTCCAACTGATTTACTTCAACCCTGACCTAGAAACAAATTCTGTCTTTATCCAATCAAGATACCTTTCTTTGCTGCAGACATAGTCTATATGATCGCCTCGTTATGAAGCAGAATGAAAGCTACCAGAAAGAGAGGTGAGGTTATCACTAGGATGGGTGATTTACAGGGGTGTTATTATGTATTGACTATCGTCGCTGTATCCTATATAATGACTACCCAGGACATCCCTTTTAACACTTCACGTGCACTGCTGTACTGGAGCCAATACATCCTGAGCTTGACAATATATATATAGATTTACATGCAGGAATATTGGGAGACGACTGTGGTCCATCTAGGTCTATTTTATAATCTTAAGCCATACAAAATCATATGTAATCCTGGTAGAATAGCCACAAGATAGCAGCTGTGCCTTTTGTTTAGATCACTCTCCCTGAAAAGGGTGATGTTAGGCTGCTCTTTGAGCTGATTCACATGGCTTTCTCTTCTTGCTCTAACAAAGGCCACAGAGGTTTGCTTCAATTGTTCATGCCAGTTGGGAACATCTGCTCACAGAATGGTCCCCTGTTCTTTTGTACAATCCAAGATATCTAACTTTTCAAATTACAGATAGTTGCTAGTTTCTGCCTCCAACAACTGACTGGCAGCAAACAGAATCCTTTCTAGCCTGTATTTTATAGTTTCTGTTATAGTAGCTGAGAGTCCTGTAAAAGGCCCGGTATGAATCTCTAGCACAATCACAAATCATAGGTATTACAGTGAAATCATCATGTGAATTGCTTGTGCACTAGTTGTAAACTTGCATAGTCTCATTGATTTTACTAGAATTGCACCAGTTTACACCAGGTGAGGGGCTGGTTCCCGATTAGCTAAGGTCAGAACTGGACCTTAAATTTCTACAATGAATGCAACAAATGGGGATGGGGTAAGGGTAGAAATGCTTGTGAGATGAGGACACTGATTTTATGGCTGAAATATTGACATCTTTTGTTAACCTGCCAGTTCAGCATCTGAACAAAAAAACAATTGTTTCAAATTGATCTGAAACAACATTTTCAGCAAGCTGAAAAAGTACAAAACCTTTGGTTTTGAGTTGAACAAAATGTTTCATTTGATCCAAAACACATTGTTTTGTTTCTTTTTTGAGGGTTTTTTTTTTTAACCTTTTTTATAAAACTAAAGTAAAGGTCAAAACAAAAAGTAATTTTGAATAAAAATATTGAAACATTTCATTTAGAAGACAGAGAAATGAAATGTTCTGATTTTTTTGTTTATTTTGGACCAACAGAATCTGGCAAATTCAGCAAACATTTGCAAAATGTTTCAGTCAACCTGAATCTGCATTTTTGACCATAAAAGTTTGTCTGAAAAATTTCACCCAGCCCTAGCTTTAGCAAGGAATTACAGAATAATTTGAACAGGTAGGAAGCAAGGACATCCCAGTAAAAATGGCCATTGATATATAAAGCACATAAGGGAATACTTGAAAAATCTGAACATATACAAATCAGCTAATCTCGGTGATCCATGGTCTTGAACCCAAGCCTACAGGCAAATTTCACCTCCTGGCTGTATACTTTTAGCTACTGGGCTGATGGCCAATGGAACCCTGACCCCACAGGTGTCCTGATTGGAGGAGCGACTGTCACTACTTATTGGTCCAGCTGTGCTATTTAAACCAGAAGGAGGCACAGGAAGTTGTCTAAGCAGCTGAGTGAATTCCTAGTTGACTGCTACTTCATTGGACCCTGACTTTTTGCCTGATTCCTGAGCTCTGCCCTCCTGCCTTGTTCCTGATTTCTGCCTTCCTGCTTTGTTCCTGATCACAGCTCTGACTGTGATCCTTGGTTTGATTCACTGACTATAATTCCAGCTCTGACCCTTGACCCCTGACACTGACTCCTGCTCTGACCAGTAGGAATGACTGGCCAAGCTCTGGTTATGACACTAGAGTATTAAAGGGATTATTTCTGGAACATACTGAACCACTGACAATTCATTTTGAAAACCCATGGCTGGCTGAGGAAGAACCACAAGATGGGAGAACAACAAATGCCATACAGGGTTAGGGTGGGGACTTGTCTTCTAAGGGACTTGGTGGAACCTCCAGTGCTCAGGGCTATTACAGTTAGCCTGGAAAAATCACTGGTAAATGCACTGGAGGAAGCAATCCTGCATTAGCAAGGAGATGGGCTGGGTGACCTAACACAGCTTTTCCTTCAGGAACATCTATCAGAACAACAAATATGTGGCTAGCACTTTCTCTGGCCCCCTAAAAGACCAATCCAGATAGTGACCTCCCACCAGCAGATGAAGAGAGGACTGAGCACTCTGCACAGCTGTTATGAGGGTTACAGGTGTTTGTATACACTTGTCCCTTCATTTTCAATTTAAATGTTTCTGTACCGAAAAAATCTCAGGTTTTGCAAAAAGTATTATTCTTTTTCTCTTATATTCACCCTACTTTTGTATCATTCAAATATATTAAAAATAACTTGTTTTATTAGGAAAATATAATACATTACATCAGATGTATTACGATAATACATTAGTCTGTGTGTATATGCAAAGCTTCCTGTTAAAGTATGGCTATGTATTAGTCTAGAAAATACACACAATAAATAAACAGGCACGCAAGCTCTGAAGTGCGTGAGCCTCTGAATGTACTGATGGTTCTCACACCCACCACGTACACATTTCAAGCTGTTAGCAGATAACTGTTTAAAGATCTGACACCCTAAAATGGGAAGAAAATGAAAATCTGTATCAGAAAACGTTTCAGAACACAAGGAAGGATTCAAAAGTTTAAAAAAACAAAAGCTGGAGAAAAGGATGAAATTGAGCGTATGCGCTGCAAACGGTGTGGCCCAATTATTAAATGTAAATATTTATAGACTAATAGTTCTAAGTCTACAACAGTAAACTGTTTATTCAAATGAAAAGTTTTATTTGGGGATTAGAGATATATTGTTTTCTTAAACTCAGAGGTGACGTATTTTGAGTTCTCTTTTAGTTTTACAGCAAACCAAATTGAATTCCATTCGTCAAAGCATTAATTTACTGAATACTTTTTTCCCCTGTCCTTCCATCCACCATAATAAACCCTGATATTTTTCCAGGAAAAATATTATTTGTTTTTTTCCACCGATTTTTACTTTTTTTGTTGTAGTAATAAACACTGATATATTTCTGGGAAATATTAAATAAAATAAAACCCAAAAATGAAGGGCCTTCTATATACTCTACATCTACCCTTTTTACCAGCAGGATTAGCTTTCCCTGGGGTCCTTGCAAGGATTCTGTTTGCCATTCTCCATTTGCCCTCAGAGAGTGCTGTGGCCTACAACTCTCAGCATTTCCTACTCTCTTCGGAGGCAGATCTGCCCGTAGCTGTTCCCAGTCCAGAAATTGGGGCCATAGTCCAGGTATGGGGGAGGGTGCTACAGACATCCAATTGGAAGAGACTCAGCACACAAAACCCACAGTTATCCACAGCTCTGCTATGGCTCTCTCTCCCACTACAGCCTAGCCACATGTGTGCACATACAGGTACCAAGAAAAGGCAGATCCCCGCTGAAGGGGTTGTTTTTGGCATGAGCCCCCCTGTCATTTTCTCTTGGCCCCCCTGCACCTGCTCAGACACAATGGCCTAGCATATCTGGGATGCTCAGCTCCCAGAATAGTCTCATGAATGGCTTTTCTTCTACTGGCCATGCCCTAAAGCTTGTGCTGCTGTCACCATCTAGTGGTAGGAAATCATATGGCTACCGTTTTGCCTTGCATCTAATTGATCCTGGGGAAAGAAAGGGTTAGATTGTGATAGGCTGGTATAGGGGGCAGAGCAGAGACATGCCACCCTATACAGATGTCTAGAGGAACTGTGCCACAAGGAGGCACAATCCTACCCCAGTGGGACCAGGGCAGGGGGATCTGAGACAGCTGCCCAGGTACACCTGACGTATTCTGCACCTCAGCGTGAAGAGATGTGGGGCTCAGACCTTGCTTCCTGCCCACCCTCGCTGTGGTGCCTAAGGAAGAGTCTCTTTGTTCTCTCCATGGCAGGCACTGCAGTCATGGCAGAGGCTGTGCCAGGGTTTGGAGAAGGAGCTCTTGTGCATTCCCTCACTGCATGGTGCCATATGGACCTGTCACAACCTGACCCTAAGTAAGGAGGAAAGACGGAGTCTTTCCAAACAATGTGTTCATATATTTGAAGGCCAGAATGGATGGTTATGGTCATGTAGTCTGACCTCCTGCATAACGCCTGCCAGAGAACATCACGCAATAATTCCTGCATCACACCCATGGCTTCCATTTGAGCTAGAGCAGATCTTTTAGAAAGATACTCAGGTTTGATTTAAAGACTACAGGGACTTGACAATCCACCATGTCCTTAGGCAAGGGGTTAATTACTAGAGCTGGTCAAAATTTCTCTGAAGTAAAAGGCTGATTCAAAGAAAGCGCCAGAAGGTATCAAGTTTGCTGAAATTTTCACAGGAAATGATTGAAATGTTTGGGGGGGGGGATAGCTCAGTGGTTTGAGCATTGGCCTGCTGAATCCAGGGTTGTGAGTTCAGTCTTTGAGGGGACCACTTCAGGAGCTGGGGCAAAATCAGTTCTTGATCCTGCTAGTGAAGACAGGGTGCTGGACTCAATGGCCTTTCAAAGTCCCTTCCAGTTCTAGGAGATGGGATATCTCCATTTATTTTTACTATTAGATTAGATTAGATTAGATATAAACCTGGTGGCCTGAAGCCCTAGAGAGTTGGGAGCTTGCTACTGACCCCTATTGGTGGAGTGGGAGAAGAGCATTTCAGAGCTGCTTGAGAATGCCAGATGGAAAGGGACTCCCTATGGGAGGGAGCTCTCTGCTGCCATCTGTTGGTGAGCAAGATAAAATGACCAAATAGGCCAGGCCTCATTTGCATTTCAGTTATGTGAGAATTTGGGGGCATTTTGGTTAAAATACAGTTAAGTTTTGAGCTTGGGGACAATAAAATACTATTGTCCTTGTTGGGAAATGACAGGAGAAGAAACTGCACCAAATGTGCCTGGGGTGAGGAGTCATCCTCACTAAATTGAAATCTGGCACAGTGGGTAGCCGTGCCAGGATAGAGCAAGAGTGAGTGAAGAGAGGAGGAATGGGTTCTGTTTGGAAAGTCTCTGTGGAAAGAAGGATGCTGAAGGTCCTATGTGATATTGATTCCTCTCTGAAGACTAAGCACAGAGCTAAGACAGCTTCAAGAAAATGGATGGTGCACAGATGGTGGACTGAGCTGTGCAGGCTTCAAGGCAGCAATCAGAGCTTATCCTAGTCAGCTTTGAGGGGGCAGAGAACACTGAGGCAGGTGGCAGCACTGAGATTTAGAGAACAGCAGCCTATTTGAAGGACTCCGGTGTGGGACCCTTCTACCCAGCACTCAAAGCTGAAATCCCTTCAGCTGGGTCAGGAAGTAGGGCTCAGACAGAACCTCCCAGAGGGGCTAGGGACTGACCTGCCCAAATATTTGGACTCTGCCACAGTGACATAGCTAAGAATGGAAATTTGGAAGGGCCCCAACTTATGGTGAATAGACAATGACCATTGACCTTGGCTGGACTCCTTTGTGGCTCCGGCACCCTGGGCCCCATTTCCTATCCCAGCTACTCAACCCCCATCACCTCTCGTGTAATGTGCTGTTCCCTACCCTCCAGAAGCAGCAGCCTGTTCCTCTCTGTCCCGAAGCTGCAGTCGGTTGGCTCTGACTCCTGTTGTCCCTAGCTGCCCACTGCCCCACTCCCCCCACTCTCCAAGGCTGTGAGGACCCTGGGCAGGTGTCTGTGGGGCAACTGAGTCCCAGTGATGTCCCCTCCCTCCATGTGTGATGAGGGTTGCAGTTACAGACTAATCCAGAACAGCTGGGGAGACGCTCACTGGAGCAATGTCTCCCCTCCTTGCCCATCTGATGGAGCAATCCACTGCTGTCACAGGGAAGGGAGGGGAGCTCACACAGGCTCAGATTTGGGCAGGTCTGGGTGCTAATTGGTTGGGCTGTGGCCATGCCCCTGCTCCGCCAACAACAAACTGCCAGTGGGGAGCTGGGGAGGAGAGAAGTGGCTAGATCACATCAGCCACTCCCAGATGCCAGAGGAGGACTGAGGTTCGGACTATTGCTGGCAGGGGAGGGTGGGGGGGGGGAATCTTACCTAATATTGTTCATTTATTAATTGCTGATTGTTCCAGGTTTGTTCTGTTCTCCCCTTATTCCTCCCTAATAAAGTTCTCTTTGTTTTAAACCCCTGGACTCAGTGCTTGTGAGTGGTATAGTGTTGACTATCAAGCCTGCCAGGTTGACGGTTATAGTTTCTCAGGTTTCTGCATGGGAGCTCGAGCCAGTGTTATTTAAATTTTCAGAAGGAATCCCTCAATAACTGAACCTGGCCCTTTTTGCTGCCAGCAACACCTGGCAGAAGGCTTACACATTATAAAATAAAAGGAGAAATGATTACATTATGATGAAACATTTCAACCTTATCCAAAGGAAATTGTTTCAGAATATTTCATGGAATTAAATTTTTTTATTTTAAATTTTCATACCAATGTGGGACAAAACCAAAATTTCAAAGTCTTGGAATTTGTTTCAAGACGGCAATTCCAAATTTCAGTTACCGTCACAGTTAAAAAATAGCATCCTATTTCCAGTTCGTACTTTACAGACTTCATCTTCCAGCCACTGGATTTCATTGTCTTTGCTAGTTTAAAGAAGCTTTTCGTAACAGATATCGTCTCCCTGTATAGGTGCTTATTAACTGTGAGCAGGTACTTCTAGGCCATTCACTGCAATAGCTTTACACAGAAGTGTAGGTAGGTGTTGAAAAGATATGGGTAGCAGTGTACATGGATACAACTGTTATCCACACATGTATTAGAACGTTAATTTAAAACCTGAGCTCTCCCCTACTTAACAGTGCTATGAAAACTGTTCACACCATAGAGAATGTTGGAGTTTGAAATAAAGCTCCTTTTAACAACTATTTTCACACAATTGTACATGCAATAATGCGACACTGTATTATCCCAAATGCAACATAGTCAGATCATAGCCAGACTCCGCACTGCCCAGCACATTGGGCCTGCATTAACACTACTGCAAAGTGAACATAAAATATCACAGGTCATATTCTCTCCTGCACTGAGATACTCCTGGCACAAGAGTGGGGGAAAGTCTCAAACTGCTTCAGCCCTGGTATAAGGTAGAGCAGCCCAGGGGCTGCTCCAATTACAACAGCTGGCATGGGTCTCTAAGGGCTTGTCTAGACTAGAACAAAAAGGTTGTTTTTAAAAAGTGCTAGCTAATACGTTATAACTAGAGCTGGTGAAAAATTTTCCAATGGAACACTTTTCCATCCAAAAATGCTGATCTGTTGACAGAATGTGCCAATTTCAGTGAAATATTTTGCAGAAAAAAGAAGTAAAACAAAGCATTTTGATAACCTGTCCTTTAAATCGGCTTCTGTACCCAATGACTGGAAGATAGCTAATATAACGTCAATATTTTAAAAGGGCTCTAGAGGTGATCCTGGCAATTACAGACCGGAAAGTCTAATGTCAGTACTGGGCAAATTAGTTGAAACAATAGTAAAGAATAAAATTGTCAGACACCTAAAAGAACATAAATTGTTGGGCAAAAGTCAACATGGTTTCTGTAAAGGGAAATCGTGTCTTACTAATCTATTGGAGTTCTTTGAAGGGGTCAACAAACATATGGACAAGGGAGATCCAGTGGACATGGTGTACTTAGATTTCCAGAAAGCCTTTGACAAGGTCCCTCACCAAAGGCTCTTACGTAAATTAAGTTGTCATGGGATAAAAGGGAAGGTCCTTTCATGGACTGAGAACTGGTTAAAAGACAGGGAACAAAGGGTAGGAATAAATGGTAAATTCTCAGAATGGAGAGGGGTAACTAGTGGTGTTCCCCAAGGGTCTGTCCTAGGACCAATCCTATTCAACTTATTCATAAATAATCTGGAGAAAGGGGTAAACAGTGAGGTGGCAAAGTTTGCAGATGATACTAAACTGCTTAAGATAGGACCAAAGCAGACTATGAAGAACTTCAAAAAGATCTCACAAAACTAACTGATTGGGCAACAAAATGGCAAATGAAATTTAATGTGGATAAATGTAAAGTAATGCACATTGGAAAAAATAACCCCAACTATACATACAATATGATGGGGGCTAATTTAGCTACAACAAGTCAGGAAAAAGATCTTGGAGTCATCGTGGATAGTTCTCTGAAAATGTCCACGCAGTGTGCAGAGGCGGTCAAAAAAACAAACAGGATGTTAGGAATCATTAAAAAGGGGATAGAGAATAAGACAGAGAATATATTATTGCCCTTATATAAATCGATGGTACGCTCACATCTTGAATACTGCGTATAGATGTGATCTCCTCATCTCAAAAAAGATATACTGGCACTAGAAAAGGTTCAGAGACGGGCAAATAAAATGATTAGGGGTTTGGAACGGGTTCCATATGAGGAGAGATTAAAGAGGCTAGGACTTTTCAGCTTGGAAAAGAGGAGACTAATGGGGGATCTGATAGAGGTATATAAAATCATGAGTGATGTGGAGAAAGTGGATAAGGAAAAGTTATTTACTTATTCCCATAATACAAGAACTAGGGGCCACCAAATGAAATTAATGGGCAGCAGGTTTAAAACAAATAAAAGGAAGTTCTTCTTCACACAGCGCACAGTCAACTTGTGGAACTCCTTGCCTGAAGAGGTTGTGAAGGCTAGGACTATAACAGCATTTAAAAGAGAACCGGATAAATTCATGGAGGTTAAGTCCATTAATGGTGAATAGCCAGGATGGGTAAGGAATGGTGTCCCTAGCTTCTGTTTGTCAGAGGGTGGAGATGGATGGCAGGAGATAGATCACTTGATTTTTACCTGTTAGGTTCACTCCCTCTGGGGCACCTGGCATTGGCCACTGTTGGTAGACAGGATACTGGGCTAGATGGACCTTTGGTCTGACCCAGTATGGCCGTTCTTATGTTCTTATGATAAGGAAACAAATGTTTTTGCTTTTTCAGTTCAAAACAACTTTTTGATTCAAGATATATTTTATTTTATATTATAAATTATAAAACAAAATAAAATAAAATGTAAAATAAAATAAAATAAAAAAGTCAAAATCAAATCAAAACATTTCAATTGACCTAAAATGAATGTTTTCAAAAATTGTATTTTGCTGAAAATCTCAATTATTTGACTTTTTGTACCAATTCAGAATTTCCCCCCCAAAATATTGGGCTTTCCTGCAAAAGAGAAATTCTGATTCCTGGCCATTTCTACCTATACATTTTCTGTAGAAATAATCACATTTTGCAACCAGCTCTACTGAAACTCTCCACCACTATGAATGGAGAAATGACAAACAGCATTTTTTCCCCCAGCAAACCGACCACAAAATCAATACAACCCCCCTCTCTTTCTCTCTGATGCACACCAAAGAAGGTTTTTAAAATAATGTGTTAAAACTTTTATTTCCAAAGGAAGGAACACTGAAAAATGTATTTTCTGCCTTTGCTGGGAGAGGAGACTGTCTTACGTATAAACCTCAGGTGAACAGGACAGCTGAACACCAGCTACAAGCTCAGGAAGGTGTTTTCCATAGCATTTACTCCCAGTTGTCCCTGTCTGTACACCAGTGAATACGAAGGGGTTACTGGCATGTGAACTGTAGCCCAGGTTTTCTCCTGGCATAATTCTCGTGACATTGAGAGTTATACCAGGAGGGAGTTTGACCCAGACTGTTTATTTTACTCAGCCTGCACACGATTCCCCCCTCCATTCCTACTCCTTGTAATGCTGCCAAAATGCTGCCAGAGGCTGGAGGTAGATTGCTGGAGAGGAACTGTGCAGGCCAGGAGGGAGGGGTCAGTGTCACTCCTGCCTTTTTTCTCCCCTCAACCTCTCCTGTCGGTTTGCCATTCTCTGCCAGCCCTCAAAACCCCAGTCCTGACATGGAGGCTAAGCTGCCATGGTGCATCCTCTCCCTCAATTCCCCGATCACTGGCAGCCCCTGTTGCGCCTAAAATATATGCCCTGAGCAGAGACACAAGTGAGCTAGAGGATAGCTTTATTGGAAGGATTTATGTCTCCTTTAGCTACTGGAAAATCTCCACCACTTGCTTGTTGGATGAGCGAGTGCCCCTTCCTGTCCTCTATTATGTCTGCCCATTCCCTAGTGCTCCCCTTTCTCTATGGCATGTACCCATTTCCTCCTTCCTCTATTGCTCGACTCCCCCGTACCACTCAGCCTGCTGCCCCGCTCTGTTCTTCAAGGGTGCTCTCTCCTTCCTCTGCTCTGCGGCTCTATTCTTTTAGCTCCTCTCACACCTCGCTCTGTGCCCTTTTTCCTCTCCCCTCACTCAGTTGCACTGTTGGTATCTTTTGTCTCGTTCTTTCCCCTCACTGTACTATCTGATCCCAATGCATCTCTTTTCTACCTGCTTTTCATTTCAAACTGAAACATATAGTCAGAGATGAGCCAAAACACTGTGATCCTTCTGCGCACACCCCTAAAATTTTGGTCATGAATTGAATCCCAGACTGTGAGGGGCATATTTTTGGTTTCCAGCGTGGATGAAACCTTGCAAGTCCCGCTGATCTTTACAGGATTTGGGTGCTGTCAAATACAGTGAACATGGCTACTAAATGTTTGTACCTGATCCCCAAAGCTTAGCCTAAATCTAATCCAGATCCAAACAATGCTATGTCAGCCCATTTCCACTATGTTGTAAGTTACACCAGGTACAATTTTCAAAAGCACCTAAGCAACTTCCATTGCCTTTCAGTGGGCTCCTTGGTCCCTTTGGCTTTTGAAAATGTTACCCGTGCAACTGAGCTTGAAGGGGTCCCTGCATCACAGCATGGAGAACCAGCCCTGCTAAGGGTAAGTTTGGAATCCACCATAGAGAGGAAAAGGGTATCACAGATGATGGAGGGAGTGGGGGAAAGGAGAGGAGATGCCAGGTCCTTCTGTTCTTTCTGCTAAATTTTCTCATTGGACAGCAGAGCAGAGAGGGGGCAGCAAATACCCCCGGCCATGTGGAGTTGCAGGACTTCTACCCCCTAAAAGCAGATTTGTAGTACATAGTGTGCAAACTAGCTCAGTGCAGCTGAGCTGCCTAACCTCAGAGGTCACTGCCTGAAGGGAGAAGCGGAGTAGGTGCATGTAGGGCAGGTGTGGTAGGGGTGAGTGGTCAGTCTGAATGCCTTTGGAAATCTGTGTTGGGCTGGTGATTTGCCATTGAGGCAGCACTAGCATAGGGGTTTCCTAGACCTCTCTAGCTGTCACAATCTGAACAGTTCCCTAGCTCTCATGCTGCTGTGGTAAATCCCTTCCCATTTACTTGGTGACTTGTGACGAGATCCCCATCAAACAAATGGGGGATATAATATACTAATACAAAAGTACTGTCCCCTAGCAACATCCTCCAGCCATGAGCCACTGCACTGATTCTAAACGACTGACATACTACAAGCTTTATGTTGTTTAACATCTTGGGGCCAAATTCATCTGTGTTGGGGGCACAGCTCCACCAACATCAGTGGAGTTGTGCTTCCTTACACCAGAGCTAGACATGGTCTCTTTATTTCTGTCTCCTTTCTCTCTTCATAGTCAGTTTTCTGTCCTCAAAAGCTGCAGCGGAGGAAGGAATTCCAAAAACAGGGTCATGGGGGAGTTTTCAAGCTGAATGGCAAATCTACATCCATGTCAGTCGTGCTGAGTGCACACCCCAAGCACTGCATTTTTAAAGGATTATTGCAGTACTCAGGGCTTCAGCTCACTCATCCTTGAGCCCTTAGAATACTGTAATAATCAGCCAGAATTTAGCTGGTTGCCATTTCTTATGCCTTGATTACCATCACAGCTGTGAATACAGGAGACTCAAAGCCCACAGGAACACCTATCGCAGTGGTCGCTTGTACTAAATGCTGCAGTTAAAGTTGTAAACCAGTTTCAGTTCTTTCCCGTTTTCCCTTGCTGTGTCCTTTCTGAAAAATTCTCATTTTAGGCTGAAATTGTCTACGCTCCATCTCAGCTGCAATGTGATTCCCCCACCTCCACCCACCCCAAAATTTGAGGAAAATCCACATAGTCATTTCTGAGTTATTTAAGATGGAAAAAAATTTTCCTTTTGTAAAAATGCATTCTCCCTCCCTTCCCACAGATAATGCAAAAGCAGCTGGGTTTTTTAACTTGCACATGTGCTCCTTGTTCTGGAGGCTCACAACAAAGCTTAAAAAAATTGGTTGGGTAATTATAAAGCTATAGGTAATTGGCAAATTATTACTGAGCATGCTCAGTGAACGTCTGCTAAAGATTTCTTTGCTTGACATTCATCTGTAACAGCCCCTAGAAGGCATTCTGCAGCTGGGAATAGCTGGAGCTCAATAGGGAGCTCTGGCCATACCCCTCTCTCTAAGCATGTCCCTGGGATGTCCTCTATTCAAAGGGCTGAGAAGGTCAGCAGATAGATTTTAGGAACATAGGAACTTCCACAGTGCATCAGACCAATGATCCATTTAGTCCACTGTGCTGACACCAACAGAGTTCAGTACCAGCTGCTTCAGAGGAAGGTACCAGAAACCGTGAAGCAACCTACCCAAAGATGAAGCATCTCCATCACCTACGCAGATAGTGGTTGGCTTTTGTCTTGAGACATTAAGAGCATTTACAGGGCTTTACCAAAATTGCAAAATGGGAGGTGGCTTTGTAACTGCACCCTTCAATAATCTTTGTTTCATGACACACCTCCTTTGTCTGCCCAGTGTTAATTTATCTCAAACCTAATCACTGGGCCCATTATAGCCCTTGAATGTTATCACTGCTACTCCCATGAAATTACCTATAGCTCATATTTACTTTGTTGGCAAATACAACGTACACCCATAATAGCAATTTCCAAATTGTTCTGACTGTATCAAAGGAAATCCACCCTCTTCTCCTTCTCCATATGACTTGCAAAACTAGTCAAGGTAACATGAGGGCCTCACAGTACAAGGTATTTGCGGAACGGATGGGCTGTTTTTTCTGAACCTCTGGGTGGGGTTTTCAGAAGTACTCAGTGCTAGCTTAACTCCCCTCTGTCCCCCTGTTCTTCAGTGGGTTGGTGCCTTTAACTTCAGTGGGAGGAGAGTTGGACCAAAGCGGAGTGCCTTCTGCCTGCCCTCTGTGAGCACTCCATGGGGTTAGATGTATCATGGTGAACCTGGTGGAGATTGATGGCACCTTTCCCCCCTCCTGACCCCAGGCTACTCTGCAGGCTGGTTTCATCTTCGACAGCCCCAAGAGCCTGTGTAAGTTACAGCCACCTCCCCAGGGTGCCCTGCGGGTCTCAGTATACCCCAAATCTCCACAGCACTGTGTGTCTCGAATTCAACCCCAACATATCCCCTACCACCTCCAGCCACACCCCTGCACCAGAGCTGGTGAAGGAATCATCTTATGGCAGCCCTATTGCTCTTTCCACAGTGCCTGCACTAGAGGAATCTCCCCCTGGAGCAACCAGGGCTTGTAGGGTCCCTTTACACCACTCCGGCCCTTTTACACAGCATAAAGGGACTGGGATGAGGGTGAGGATCTTGTCCAAAGTGTCTAGCTTGCCATCCACCCCGCCTGTGCTCATAGCCATCTCTAGCCATCAGCACCCAGAGCTCCTGCTCCTTGCAGCCAGCATCTTTCCTTCCCATGGTGCAGAGGGATGGTTGCTGGATGTGTCCCATGGGGCTGAGCCAGGGCATGAGGACACACAATGATACACTGCCCCAGGTGCCTCTGCCAATTTCTGAAGATTTTAAGCTTTCATTTATAAACAAAGGCCCAGGTCCTAGGCTGGTGTCACCCTACACACTTCAGTGGAGCTACACCGATTTACGGCAGCTCAAGATTTAGCCCCCCCCAATTTCTAGCTATTATAGATGTGAAGAAAACCTTCTGAACACGATCCACTGCAGAGAGACTGAAACAGCAGTTCTAAGTGAGTCGTGAACTGCCCCGTTCATCACAACAGGTGGTGTTAATTCCAGATCCTAACAATGACACTGTAAATGTCAATGTAACTATTTAATTATGGTAATTTGTGCAGAAACATCCAGCCACACTGTGGATGGGAGATTGTAGACAGAGCGTGAGCAGAGTACCACCATGCCCTCTGCCGCTCGACCTCTTGGGGTATCTGAGACAAGGCATTAGGGAGGTACAATTGCTTGAAAAAGCAGAGGCACTGTTCTTATGCTTTCTGCTGCGGGGTGGGAGGGGATGTGTCATTTTAAAAATGGCTTGTTAGAGACACATCGGGTTTGTTTTTTTCTCTCGGCCTGAATGAAGACTGGTGCCATTGAATATTTTTGGATAGGTTGAGCGGTTCATTTTCAAGTTATTCATTATGGCCCAGATCATGTCCCCTTAGCCTGCACTCAGTTAGCTCTGTCCCCCCTAACATCCCTCCTTCTAAAGATACAGCAATTTTGGGGGAGTCCCATAGATTCATTATGGAGGGCCTACTACTTGACAAGGAGGAAGATACCCTTGCTGCATGATCCAGGCTATTGGTCTCTTTAGCCTCTGATAATTCTGAGAGCTCCCTATTATAGTCCATAGACTCCCTAGCAGACTCAAAACCCTGCCATCCACAAGGCTTGTCTTGGAAGTTTTTAAGCTGGCTGCTGTAGTTGCCCGCTGATGTTTTAAAATCAGGAGCTGAACTGACTGGGGTAAACAATTTTAAGAAGTGAGCAGGCACAGCTTTGAAGAAACTCTGTTGCACTTCTTGCCAGTTGAGGATCAAGATATGCCAATTAGTACCGTTGTGATCACTTACTATCTCACTGGATAAAAATAGTCCTACACAGCAGAGTTGCCAGCAATTTTCCTTAACGTATGTACCACCCTACTACCAACATTCTCAGACAAAGTGCTTTATTAAGGCTGAATTTTAAATATGTATCAATTACATAAGAGAGAAATCTTATTAAAATGTTGTAGGTATAATACACACACACACACACACACACACAGAGGAAATTCTAAGTTTCAAAATTCTAAGGACCATATTCTGCTCCCAGGGTCTATGAGGTTGCTCCACTGACTCACACTGGTATAACTGAGAAGAGAGTTTTGCTCCAAGGGTGTGAAAGCCTGAATATTCATAGTTACGATTCCACAAGCAAGTTTAACTCTGATCAATGCTTAGCCTCCGCCCATCCACTACCAACCCCTTCATACCCTACCTCCATATTGCTTCTCGACGCTTCCCATACAGACTGCAATCCACCTTCCAGAGTGTAAATAGAGATCTGCACTCACATAAGCACATCTCATATGGGCCTCTGCTTCATCTACCCACAAATTGCCAAAGAGAACTCAGACATTGTATCTTCCAGACATATTCAAGAAACAATATTTCTATCCACCAGGCTGCTATTAGCCAGACAACCTAGTGTATATAGGACCAGTTTCTGCCACCTTTACTCACACTGATTAATACCCTACTCCATGAGTAATGCTACTGAAATCAGTGGAGCTACTTGCAACATAGATACTATTGAACATGAGTAGGGTGGCAAAATATGGCCCTTCGTGACTGTAGTACTCCTCATTCACCTCCTGATATAACTCAGACACTGCACCATAGAACACTTATCATAGACCTACATGAACTCCCAAACAGATGACCAAACACCAGGGGTGAAATCCTATCCTCAGCTCGGTCAATGGGAGTTTCACCATTGATCTCAGTGGGACCAGATTTTTACTCCAAAAATAATTATGATATACTTTACTAGACCTCAACCCCGGCTAAATCTTGGGTACACAGCATGACAGGCAGGGATGGGGAGCTAAGAGATAATGTTTATTGAACCTTACCTCTGAATTCCTAGACTCTCAAACATTTGTTATTCTAGAACTAACATGCTCTAATAAGTCTTAGTGTTAAGTAATCGATGTGCATTTTGAAGATTGTTATTTATTATTACATTCAAAATACTATGTTAAAAGGATGTTAAGGTTGCAAAATCAAGGAATTGTCATTTGTTTAGGAGATGCCAGAATCAGGGCCGCCCAGAGGATTCAGGGGGCCTGGGGTCTTCGGCAGTGGGGGGTCCTTCTGCTCCGGATCTTTGGGGCACTTTGGTGGCGGGTCGCGGAGCGAGTGAAGGACCCACTGCCGAACTGCGCCGCCGAAGACCTGGAGCGGAAGAAGCTTCGGGTCTTCGGCAGCAGGTCCTTCACTCGCTCCTGGTGTGTTTGGTGGCACTGAAGGACCTGCCGCCGAAGATCCCCCAAAAACTCTCATGGGGGCCCCTGAAAACTCTTGTGGGGGCCCCTGCGGGGCCCGGGGCCTCGGGCAAATTGCCCCACTTGCCCCCCCCTCTGGGTGGCCCTGGCCAGAATTAAGTTTGTCCTTATGCCTTTTACACAGGAAACCTTAATTTTGGCATTTCTGTGCTTGACTTGCAATATTATTGTTGTTTCAATGTAGAATTTTAATGAAATTTCCTAATTAAAAAAAAAAAACAGACTGAAGATATAAAGATTCTACCATGTGACACCGTACTGACACACAACCTGGCTAATCAGCAGGATTGGAACTTTTAGATCCACCACACAGAGCTCTGCCACTTGAACTAATGATGTAACTGGTAGCAGTAGAAGCTGTTATCCTCTATGTAGACTAGCCACTACAGGGAGATGGGACACACTTTTTCCCAGTGAATTTCACAAGTCTTTGCAGATAATAGAGGAATATAGAGATTAAGGTCTCCTGGGTTTAGTTCGAGGTTTTGGAGGGAGTGTGATCTGGTGGTTACAGACTATTCTGTCCCTGTGCTCCAACCTGTCCCGCTCCCTCTCTCCTTCTGTCCACCCCAACCACCCTAATTTCTGCCCCCCTCTACCTGTGCTCGAATCCAGCCCCACTCCTGTCTCTCATCCTTTGATCCCTGCAGCCACCTCTCCCTTACCCCCACCTCACCACTCAGCATTAAAATCAAGCTGTACTCTCCTTCACTTCCACACTGCCTGTCTCCCTGCTCTCAGTTTTGGTACCCAGCACCACATCAGCCAGGAGCAGCAACTGCAGGGAAAGTCCTGCTCAGCTCCTGCAGCCCTGGGATGGAGCATGCTCAGTCACTCTGTGGGGATGGCACATGCAGCGTATGGTCACACACAGCAGCTGTGAGCATGATCAGTGCAAATGGAATCTTTGGAGAATTTAGCTGCCAAATGCTAACAAATCTCTACTGAGTATGTATGAATTTTATTTTGGATCAACTTTTGTTGGTGGAAGAGACAAGCCTTCGAGCTTCATAGAGCTCTTCTTCAAGTCTGGAAAAGGTAACTTCTCTCTTTTGCCAACAGAAGTCAGTTCAATAAAAGATATTACCTCACCTACCTTGTCTCTCTCCTATGCTGGGATCAACATGGCATCAACAACACTGCAAATATGTATGAACTGAAATTTTTCAAGACTTATAGCTTGGCCAAATTTGGGCAGATTTTCACAGGGTCAGCAGAAGGCACCTCCCTGACACCAGGGTGACCTCCTGCCCCAGCCACATTTCAAGACCCTGCTCTAAAGCACAGAAAAGCTAGAGCTTGTCAACAAAATAATTGTAAGATTGTTTTTAGCACGGGACAAACAATCTAATTCTCCCTAATCCCCCATTCTCAGAAACAGCCAAACCAATTTTGCTGAACGTCTCTGAAAAATTCAGCCTGAAACAGACACCTGGCATTGAAAATTTCATCCTGAATTATTGAAGTTTGGCATTATAAATAACTGAAAACTGGGGTGTATAAAGGAATGTGTCTGGCAATATATATTACAGACAGCGCTAGTAGCACTGTCTAGAATTAGTAATGGTTATTTCTTCATTTATTTATTATTTGTGTGTTTAAATCCAGATGATGTGCCTCAGATGATCATAAAAGAGTATTTTTGTCCACAAAACCAAACAGCAAAAACAATGTTCATAAACAAAATGAGAACAAACAAGCTTGGTTCTTGGGTGACAAATTTCACATTAGACTGAATGTTTATAATTGAACTGATATAGTAAGAGCAATACATTACAGAAGTTATTTCTCATTTTCATATTTTCTGTATTGATTTTTCCTCAGTATATTCAAAATGTAAATGTCCAGATAAATTAGACACACATTATAAGGATGGAAAATTACAGTTCCTCTATTTTTGTTATGCTCCGGGTTGGGAAGTGAAAAGTAAAATACAGAAACCAAAAATGTAATGATGCACTCAGGGTCACCTGGCTGATATACTACAGTTTTACTATTTTTATTCACTTCGGCACTATTGTTCATAATATAAATTGCCATTGTCAGAATAATAAATAGGGATTTATAATGGAAATGCTGACATACCATTAATTATGGAACGGCTAGCAAGATGGCTGCAATGCAAATCAGGGTGTGACACAGTTAAAACAAGCACCAGGATGATCAGCTTAAATAATATAGATAGATTTTTAAAAAATATGTTGGTTTTGTTTAATTTTTAAACTCCTTTTTTCTAGTTAAAATACAATTGCCCTTTGCTAATTGCATGTGCAAAGGTATTTCTGTGTAGCAGAATAAGCTCAAATATTAAGCCAATCTAGAAGCAATGGTGAAGTTGTTTTTGTTCCACTGTCACCAGAGACTTGAAATGTCATGCAGTATATAATAGGGGAGAAAAGTTATCTCCACTTCCCTCCCCCTTAAGAAAAGCAAGGTCTCCCTAGTAAAAATAGATCATCACTCTTCATAGGGCAGTGCTGATAATTTTTGCCATAGTGATCAGCAAGTCAGAACTACGGAACATAAATATCCATATATACACACACGCATATGCACACCCACCACAGGATGATACCCTGAGGCCCCATTTACCAGGGCCAGGATTTCAACCACATTTTTACAAGAGATTTGTCCTTATTGTCAATGTTTGCAATGTGCCCAAGACTTCTGATATGGTAATTAACTGATTCAATCTGTTAGGACTTGAAGATGATGAGTTAATTAAAAGCCTGTAGACACTGTGGAATACTATACAAGACCACTCAGTATATTTGGATTGATTTTATTTTGGCCTACCAGAAACTTTTTCCTTTCTGGTGATTTTTAATACCAAAATCTTCCAGTGTTTGATGAATGGATAAGGTCTGTCTGATCACAATTGCTCTATGTTTGCAGACTGGGATAGCTTCGTCTTGCAGGTATCAACCCAAGATCTGGAGAACCAGGGGAAATTTGGGGAATTGAAAAGCTTTGCAGTTTTTCCTAAAGTGCTGAGGCACATGATGAAGCAATTTTAAATAGCTTTTTGCTGCTTTCTTTGTATGGGAAAGATGCACTGTCTCTTCAAGAACTGCATAAAAATAATCCTCAGTACAGCAAAGCAAGCAAAC
The DNA here is from genome assembly GCF_027887155.1 of Malaclemys terrapin pileata. Lineage (NCBI taxonomy): Eukaryota > Metazoa > Chordata > Testudines > Emydidae > Malaclemys > Malaclemys terrapin. The sequence goes on from NC_071513.1 coordinate 53,595,866, forward strand.
AAACAAAAAAAAAAACCACAATGTTTTCAGTCTTACCTTGAAAATTTCACTCGTATATTCCAAAGTTAAAAGCAATTTTCACAGATGAAGAGTTGCAAAATGAAAATTGGTAGTTTCATACAATTCTACGTCCTTCTCTCTATTTCAGAGTAACAGCCGTGTTAGTCTGTATCCGCAAAAAGAAGAACAGGAGTACGTGTGGCACCTTAGAGACTAACAAATTTATTAGAGCATAAGCTTTCGTGGACTACAGCCCACTTCTTCGGATGCATATATAAAGCTTATGCTCTAATAAATTTGTTAGTCTCTAAGGTGCCACACGTACTCCTGTCCTTCTCTCTATATTACTAATCACAAGCATTTTAAAGGTTGAGAACTCTAGAACCTACCAATATTTAATGTTATAGTTTTTGTGTTCTCCTGTCTCCGTTCATTATGGATCTCACTGATTTTAATCTAATTATTTTTGAATAATGTGTTAGTGGATTGAAGTTATGTTAAAATATAATACCAGCCTACTGCATCTCAGATCTGCCCTTCTTTGCTGATTGCATGGTAAATGGTGCACTTTAAACATTCAGTTGGGTTAACATGTCACTTTTAGGGCCAAATTCTGCCCTTCGTTACATCTGTACCGCTCTGCAGTCATCATTGGGAGTTGTATTTGCAGGCAGAATTCGTACTTTTTGTGGGATGGGCAGCAAATTTTCAAAGGGGCACTATAAATGCACACTTGCGGGGTTTTGCATGAGCAAATGTGTGGCATCCAAACATGCAAAATATTTCACAAGGAAAATTATGGGACAAATTAAGGACCAAGTCGTTCAGATCTTCTTCAGGCAATTGCCTAAGGACTCAGTAAAGACTGCAGTGTTTGGCTGCTAAAGAGATTTAGCTTGAAAATGTGGCTCTAAAGACGTCTGACTTGGAAACACAGCTAAGGGTATACAACAGACTCCTTGTCTGTTCCTTATGTTGTAATTGTTTAATTTATGTACTTAGAGAATGAATGCACAACCCCAAGATGTGATTCTCTACACTTTCATGAATAATGCTCATTTCTGTGTGTTCTGAAAATGTTGTTTTTTTAAAGTTATGCAGTGATCTGGTGATATAATTGGTTTCTTCTCTTCACGCTTATCTCATCAAAATCTAGAGATTATATGTGCATAATGCTACAAGAACAATATTTCCTTTTTTCTTTGTGCTGATGGAAGAGTAGAGCCCCAGTGGTCTGGCAAAGGAGGCTGTTTCTTGCACATATGGACACTCTGTGCTAAGCTACATGACTTTGGAATGATTTCTAATAAACGGACGTCTGACAAGGTGGTCCCAGTCCAGTTCCATTTGTTGCCAGGCCACATAAAGAAAAACACAATGAGATGAATTTTCAGTACAGTGAGTGGCAATTGAGAAGCTCAGCTTTTATTCTCATATCTGCCTCACCTGGCACTGAACATATAATATGAACTAAAGTTTTCTGCTCAGAGCTGAGTTTTGAGGCAATAATAAACAGTTTATCATTCTCCATGATGTTCAATTTCTGTAGGAAAGTCACCTAACTTTTATACACAGCAGATAATGTCAATGTACAATACAGCAAACTCTTCACATCTATGGATGCATCCTCTCAATCCCCACAAAGGTTCAGGTTGGGCTTTGAGATAACACACATTTTTCAGTGCTAAACAGGAGATGGGGAATTCTGCATGGACAGGTTAGAATTATCAACTCTTCCCATGTAGAATGGATAGTCCGTGTTTAAAAGGGTATTGTGAGGGAATTGGTTCTACAAAATGTAACCTTGGGAAAGCTCTTCTCCGTGAGCATTAGTCGATCCATTTTTTAAAATGTTCTTCAAATAGAGCATTCACAAATCATTTGTTTTCATTACTTGGTCAATATGTCCAGGTGTCATGGGAACTCTGGAAGAGGAGAAAGCCCCAATGGAGGACGAACATGGAAAGAGTCACGGTAGGGCATTTGCAAATGGTAATTTGTGTTATTTTTGACCACCTCGTCTCCCCCTTTCCACCTCTTCAATCTACAACCACTTCAGGGTATTCATTAAAAATGGAGTCTTAATATTTCAAGAAAGCCAAGAACTGAAAGCCTTTAATTATCAAACGTGGCTAGTGCTTTTTGGATACTCAAACTGAGGCATCTTAATGGGATCTGCAATTCAGAAAGTGCTGAGCACCCCTCCGCCCCCCCGAACAGAGGGCCTTTTAAACATGCCTCAATTTGGACACCCAAAATCACTCTGGAAGACTTAGGCCTCGGTTACTACAGAAATCATGGAAAACGGTAGGGGAAAGAGAAAACAGATGGCAGGCCCAGGCCTTTTTGATCTAGAGCCCTCCCAACCCCCACCTCTGCCCCCAGTGACGTTATACGAGCAGCAGGCCCCTACCTGGCAGCCCAAGGATGGTGAAGTAAGAGCGGCATTCGGTGAAACCTGAACTCTCCCTGACACAGGTGCGCCACAGGCCTTGGTAGTTATACACGGCTGTCACGGGGTTGTTGTAAAGGTCTTGAGTGCTCCACATGTCCATTCCTGTTGCCGCTATGATTCCACCTACCCCTAAAACTGACACCACAAAGCCCAGGGACTGGCATATTGTCACAGACATGACGGCTGCTAGATCTCAAAATAGGCCTTGGAGGTGCAAAAGCACTATACAAATCTTGTCTGGGCAGCCCGGCCAGCACAAAGGTACTTTTAGCTGGAGCCGCTGGCCACGTCACTAATGGAGTCAGGAAAGGTCTGGCCTGTGCTTCACAGACTTGCCCTGTTCCCTTTATCTGTTTCAGGGAGATAATTTTGCTTAATCGGTACCAAGAGCCATTTGTTACTCACAGTGTTAACACCTTGCTCTCTGTTTACTTTGCGTAAAGTAGTTTCACTCTCACTAATGAGGTGCACTGGCAACTGCAGCTGTGTTTGGCGACGTATTGAACAGAAATGAGAGAAAAGGCATCAAAAAGCCCAGCAGTTTCACAGGTGGTGGGCCAGATATTCCCAAGGGCTGCTGGGGCTCCTGAAGGATATCCATGCTGGAGGGAAAGGCACCTTCCCAGCTCTGTTGTGCTTTCCTTTGTCTCACAGTCAGAGCTTCTCTGCTTCCCTTTGATTTTGGCTGACATGAGCAGTGTGTGGAGCCTAGGTCTGAGAGCATGAGACCTGTCCATGGACAGGATTAAGTATTTCAGTGGGAAGGCAGCAAGGCATACCCAAACTCTGCCTCCTCATCTGCTGCCCTCAATGCTAAGTCCTGGGAAGGTCCCCTGCATGGGCCACTTGTCTGGATTCTTTCAAACTAGGGAGGACAACTCCACATCCTTGCACAGGCGCTGGCTACTATTGCAGTCCCCATGTTGTCCTGGTCTGCTAATGAGGCAGGGCCATGGCCACACAACTAATCATTAATTAACAGCACAGCTAATTATTAGGCATACAAGGGAGTGTTTCCTGCCTCCCATTAGAGAAGGTGGGCTTGTCAACGCTTGAAATCCCACAGTGGCACAGCAGCTGTAGTGCTTCTGTGTAGACACTCACTAAAGCGATGGGAGGGGTTCTCCATCTCCTTGAGCACCAGTAGCGGGATCAATGGACGAATTCTTCCATCAACCTAGCACTGTCCCCACCGGGGTTGGGTCGGCTTAACTGTGTTGCTTAGGGGTGTGGATTTTTCACACCCCTGAGCAACATAGGTGGGTCAACTTAACATCTGAATGCAGACCCAGTTGCTAGCATCACTGCATCACACTGCTCCGGCATCTGCATTGCTTTCAATGCCAGGCTGTGGATTTGGGCCACAATGTCTGTGACAGAGGCTTGGTTCCGGGCATAGCATTATCTCCTTATAAAGACAAAGCTGGTTTTACAAAACAAGGTCCAATCAGTTGCTTTAGAACAATAGCTTGTCCCGCACTCTGTGGAGTGTGTGTGTGTGTTGGGGGAGGGGAGGAGAAGCTAAGTACTAGGCCTTCACCATAATTCAGGTGCCTCCAGGCATGTGAGAAGAGCCAGATCCCCTAAGCTCTTCACGAAGGGCCTGGGCCAAATGGGTAGCTTCCCAGTCTCTTCATTGGGCGCTGGGTCAGGCCCAAACACCTACTTGCCATAAAGCGTGATGACATGCACCACCTCTCGCATGTCTTGGCTGTGATTACTTTCGGTATCAGTCACTGCAGAGAGCAGGTTCATGAATCACGGGAAGTTTCCCTGATACCACACAGCTCAAAATAGAGACTAAAACTAGAGAACAAATACGGTTGCCTCTGTTTGCCTGTGCTGGGCTTTCACAGCTTGGGGAAGGGCTCACCACATGTGGGGTTTGTTTGAAATAAATACGTAAATAGAAATACGCCCTGGCACCTGTGACACCAGCTCAACATGCTGGGCATTGGTCACCAGCAGGATGCTCCAGTGTAACTCAACCCGGCCTATTGAATCCACAGAGGCAGCAGGGCATATGGGAATGAATATGTGAGAGGGAGTCACAAGTCCCCCAAGTTCTAATCCTTGTTCTGACACTGACTTGTGTGGGGACTTGGACAAGTCCCTTAGGGTCAGAAGATGCCTGGTCCTTGTACACATGTGAAAAGGGACTGGAAAGGTGGCTCTCCCGTTGGTGTGACACTCTGCACAAAGGGGTCATGACAATGTGTGTGGGGGGGTCATGTCTTGTACTCAGGAAGCACAAACACTGCTCAGGGCTGGTGGTACTATCGGTGCCATTCTCAACATGCAGTAGGGAGGGGCCAGGGGTTTGTGTTCCTGTCCTTTCCCCAGGCTTGGCACAGCAGCAGAACATCCACCACTTCCAGGAGGATATACTGTGCCTTTCCAAAAGCTCCAGGTGGAGCACTGTGCTGCTGCAATATCTCCAACATTGGGCAGCATTTTGCAAGCACAGCTGAGCCTAATGCCTCAGTTTCCCCATCTATAAAACAGGGTTTAAGTCTTACTTCCCATGGGGCTGTAAGGCTTGAGTCATCAGTTGTGAAACCGTTGAATTCCTAGCGCAGAGTGCTATAAAAATGAGAAGGGTCGGAGCCTTAGCTGAGGTAAGTGAGCGTGACTCCATTTGTTTCAATGACTATGCAGATTTATACCAGCTGAAAATCTGGTCCGAAGTAACATTGTTATCATTCATAACCAGAGGTCTCCATTGTAGCAACCCAATGCAGTTTCATCAGTCTTACAGTGAGACTGATCAAGGATTTAACCCTTCCGACCACCTAAAACTTCAAAACTTGATATTACAGTTCCCCTTGTTCTCCTTATTCCAGCATGAACAATTCATGTATGTGCTTGAGTCATTACCCAATGCTTCCCCTCCTCCTGGGAATCAAACACCATGGTGGATTCTTGTGATTTCCCCTTTCCTCCATCAATCTGTGACAATATCTCTGTTCTGAGTGATTTCTCATTGTAATTTACTGGACTATCGCAAAACAGGTTCAGAGCAACCGAGACTTTTCCATAAAAGCTTCTTCCTTGACTTTATATTTTGAGGAGCTTCTTCCAGCTCATTCCCTGGTGAGCAGCAGCAGAAGAGACTCCAAAATCAGCAGGTTCTCTCATTCTAAAGGAGCAGATTTACGGAGTGGAGAAGAGGGGATTAAAGTTCTGTTATGCTACGGGAGCGCTTTTCTGAGATTTCATCTGTCATCTCCCAAACCACTTAATATTATAGTTTAATCTACCTGAAAAACAAAACTCCCACTCCCAGAGTAAACTTTCCTCTGCTGTTTTTTATTTCTTGTATAAAAACTAGAAGATTTGTTTTAAAAAAAGGTGATTTACTCCCAACCACCTTTAGTGAGAAGAAACAGCAAGACGGTAGATATCTCTCCTAGGAACATCCTAGCAATCAAACACCTCACGTTATCCTTACTCTTCTCTACATGTAACTACAGCATCAGAGAAATGGCTGCAGATATATTTTTCTGAATATAAATAAGATTAAGGGATTGAGATGTGACCATGAATATTCATTGTGCCTATTCAGTGGGGACCTACTAATCAGGACAATGGCTCAGGGTATTTTGATATTTGTTCCCCTTCATTCTCAGAATGTGGTTCATCTGGCAATGGCCTAGTAGATTGGTGAGACAATAAGTCTAAAAGAAGATGGTAGGCATAGTATTTTAATATTCTTTCTGTATGTCTCTGCTCAAGTGGACTTTCACAATCAGTGGCTTGTGGGGAAAGAGGAGTTAAGAGGTTCCAAAACTAAAGGAAAATTAAAAAAAAAAAAAAAAGAATTTTGTCAAGCCTGTGCTACAGTTGGACAGGACATTGGAGTTAACAACCTTAACAATGTGAAAAAGGCCTTATGATGGGTATTGACCACATGTAGCTAGGGCTTCATTTATAAATCACATCCAACGTACGGCACCTATATCAGCACAGTGCCCCCTAGAATCAGGATAGGGCAGATGCTGCCAAGCTGGGGTTTACGGATCACTGTTGGCTTGAAGAGCATTTGCTGATGGTCTACAGAGGTCTATGGCTCCTTCTTGCTGCTCCATTGCATTAAAGAAAGCTATCTACCAGGGTATTCATAGAATCACAGAAGATTAGGGTTGGAAGAGACCTCAGGAGGTCATCTAGTCCAACCCCCTACTCAAAGCAGGACCAACCCCAACTAAATCATCCCAGCCAGGGCTTTGTCAAACCGGACCTTAAAAACCTCTAAGGATGGTACACCACCTCCCTAGGTAACCCATTCCAATGCTTCATCACCCTCCTAGTGAAATAGTGTTTCCTAATATCCTAGACCTTCCCAACTGCAACTTGAGACCATTGCTTCTTGTTCTGTCATCTGCCACCACTGAGAACAGCCAAGCTCCATCCTCTTTGGAACCCCCCTTCAGGTAGTTGAAGGCTGCTATCAAATCCCCCCTCACTCTTCTCTTCTGCAGACTAAATAAGCCCAGTTCCCTCAGCCTCTCCTCCAGGCTCATGAACATTTTGTGTCAAAACTTTTTTCAACAGAAAACTGGATTTTTGACTAAAAAGAATTTTTTGGGTGAAAGTGTCTGCTTCCTTCTTTTTTTTTTTTTTGGTCAATCCTTCCTCCCTTCCCAACATCTAAAATGTTTTGGGCTCTGGGCACTGAAACTAGTCACTAATTTGGCAAAAAGATTTTCCAAACAAACTGGAAAAAAAAATCAAAAATGTATAAACGGTGTGTTTTGACATTTTCGAAACAAATAGTTTCATTTCCTTATAAACTGACATTTTCCAAATGAAATGTCAATTTGAAATGACACTTCAAAATGTTTCATTCAACCCAAACAACATTTTTTTTTTTTGGCTTTTGAATTCACTGAGAAAAGCTGGAGGGAAAAATCAGTTTTGGTTTGAAACAAATCTTTGTTTGTTCAGCCACCTATCTGAAAAATCAGTTATTTGCTTTGCTTAACTTACCCAGGTTGGGTCTTGTGACTTATGCTCTTAAGTGCCTAAGGCAGTTTTGAAAATGGGACTTAGGCTCCTAAATCATTTGGGTACTTTGAAAAATGTCACCTGCAAGCTATTGCTGTAGGTGCAATGTGGGAAGTGGTATGATTGTGAATGGGGAAGATGGGCTGTGTGATCACAGCTGGTGGGGAGGAGACAAACTCTTGGTGGAGATCTGGTCCTTGCTATGAAAAGGGTGGAGAACCGCTGGGCTAGGATATTGGTTTAATGCTGACGGAGCAAGCAGTGCTATTTACTAAGTTACCCACACAGATTCCTGCAGCAGCTGGGTTACATTTGGGAGGGTTTCCATCCAAATACAAAGCAGCCCCAGCCTTGTATAATGTATTCAGGTAAGTTCATGCAGTCGACAATTGATGTATACATCACATAATGTCTATTGAAATTAATTATGATAAAACTACCAAAAATAAGTTACTTTAAATAGCGAGGTAGGTGCTCAGATACTACCACGATGGGGACCATGTATTTACCGAGTGAGAGCTTTGAAGAAATCCAGTTCAGAAGCTGGTTGAAGGATGGGTGGGCCTGAGGTTTTCCTCTGGACTGATTTTTTTTTCCTGAAGGATGAAAGCCCATTAATTCCTTCCAAATACAATTGCCTCCTCCAGCTTAGGGCCAGATTTTCCAAAGTGCCAAAGGCATTTAGAAGCCCAAGTCCCATTTCAATGGACAATCCCTTAAAATCTTTCTCTTTAACAGGTTTCAGAGTAGCAGCCGTGTTAGTCTGTATCCGCAAAAAGAACAGGAGTACTTGTGGCACCTTAGAGACTAACAAATTTATTAGAGCATAAGCTTTCGTGGACTAAGAAGTGGGCTGTAGTCCATGAAAGCTTATGCTCTAATAAATTTGTTAGTCTCTAAGGTGCCACAAGTACTCCTGTTCTCTTTAACAGGGGCTCTCCCCTCAATACCATGTCATCTCTTAATGACTTTAGACAAATATCTGGGGGAGTAACTCTTTAAACCTGGCTTGTTATAGTGGCTACAGTGACCCTACTAAGGGGGTAAATTGAACTAGCAAGGTGAGACTCAGAGTGCATTCCTTATAATGCTTTATGGGCCTAATCCAGAGACAAGAGTCCATCAGCAGTCTTTCCATTGGCTTTAATGGGTTTTGGATCAAGCCCTGTACATGTATATTTGCAGCCAAACATTGTCCAGTGTTTCCATTTGCCAAGTTTCCCTATGACCCTGCTAGGTTTCTTTATCCTGCCTTCCCCTGTGTCAATGGGAGTGGATCTCTCCTGGATACCAGATTTGTCCCAGAAAGGGAGGGTGCCTGGGATGACTAATTATTTTATTCATAAGTCAGCTGTAATTTCAAAGACATCTTGTTGACTCATCTAAAGCCAAGTGAATCACTCACGCTGGAGGAGGCTCTTTCGGCTTGATCCCTCCGGGGACACAGCGACGTTGGGTGGCAGGAGGAGCCGCAGAGGGAGTGATATCCAACCGGACAATGAGGAGCACAGTGATAAAGTGTTCACATCATTGGCTGATAGGTCTGCATCAGTCACTCATTCACAAGCACAAGGTCTAAATTGCAGAACCAATTAACGGCACTAATAGCCCTTGCCTGAATTAATCTTTGAGACAAAAGGGAAGAGAAGTGGAAGTGCTATTAGCAAATCAAGCTGTACCATCCCTGCTTTATTGCAGGAATCTAAGTGTCTGCATTTGGCTATTATGAACTGACTGCAATTACAGCCCTCATTTAAAATGATTAAATGGTTATAATTATTTTTCAATTAAAACTTAGATCTTCCATTTATGCAATATCGTAGGCTTCAATTAAAGTTATTTTTTTTTCCTGGAAAAAAAGTGCTGCTGTGCCAAAAGATTCCTGCTTCTGCTCCAGCTGCTAAGAGCCAAATAACTTGCTAATAAGGCTTTTGTTTTTATCCCTTAGTCCCAGCCGCACTGAACTTGTGCACAGTGAAGCGGATTAACCACCAAGCACAGCATTTGCAATACCTGCTGGTGGTCAGGAACAATATACACGTAGAGAGTTTTACAGGTCTCAGCTGCCCCTCTGGATCTAAAGCACCTTCTGGACATGGGCAGGTGAAAGGGCATCATACACCAGCATAAGGATTACACATAAGAAGCTAACGAGATCTTGAGCACCATTCCCTTCCCATGTCAGCAGTTGCTGCAGTTGATGTGTGACCATTATTCAGTCACCAATGGGAGGACAGGGTGTCCGAGTGACCATGAATGGCAGATGCCAAGGAGAGAATGGCTCCATTCACACGGCCCAAAGTTGGACAAGATTTGCCCTAGAAATTGGAGGAGTTCATCTCTGGGGGGAAGTGTGTGGAGAGCATAGACGAGGGGTGTTGGAGAAGAACCCTAGGGGGGAGATGTGGGGAGAATGGAAGAAGAGAAGGTAAAACAGGGGTAAAGGGAGGAAGTGGAGAGACAATAAGAAACAGAAAAGAGAGAAAAAACAAACAGCAGGAAATCTTCAGCCAGCCCAAGTAGCAGCGCCCTAAGGGGGATCGCAGAGGGAAGAGAAAGAGGAGTCTGTCTCCACAGGGATGCAGAAAAGTGGTGCAGCTGCTCCACAAAGGCTTCTTCAACCCAATGAGTAGAACAGCATTCACAGCCTAGCACCACCACCTTTCATACAGCAAGGAGCAGCAGACTGCCCAAACGTATCCCTGCCTTGGCCCATCTGCATCACCCCACACTTCCCTGCATGCTGCCAAACAATGAACCTCTGCAGAACCTGGCTTAGACTTGTAGGGAAGGGAGGGGGTGCACAGAGCTGTGCACTCCTCAAACACTACTCTCCCTCTGCAGCAGAACCTCTCCAGTTGTGCTTCATTGTGACCTTCCTCACTTGTGGAGAAGGAGTTGTGATTTGCCCCAGAAGGAAAAAAAACAGGGACAACGGAGCTCTTGACCATCACAGGCTGGAGGAGCTGCTTAGAAAGAACTAATTAGGCATCATAAAGCAGAGGGGAAATAGGGAAGGTAAGAAACTGAAAAACAATTCAGTTCTCACACCCCTCAGATTGAGGTTTGTCCAAGAAATTCAGCTTCTTTTCCTTCTTAACCTTTCCAAAGTGCAAGAGAAGTTTGCAAATAATGGCCCGATTCCTGAAAGGCACCAAGCACTTGTGATTCCTGCTACAATTAATACTAGAGGTTAATGGAGAACAAAAATTCCATTTCACAAAGGATTTCAGAATTTGTTTTGATTTTGATTTGGAACACCACCTGAAAATTTTGAAATTTTCAAATATTAAAATAAAAAAAAACCCCTTTCAGATAGATCAAAATGCTTAAATTTGATTTTGGCTTTTTCTATAATATGTAATGTAAAACAGCATAAAGAAATTCAAAATGAAAGATTGTTTCAAAATGAAAAATCAAAAAGTTTCAGAAAATGTCAAAACAACGTCAGAACTATTAGAATTGTTTTCCTTTTTTTCCCCTCAGAATGAACTTTTGGCAAAATTTGCATGATTTCACAAAGTGCTTTGATTTTGTTAGGACTCCAATTCCAATGGAAAATGGTTCCATCAAAGTTTTTCTGACCAGCTCCAATCAATAGGAGTTAGGGTGACCAGATCAGCAGTCCAAAATATCAGGACGGGGGAGGGGAAAAAAAGGGGGGGGTGGAGCAAAAAATAGGGGGGGCGGAGCAAAAAAAAAAAGGCGTTTAAAAGGGGCCGGGGGCATTAGCAAACCCCGGCCCCACGCGCTGCCCTCCCCGCGGAGCCTCCCGCCTCCCGGCCCGCCACGGGCATATGCGGCACGCGGTGGATCCGGGCAGGGGCAGCGCAGAGCAAGCAGGAGCTGGGTGGGCGGCAGGGGCCGAATCCCCGCTGCTGCCAGGGAGCCCCGCGCCTCTCCTGCCCACTCGCGGCTGCGGCTCCTTCCCAGCGGGATGCCCCTCCTGCTGCTCCGGCCACATGCGGCCCGCGTCCCCTGCGCCTACTCTCCCTCCCGCCGGAAGGAGTAGCTGGACGCGTGCCGCATGTGCCCGGGGCAGGCTGGGGCGCGCGTCCCGCCGGGGAGGAGCCGCACCCGTGAGCGGGAGGGAGAGGCGCAGGGCTCCCTGGCAGCAGCAGGGATTCAGCCCACACCGCCCAACCAGCCCCTGCCTGTTCCACGCTGCCCCCGCCCAGACTCACCGCGCTACCCCGTGGGCTGCAGGGCTGGAGCAGCCTCCAGGCTGCGCTCCCGACCCCGGGTGCACCGGCCCGGGCAGGAGCCCCCTGTCGCGGCGGGGGGCTCAAAGCTGAGCCCCCCGTCTCCCTCCCTTGCCAGCCTCCCTTTGCCTGCCGGGTGCCCGGGTGCCGGAGCTGACTCACCAGCTCCAGGATCCAGGCACCGCTGCCACCCCCTCCCTCCCTGGCTTGCGCCGCCATGCTGCAAGCCTGGGAGGGAGGAGAAATGCTGCATGGTTGGGGAAGAGGTGGGGCCATGGCGGGGATTTGGGGAGGGAGCCAATGGGGGAAGGGGGGGCAGAGCCGGGGCGGAGCACAACATTTCTTTTTTGTCCAGTGTCCCAACCAAACATCGGTCGGGACGCGCGACAAAGAAGCAAAAATCGGGACAGTCCCGATAAAATCGGGACATCTGGTCACCCTAATAGGAGTTCAGTAGGAGCTCGGAGACTTCTTGGGATTTGTCCTTCTGAATTAAGGATACACACAGTTGTATTGGACCCGATTTCCTGAACTATGAGTTATCACCTTAATTGCATGTAGAATCATATCATAGTAACCATGACTGGGTTTGCAATAATGGTAATTGTGCATGCAAACTAAGGTCATTAATTCCAGCATTTTATTGGAGGAGTTTTGTAAACCATGAGCCTTGAAATGAATGTTTCTCAGGGATTATCAAATATCCCAATTGGCAGTGCTGTTTAAAAGCACTATGAATCCTGAAAAAAAAATAACTCCACATGCTAGTTGTCCACTAGCTTCCTCATGGAGATTATAAACACTGTGTTCTCTGAAGAGAAATCCATGACAATTATAAAGACTTTCCACTGCAGTTTGTAAGATCTGAAAGTCCTGAACTGAGAAAGAATCAGTTCTATCACCTTGTCGACAGTTATTCTAGCATTCATGAGACAAAAGTTGGATGGCTAATGGAGGTTATACAGTTATATTAGTTTACAAGAGGATCTTGAACACAGAGCTAGTCAAGAACTGTAGCTGTTCATAAGAAAAAGAAAGTTTTCAAGGAAATTTTCATTTCCAAAAACTTTGGGGGAAAAAATGAAATTGTTAAAATGTCCTGTTTTGACAAAACTGAATTTTTCTTTTCAAAAATTTCATTCACAAATAGCTTTTTGTTTTGAAATGTAAGCTAATTATAGTAAAATAATTAAGAAAGGTCAAAATCAAAAGAAAACATTTTGATTGACTCAAACCAATTTTTTTTTCAGGTTGTCTGTTTGCAAAATTGTTTGAGAAAGGGCAAAATGTTTGAAATCTCAATCATTTTCCTAGGCAAGGAATACCATTTCCTGCCTGGCTCTCCCTTTGTAAACTTTCTGCACTGAAACAATCAGGGAGTATTGTAATTAACAGAAGAGGTCCTACAGATGGTATTCACAAGGTTCTTAGGCAGAGAGTTACCTGTTTAGCTAACTAAATATGAGGGTTCAATTTTAGACACCAAGCTTGAAAATTTTGCCTCAGATCTGTAGTATTATATATATATGTATAAAATTATGTACAACTTTCTTTAGCAGATATTAAGTCTGCTAAGGAAAGCACATGGTTTGAAAGTAGACACTATGCTGACATAGTTGATAGTTACTGTTCATCTCAAATGATGGTGAAGCAGGGAATGGGTGACGGGATGGATCACTTGATGATTACATGTTCTGTTCATTCCCTCGGAAGCCAAGGCCGGATTAACTTTTTGTGGGCCTGATGCCAAACATATTTTTGGGCCCCCATGGGGCAAGGTGCAGGGGGGCAGGATGGCCAGTCTCCAGAGTGAAGGGCAGGCTGGGGGCAATGAGGCACAGAGTGGCGGGAGCAGCCCCGCTCCACGCAGCCCAGCAGGGGGGCACTGTTTATGAACCTGCAGCTGCCAGATGCACACTGACCTGCCCAGTCCTGTGCTGCCAGCATGCCCCTTCCTCTTGAGGGCGGGCCCACACCACACCGCCCCCCTGCCCAGCGCCCCTCGCCCAGAGACCTCTACCACAGATCTCTATGCCCAGCCCACACCCCTCCCAGAGACTTCCCCTGCTGGCCTCCCACCACAACTGCACAGCACCCTGCATACCACACCACTCGCCCAGCACCCTCCTGCCCATAGACTTCCCCACTGCCCACCACCTCCTTAGAGTCCCACCTTCACAGCTGCACAGCACCCATATTCCTGAGGGGATTCTACACAAAAAAATTAAAAATTCTGCACATTTTGTCAATAAATAAATGTGGAGGCTCCAACATGGTAGTGGGGAGCACAGGCCACTGGTTGCATGGAGGTGGGAGATTACCCTGCAGCCTCCCCCACCCAACCCCAGGACAGGGACTCGGCGGTGAGGCTGCTTCCGACCCTGACACAGTCCAAGGGCCAGGCCTGCCCCAGAAACACCCTGGGGCCCTGCCCCCCTGTGCATGGCGCACCAGGTGTGGGTGATCAGGCTCAGCCCGGTAACAGGATCCAAGTGCAGAGGGACTTAGTGACTTCTAAGCAGCACCCTCTTTTTTCAGCCAGGCAGCTCTGTGCTTGCAGAAAGGGGGGGAGGCAGTGGCATGTGACTCCATTTGCCCCCCAGCACTCACCATCGGCGCGGCTGGGAGCCGGTGGGGTGGAGCAGAGCGGACTAGGGCTGGGTCACTCCACTTCCCACCGCCCAGTGAGTGCAGGACAGGCCCGACCCCTGCTGCAGTCCCCCGGGGTGTAGCTCAGGGGAAGGTGTGGAGTGGGGCTGGGGCAGGGATGGAGCAGGGGTGGGAAGAGGTGGGGCGGGAGTGGAGCAGGGGCGGGAGCAGCTTTCCCAACAGGCTCAGCCAGCCAGGGGATCGGGCTGGCCACTGGAGGCTGGAGCAGCAAGTCCTGACACTGGGACCCCTTCTGAGTGTGGGCCTGGTGCCATGATGCCACTGGCGCCATGGTAAACTTGGAACTGTCTGAAGCACTTGGCTTTGGCCACTGTTGGAAGACAGGATACTGGGCTAGATGGACCTTTAGTCTAACTCAGTATGTCCATTCTTATGAGAGTGGATAACTGGGACCTAGGATGATCCTTGTGTTCTAACTATGACTAACCAAATTCTCAACTTCTTTGTGCTTCAGGCTCCTAGATGGAAAACTGGGTAAAAAGTAGGATGCTCATGGACAATCAGATTTTGCATTTCAGCGAGATTTTCTTTAAAGAAGGAATTTAAAAAAAAAACCCTCTCTTGTATATTCCCATCTGCCACGGGATGTTTGACCCTATTTTTAAAAAAAAATAAAGTTACTTTTTGACCTCCAAACCTTTGTGTGAATTTGATGCTAATGAAATGAGGCACTGGGGGACCTGACTATACTGCTCTGCTGGTCGGTGTGTGAAGAGCTGTGCACCTCAAAGCACTGCACTGTAACTCCTCTGTGTGGACACTGTGGGTATGAACAAAAATATTCTTACTTTGCATTCAGGTAGCCCTGTTTGAAGAAGACTGTGTTAACCCAAACTAGGAACCTTTTAGTTCACACCCCAGTGTCCACATGGAGGAGTTACAGTGCAGCCCCTTGGTGTGCACGGTTATTCATACCTCCGTAGTCCGAACTGCAGGGCAACATAGACATATCACTAGCTAAGGTTTTTTTTTTTTCCAGGTGCATACACATATCTGTACTGCAGCTCTGTCAGTTCCACATGCCTGACTGGATCCTTTGTCTCCTTCTCCCTCCCATGTTGACCAATTCAAGCTCGAAATGAGATGGAGATGTTTAAACAGTGAATGTAATGCACCCCTGGAACAAGATACTGCGGGTTGTGGGAGATCCTCCAACAGGAGACTTTAAATCGAGACTATCTCTCTAAAAGACATGCCGTAGCTCAGCCCTAAGCTATTGGGCACAAAGTAGGATTCGCTGGGTGGGCCTGTGCTATGCAGATGGTCAGACTAGAGGATGGGAGTGTGTCATTCCAGATGAGTAGTGCGTGGAGAAGGAGACATGTGGCAGTGTGGGGAGGCTATGAACAACAGGCAACACAGGTATTTCTGATACAGGACATGTCCTTTGGGAAGGGGCTATTTTACAAACACAAGTGCACTGATGGCCTTGGAGACAGAAAGCAGAAAGATCAGCATGTTAGCATAGGAATTGGGTCTAGGGGTTCAACGAGAATTGGGACAGCAGCGATTCCTTTGAAAACGACAAGGCTCAAGTCTTGCCTTTTGAGTTGGGTGAGATGTTGCTTGTGTGGATGGCGGCAGGAGGGGAGACGATTATGATGGGTTTATGGTTGGCTCTATAGTACCGGTCATGGGAATCCCTGCTGCCTGCTCAGCTTCAGACAAGCTGCTAGTCATGAGTGCATCACGACAGTGTCTGTGTTCCTCCTCGTCCAGCACATGAAGCCCAGAAGCTGCTGTGATAGCTGACTGAATGTCTGCCATTTTCCCTTGTCCCCGAGTGTTTGCTTCTAATTGCTTAAAAAGTTACAAGCAAGTAGGCTTTAAAAATTAGTTTATGTAAAATGCATGTGACTGTCAAACAGTCAGTGTGGTTTACTTGCATCAGTTCTATGCCCCCAACTGGATTTATACATTCCTAGTGCTGAGTTCTAAAGACCTTCGCACTCACTTTGAGCAGCGACTATTAAATGAGGTAATATATTTACTCCTGGGGGAATTCTGTGCCACTGCGCATGCACAGAATTTATGTCCCCCACAGATTTCTTTCCTTCCCCACAGAAAAATGACTTTCTGATGGGGAAGCTAAGGGAAGCCACATGAGTGGTCACACGACTCTCCCCAAGCAGTATGTTTTGGGTGCCCAGGGTAGCCAGCAGAGAGGTAAATCACTGTGAGGCAGAGGGCAGGACTGGAGAAGACCCAGCTGGTGGCTCCTACCCTGCTCCCAGCTCAGCTGCTAGTCCCGGCTGGGCTGGAGAGGACGGAATTTCCTCTTCCACTGCATGGCATCCGGGGCTGTGTCAGAACCACCCCCAGATTTCTCCCCTGGCTGTAGGAAGCTCTGCAATCTCCCCTTCCCGCCCATGCACTTCCTGCACCCATCGCGCCTCAGCTGCAGGGGGAGAGAT
The DNA here is from genome assembly GCF_027887155.1 of Malaclemys terrapin pileata. NCBI lineage: Eukaryota > Metazoa > Chordata > Testudines > Emydidae > Malaclemys > Malaclemys terrapin. The sequence continues at coordinate 53,612,614 of NC_071513.1, forward strand.
CACTGTACAGGGAGCTGCTCCCCTATTTGCCCAACCCCCGTGCATCCTTACCACCTCATGCTCAAACCCTCCTGCCGAGCCTCACCCCCCTGCACCCAGAAGCCTCCCCATAAGCCCCACTCCCTCTGCACCTGGACCACCCTGATGAGTCACCTTCACCAGGATCCCCCCCATACTGAGCCCTAACCAGCTGCACCAGGAGCCACACCCCACTGAGCCCCACTCCCACAGCATCTGGACCCCCTCACTGAGCTCCCCACACACAGACTCCCCTGCTGAGCTCTATCCACCCCACCCCCAGATCCCCTGCAGACCCCCTGCAACTGGACCCCCTGCAGAGTCCCATTATTGTTGCACTCAGAACTTTCCAACAAGCCCCTGTGCATCCAGATTCCCCCCCCCCACACACACACACACACCTGGATCCCCCACTGAGCCATCTGCACCCAGAATGCCCAACACAGAACCCTCTCAACCCACACCTGGATCCCCCCACACCAATCCCCCACACACTTGGATCCTGCCTTGCTGAGCCTACCTGGCGCACCTGGCATGGAGGGGCAGGGCCCTGGTCTGTTTCTGGGGCAGGCCCGGTCCTTGCACTGTGTCAGGGTTGGGTGCAGACTCACTGCTGAGTCCATGTCCCGGGGGGGAGTTGTACAGTGATTTGCCACCTCTGTGCAGCCAGTGGCCTGTGCTCCCCAATGCCATGCTAGAGCCTCCACATTTATTTGACCAAAAAAAAAATAATTGCAGAATTTTGCAGAATTTTAAAATATTGTGCGCAGAATTTTTATGACGCAGAATACCCTGAGGAGTATAGATTGACCACCTACCTTTCTCTGCTATGGATTCACAGTTCAGGCCAGCAACAGATATCTATTCTTCTGCTTCAGCTCTGTTCACACCTGTCCTACCCCCGCATGTTCAGGATGATTTCTTGTTTACTTGCTTATTTCTGTTACTAGTGGAAGCAGTATCAGTATTAGGTTTCCTTTATTTAGTATGAAATGAAAGTGTTTTTGTAGATGAAAATAGGACTTTCTGGGCCTCTTCACCACTACCTTCCTCTAAATATAGGGTGGTGTAACTCCATTGTAGTAATGAATCAAGCCCCTCATGTATATACAAATGAATGCAGAGACGGATCTAAAGAAATGAGTTACTTAGGTCACCTAGTCTAGGATTCTCCAGTAATGAAGGTTTGTCCTCTATACTCAGATTGTGTTTCTGTCTAGTCTGCTTTTAAACACCTCTAATGTTATTGCCCCAGCTATGTCAATTCCATTGTCAAAATTGACCTGTCTTCAACACATGCTTTTCCTAATATCCAGTTGGTGTTTCTTTTTTCCAGGTTTGGATCCCTAGTTCTTCTTTTACCACCTTAAATAAATCAGCTATCACTTTAGTGCTATTTCCTCTCAAGTGTTTATATACAGATATCCTATATGCCTTCTTTGTTATCTTTTCTCGAGGCTGCACATGATAAGATTCCCTTAATCTCTCTTCATGAGCCATACCCTCTAATCCTTTTATCATACTTGTCGGCCATCGCTGGATTCCCTCCAGTTTAACAATGTTTCTTATTTTAATAATTAGATGAAAAAAAACCCTATGCTAGTGCAATGTTAAGGTTGCACACTTAAACACCCCAAAGCCAGGAAATGCCAATATTGAGGTTGAATGGACAGTCACACCTACAATCCCTTGCATGTGCATTAAGATACAGGGACCAAGCCTGCAGTCCTCACTCAAGGTAAGTGTGACGAAGTGTGGGATTTTCTTGTTTTTTTCTTGTTTTCGGTGGGGTTTCAATAGTTTGCATGCGGAGGGGGTGGGACTCAGTTTCCCTGGGTGTTACTGGTTTAACGAGGTGAGGAGAGAGGGAGTTTGTTGTTACAGAGGACCGGAGAGGGAACTTGGGACCCCAGCCAGTGGCCTGGAGGATGGATACCCCAGAGACCAGTGACCTGAGACCCCCAACCCGGAGACCCAGCTCAGGAGTTGCAGCCGGTTCTGGCCAGTGGGAGAACAATGGGCTGCAGAGTGAGGACTCAGTGACCTAACCAGCCGGTTCCAGCCAGAGGACAGAAGCGAGGAGAGGAGGCCCCAGTTTATGACCCTGTTTACCTGGAAAGAAGACAATGGACAGAGGCGGGGCTTGGGGCTGGGGACCTCAGATGACAAGCTGGGAAGCAGGGGAGCTCGGGGCTAGAGAGGGGGATCAAGCAAAGCCCACCTGGATGCAGGGAGACAGGGATGTGCTGGGCTGAGGGAGGCCAGGCCTGAGGCCCTGAGAGTTTCCTATGCTGTGTTCAACTCTCAATAAACCTTCCTGTTTTACGCTGGCTGGGAGTCACTCCAGTCTAGAGAACAGGGTTGCATCAACCCCTTCAGGGGTGGAGGCCCGGGGGGTCCAGAGCGAGTGGACTCCCTGAGGAGGCCCACGGCAGAGACAGGTGTGCTAAGGCTCAGAGAGGTGCGAGTCCAGGAGGTGGAGGGGCCTGGTCCCGAGAGAGAGTGGACCCCCGAGAAGGGCTGTTGCACTGAAAGGGGCACCCCCCACGGACTGCACGGGGCCACAAGTGGACATGATCTATGAGTCTGTGACAGTAAGCTCCTATTAAAGGTCAATAATAGTTTCACTGGGTAAGAACTACCAGCAAAGCTGTGGGCCCAGTCATTATTATATGATCACATGCTAGTTCTCAAATACTGCAATATTATATAATGCACTTTATTCTTACATTTCTCTTAGGAGTTGGCTACATGAACAATCAGTTTGCAGCAAGCTGGGGTGTTAATATACCCTGCACTAGCCTGCCTAGACTAACTATCCATGTGGACTTTGCTGATGCGCATTAATAGTTCGTTAATGCTCTTGGATTTAGTTCTCTTTTAAATGGGGGGTTTGGCAGGTACCTTCACAAGTGTTTTGCTGTCCAGATTCATTAATGGAATTGGATGATATGATTTCCAGTCATCCAGGTTCCCACCTTTTTTTGGCATGACAACAGTACAGAGGTGAAAGTAAGCCGGTCCAGTCCGGTAAAACGTACTGGCAAGAGCCGTCACACAGCCGACTGTAGCGGCACAGGGCGGCTTCCCCAGGCAGCGATTTAAAGGGCCTGGGGCTCTGTAGTAGGTCCTAGCCGGGGCTCGACCCTTCCGGACAGGAGGGGAGCCACACCGACTCACTACTGTGGGAACAAGCAGTCAGTTAGTCCCGAAACTCCGGCTCTTTAGTGCAGAGTCGGAGCAACCACAGTTAAAGCTCAGACCCTTGACTGCAGGGGCTGAGCGAGCAAATAGATCAGAGCCCAGGCCCTGGATCAGGGCGGGGCAAACACAGTTAGCTCAGGCCCTTGGTTGCAGGGGCTGAGCGGGCAGACAGTCAGAGCCCGGGCCCTGGATCAGGGCGGGGCAACACAGTTAGCTCAGGCCCTTGGTTGCAGGGGCTGAGCGAGCAGACACTTCAGAGCCCAGGCCCTGGATCAGGGCGGGGCAAACACAGTTAGCTCAGGCCCTTGGTTGCAGGGGCTGAGCGAGCAGACAGTTCAGAGCCCAGGCCCTGGATCAGGGCGGGGCAAACACAGTTAGCTCAGGCCCTTGGTTGCAGGGGCTGAGCGAGCAGACACTTCAGAGCCCAGGCCCTGGATCAGGGCGGGGCAAACACAGTTAGCTCAGGCCCTTGGTTGCAGGGAGCTGAGCGAGTGAATAGTTCAAGCCCAGGCCCTGGATCAGGGCGGGGCAAACACAGTTAGGCTCAGGCCCTTGGTTGCAGGGAGCTGAGCGAGTGAATAGTTCAAGCCCAGGCCCTGGATCAGGGCGGGGCAAACACAGTTAGGCTCAGGCCCTTGTTTGCAGGGAGCTGAGCGAGTGAATAGTTCAAAGCCCAGGCCCTGGATCAGGGCGGGGCAAACACAGTTAGGCTCAGGCCCTTGTTGCAGGGGCTGAGCGAGCAAATAGTTCAAAGCCCAGGCTTCTGTAGCCGAGCGTTGGGTGAGGGGGAAGCCTGCCACCCGTGCGGAGGGTGGCAGGGGGGAACGCAGGCCCACCCACTCCACTGCGTTCCAGCCCGGGGCCCTAACAGCGGTTGCTGCCGCTGCTGGTCAGTGGGGTATCCAGACCGCAACACACTGACATAGGCTCACACTCAGTTGCAGCCGGACCGGGGTCGGCTACCCCCGGGCTACTTCCATGATCCCCCTCAAAGCCTACCTCGTTCGTTGCGCCGGGATCGGGCCAGTCCACCTGCATGAGCTCCTCTCTGCCCGGGCTCGGCAGCAAGTCTGGTAGCTCTGCCGGGAAGTCCGGCCAATGGTCCTCAGGCGGCTCCTCTGGATAGCAGCAGGGGCGAAGGGGTTCGGGTCCAGTCTCACCCTCAGGGTTAGTGGGGTGCGGTTCCCAGGGATTCTCCCAGTAGCGGGCGTGAACGGGCTCCGGCAGCTCCTCCTCGTAGCGGGCCCGGGGTAGCTCAGGCCAGCTAGGGTCCAGGCCTCGGTCTTCGACGGTCTCCTGGCCGGGAGCTCCCGGCCGCACGTCTGCTCCCTCCGGTGGCTGGCCGCCGACTGAGCTCTGGCGGCCGGCCTTTATACTTCCTGTCCCGCCCCTTGACTTCCGGGGGGCGGGGACAGGCGGTGGTGGTCCCACCCACTCTGGTGCCTGCACGTGGGCTCCCTCTTCCGGACAGGAGGGGAGCCACACCGACTCACTACAGGCTCCCTGCAGCGGCTGGAGCCCCAAGCCCTTTAAATCGCTGTCAAAGCCCCAGGGCTCCTGGCTGCCGCTGCAGCTACTGCTACCATGGGGCTCCGGCGGTGATTTAAAGGGCCTGGGGCTCCCAGCTGCCGCTACTGCAGCCAGAGCCTCGCGCCCTTTAAATCTCAATTTAAAGGGTCCGGGGATTTAAAGGCCCCACCCCTTCCGGTTGAGGACCCGCCCTCTGCTCAGGACTCCAGCGTGCCCGTAAGTCCGTTAAGTTACTTTCACCCCTGCAACAGTACCTCCCTACTGAGATGTATTTGGAAGTTAGCCTTGTCCAAGAGACGGCTCAAACATCTGGAGGATCCCAGGAGAAAGGGACTCTCTGAAACTCTTCTAAAATTGATCTGCACTTAAAAGTTATATTAGCATAGCTGTGTCAGTCAGAGGTGTGAAAAAATCAACCCTGACCAAACTAGCTGTGCCAACAACTCCCCTTGTGTAGACTTAGGTATGTCAGTGAAAGAGGGCTTCTGTCAATGTAGCTAAGATCTTCCAGGGAGGCATTGTTCCTAAACCAACAGAATAACTCCCTCTGTCAGCATAGGCTACGCCGGCATAGCTGTGGTGACATAAGCCCCATAGCATAGACACGGCCGAAGGCTGTCGGCAGTTGGAGAGTTGCCAATGGAAGATTCACCACTACAAGTTTGTGTTGTCTACTGTCACTCTGATTTCAAATTGGATTTTCTGTCCTGAAGCGTGTGAAAGGCCTTCAAAGGAACTATTGATGTTGTGAAAAGGCTATGGGGAGACAGAAACCTCAAACTCTTTATCAAAAGCTGAGCATATGATTCTGAATGGATTTGAGAAACATACGATGGATATTTTGCCAGAGACTATCATGTCTCATAGGAAGAGATACCTGTAGCAGACATAATTGTGGGGGAATGGGCACACACGGTCACTGAATGCATCTAAGATACAAAGGATCTGTCATGATAATGAGACCAAGAACCAATATGGCCTCCATTCAAAAGGAGAAGTATAACAGATTTAAGATATTTAGATGGTAGACTGTATCCCCAGGCCAGCAAGGTACTTAAGCATATGTCTACTTTTAAACACGCTTAAAGGCAGACAAGAGCTCAAGTACCTTGCTGAATGAAGGCTTATTTCCCTTGAACTTTGAAGAAAGATCTAAAATAATTAAACCAAACTCCTGCTAATGAGGACCCTCTGAATGCTGGGAGCTTTTTCTGAACTTTGCTTTCAGAACTGCATTCTTGTCCATATGTTTGCAGAGAGAAGGTTGCCCTCTTTTTGCAGTTAAAATTATTTATTTTAAAAAGCTTGCTAAAAAACTTTGACAAGAAGTGCTGTAATGAGTGTGTATTTTTCTATGGACTACAGAAGTTAGGAAAATTAAAAAGATTCTTGGGAAGTGGTTCTTGTTGACAGTATTTTGATATCTACCCTTTTATTATTTGTATTACAATAGCACCAAAAGGCCCAGCTGAGATGAGGGCCCCATGTGCTAGGTGCTGTATACTACCTGCACTGAAGAGTTTACAGTCTAACCAGATAAAGGCTGGGAGGATTATTATTGCCATTTTACAGATGGGAAACTGAAGCACAGAGGGATTCAGAGGATTGGCCAAGATCACACCGGGAATCTGTCGTAGAGCAGGAAACAGAATCCAGGACTCCTGTGGTCTCACCTAGTGTTGATCTGATGCTGTCTCATCTGGTTCCTGCCATGAGGAGGAACTTAGTCTGTTGACTGGATTTTGCCCCTGATTTAGCCTCTGGTCTGACAACCTTCTGTGCTTCTAGCTAGGACTCTGCTACCTGAAGCAGAGGAAAGAACTCACCTGAGAGGGGGATCGTTGCTTTGGCCAGAGATATCATCATCCCAACCACTGTGGGCCTTCTTTTCCCCAGTGCTGGCTGCCCCACGGTTGGTTGAGGAAACTGATTTCATATTTCCCCATGTTGTTGTAACCTTTTTGTCCTGGAATGTTAGAGAGATAAGGTGGGGGAGACAATAGCTGTTACTGAACCAACTTCTGTTGGTGAAAGAGGAGAGCTTTGTACATCTCCAAAGCTTGTCTCTCTCACCAACACAGGTTGGTCCAATAAAAGATATTCCTTCTCCCACCTTGTTTCTCTAATGTTTTCCCATCATTTAGGAAAATGTCCAAGAAAACAAAACTGGTTTTGTAACCTGTAACTTTCCTATACACTGAGAGTGACAGAGCAGGGAGTTCACGTTATTGGGTGCTTAAGGAGAAGATAGAACTTGAAACATGGGAAAGGACCCTCAATTCAGCATCTGCCATGGGGTGAATTCATGTAATGTCTAAATAATGCTGAGTGGGAAAGACCTTTTGAAGTTGTCTGATGAAAAAGCCAGAGAGAGCAAGAGACCAGAATGGCCTGATGGTTAGGCCAAGCTCCAAGTCTTTTCTTTGCCCGATTTAGAGCAGGGACTTGATCGTCCCATGTCACAGGTGAGCGCCTTGACCACTGGACTATTGGCTATTCTGGTGTGGGATGCTCTCAATTCTGAGGCACCTTTCTGACAAAAATTTCATCAAAACTTACCCCTTTGTGAGAAAAGTTTCCATTTCAATGAAGTTGGTGTTTTCCAGTGAAAAACTGTTCAGTTGACATTTTCCTGACCAACTCTACTCTATAACCTCAAACCCCTCACAGATCACTGACTTTCACTGGGAGGACACTAGGCCAGGAAAGAAGATGACACCAGCCTGCAGACTAGAAGCTGTCTCCCCAAGAGGCTGCCAAGCCAAAGGATCAGAAGGAAAAGGAATAAGCTGGAGGGTGAAATGGTGAATGCATCACTAATGGATGATACCACTTTCCCCCCATAATGAGGTGTGGATGTACCTGTCTGAATTAGCTGTTGCAGAGGCTGTAATTAGATAAGTTATGTAGATTCTTCCCATTTGATTTTCTCTCTCTGTTCTTCATAAATCTGGAGTCAGATTTCCGGAATGCTCTGGGATGCCCTTTCACACCCAGAAGCTAGCAGTGACTCCTTTGCTGGTGCTAATGCCATCTCTCTCTGTGGCTTGCCAGAGGAAGTTACATCTCTTAGTCTCCTACTTGATTGCACCACCAGCGAAACCCTGATCAGCTTTATCCTTCTCCTCCTCCCACTGCTGCAATGGCTGCTACTCCAGAGATGGCACCACCTCCCTCGTATCCTGCTGTATGGCAGGCCCAGCACCTGGATGATGTTCTAAGATACCCAAGGGTGACTGCATGGCCTGCCTGGCCCTGAGGGGGCTGCCAGAACCAAAGCTATAGGAGCCATTGGGATGCCTGCCTATCATGCTCCCAAGCCCCAATTAACCATCTTCTGGGCAAACTCCATGTATGTCCCCAAATCACCCCCACTGCTGTGGGGAGCTACCCAGGGTGGGGCCAGCAAGGTGAATGGCTGGGGGAAGAGGCACATGGCAGCACCCAAGGAGCCTGACTCCATGTGGGCTAAACCCCTGTTGGAGGCGGTGACTCCACAGTACTGAGAGGGACAGGAGAGAGGAGGTCTATCTGCGGGCTGCAGCTGTGTGAACAGCCCCACAGGTGCAAGCCACTGCTGCCCTAAACAAAGGTCCCACATGTGAATTCACAATCATTCTCAGCCCAGTCATCTCACCTTCTCGGAGAATAGTAATTTACTACACAGAATCCCATTGATTTCATTGAGACTATTTGTAAAGTCAGACAAGTCAGAGCGGCACAACTGGGCCCTTTATTAACATCCCTCCCAGCACATCCTAAACTGCATTTTTTTCCTCACATGCAGGAGTCCATATTGCACCCAGTGCAGCAGCGATTACTGTTAACTTTAATTCTAAAGCTTAACCAGGCAGTAAATTCCCTGCTTAAGGTTTTGTCAATAAAATATAAAAGCTCAAAGCATCTGTCACAAACACCATTTCACGCTTGTTTCTTCTCCAAGCCTTTGTCTTCACTCATTGCTTTGGTGCCATCAGATTTCCCTTGGAAACCCAGGAATTGTACTTGCAAATAATACAGCCTCAGCCTTCCTGAGGCCATAAGCCTGGCATTGAACAAAACAGTTGTCTGTCTCCCAGCTTTTTGGAAAGACAAAATACATGTTGGCAGCATCTCTGAGTTGGTGGACAGAGGGTGCCCAGCACTAGTCCATGTCACTTTCTCTCTCTTAAATCTTCCCGGTTTTGCATTGATATTTCACCGTCAGCAAGGTTTGTGCTACATACTAATAGCTGAAAGCTGTGCTGATGCATGGGTATAATTCATAAGGTCAAAACAGCTGAGAACTTAAAAATTGGATGGTAACAGCCCATGAATCCCAGTGATGTTTAGAATATCACCAAGTTTGAGCAAAGAGTTCTCAACCATGCTTGTAGCTGTTTCCATTGCTTCACACTGATTCTGCCAGCATTCTAGGCTTCAGAGTGACACAGACAAAGGGGCAATCCTGGAATCTTATTGTATACATAGTACAACAGAAAGAGCGAGAAAAAGTATGTTAGACCACAGAAGCAAGTGACTGAGGAGACACTTGTACTGTTGGCAGACCCGGTGCCAGCTCATGCCGAAGACACAGGCAAATTCTCTTGTGTATTGGTACAGATCAAAGTGATTGTTAAATGTATAAGAGCAGTGTTCCCTCTAATTTGTCCCACGCATGTGCAGAGTGAATTTTGTTATGTGATGTGCGACACATCACCTTCATATTAGTGCACATAACAAAATTCATGTGGTGGGGGTGGGGCCGAGGGGTTTGGAGTGTGGGACGGGGCTGAGGTCTGGGACAGAGGGTTGGGGTGCAGGGTGTGAGGGCTCTGGCTGGGGATGCGGGCTCTGGGGAGGGGCCGGGGATGAGGGGCTCAGGGCTCGGGCAGAGGGGTTTGGGGTTCAGGAGGGTGCTCTGGGCTGAGACTGAGGGGTTCGGAGGGCAGGAGGGGGAATCAGGGCTGGGGCACGGGGTTGGGGTGTGTGAGGGCTCCAGCTAGGGGTGTGGTCTCTGGGGTGGGGTCAGGGATGAGGGGCTTGGGGTGCAGGCTGCTCCGGTTCTATGGCAGGGAGAGAGGAATCCCCCCAGCTCTCTATCCCTGCAGCAGCACCTGGCTGGGGGATAGGCCCTTCTCGCCGCTGCTGCAGCTCCAGGGCTGGTGCTGCAGGATAGGTGCCTCTCCCCCAGCCATGGCAGGTCTGGGGCTGGGGGAGAGGCATCTCTCCCCAATGCCGCTCTGAGCACCTGCACAGTGCTTAATAGGCTGCTGTGCAGCCACACAGCTTAGAGGAAACTTAGTATAAGAGTTTATTTGGTGTTTAAGCTTCATGAAAACTAATGGGATGTTACATGCATTGTTTTTATTTATCTGTGTCCTGTTATAATAGAGTAGCAAACATTTACATTGTGTGTACCCCCTGTAACTAAATAGCCCATCAAATGGGAAGAAGCCTTGTAGAATGCAAATGAAAAACTCCAATAGAAAAGAGCTAATTTCAAAGCAAGTGGTCATTGTGTGATGATGATTGGAGGTCACAGACTCTAAATGCATTCCTCACTCTCTGTCCTCAGAGGAAAAGGCCATGTGGGTAGTGACCCTGTCAGCTTGTTTTCTGGGAGAAGAAACTATAAGTATGGATTCAGGGAAAGATCCTGGATCTCTGGACTGTTTGGACTCTTAAAAGGAAATGTACCAAATGAAAAGCGGGGAGCCCCAGAGACAATCTGAGTACCCTGAAAAGACTTTTGGGAAACTGGCAGTTTATTACATCACTGCCACCATTTGGAATTACAAACTGTGACTCACCTGTGCATATATTTTATCTGCTTTAACCTCTCAATAACTCATTTCCTTTTCTTAGCTAATAAACCTTTGGTTAGTTTGCTATAGAATTGGCCGCCAGCTTGTCTTTGGTGTAAGATCTAGAGTACCAATCCATCTGAGGTAAGTGACTGGTCTCTTGGAACTGGGAGCAACCTGATGTGGTGTGATTTTTGGTTTAAGTGACCTTTTATCACCATGTCCAGTTTGTCTGGGCGGTGAGATAGACTGGAGAGCCCAAGGGGACTGTCTGTGACTCCATGGGGAGACTGTTACAGTGACCCAGGAGTTCATATTTGTTACTAGGTGGATGAAATCTAGTTACAGAACACACCACGCCGTTGGAGCATCTGCCCTGCTTTTTGACAGTCTGCCCTGAGGTCAGCACTCATGGTCGTGAGCAGCTCCAAACAGTGTAGCAACTATTTCTCAGTCTTCGTGTTTAGAATGAAAAAGGGAATAAAGACAAAAAATGAAGGTGTTCAGGCCAAGAGTCTCACCGTGGTGCCAGCAGGGGGTATCCACCCCCTGGGGGCAGGGTCTGTGTGTCTATTTTAACCTCCTGGACCATGGGGGGCAACTGGGGGGGGAGGGGGTGGAAAAGGGGGGAGCATTAAAGTGCAGTCAGCACTTCAAAGGATTCTGGAAAGAGGGGTTGAGTCACCTGGCACGGTCTGGCAGAAAGGGGGCTGCAGGTGGCTTGTGCTGCTACATGCCTCTGTGTGAACTTTCCATCTCTGGGGGCTTGGGTTCCATAGAACATCAAGCCCATAGCATCTGCCTGAGAAATTGCAGCCTCTTTTTTGTATTAGAGCAGCACCTGAAGGCCCCAACTGGGGGCAGTACCCCATGGGGCTGGGTGCTGTATTACACCTAGTAAGAGACAGGTCCTGACTCTGAATGGCTTGCAGTTTAAATGGACAAGACAGACAAAAGGAGGAAGAGGAAACTGAGGCACAGAAGGAAAGTAACTTACCCAAGGCCAAAGAGCCAGGAATAGGATCCAGGTCCCCCACGTCCCAGTGCATTTTTTGTCACTGTCCCCACTAAACTTTAGCTACCAAAATAAACTCCAGTCCAGCTAGGCAGGTCTAGAGGGCTTCCCCACCGGTTCTGTCACCATCTTCACCTGAGGCAGGGACTACTTTCCAGAGTCAGGTCTACTTGCTTTCCACCCTCCCCCACAGACAGCACAAGAGAGAAGGCGCAGGCATGGGGAAATGGAGTGAGAAGATGGTGGGCAGGGCTGGAGGAAGGGGAGAAGGAAGGAGACCCTATGGCTTATATCCTTGCCTTCTGCTTTGTTGGCTTAGCAACCCCTGAGGCAAGAAAGGGGCAGCTGCTGGCTTCTAGGATCCTGCCTCCAACCAGTTGCAAACCTTGTTTTGCTAGAGCTGGACTTACCTGCTCAAAGTGCTGCCCACAATTAAAATGCCATGATTCCTGCAAAGGGGTGGAGCTGTCACTTGACAGCAGCTGCCTAGGCAGACAGGCCAGCTCTGTGAGGGAGGCTGTGTCCTTACCAATAAGAGATGTAGCAGAGAGGCAGAGATGAAGGAAAGATTTATTGAGCATGCTGATGGCTAGGTTTATATACTGTGGGGACTGGCCCTTTCCTAACCCAGGGAATGGTAAGTCTTGGGGAAGAGCAAGACACTCGTACAGTGTTTTATTGGTTTTAAGTCTGAGTGGGACTGGAGAAAAAACATTGGGTTTCAAGAGGGACATTGCTAGGTATGGCACCAAAGGCTCAGGAATGCAACTTCTCATCAAGCTGCTAGCAAATACAGGCCATTCAGCATCTGTCTTTAATGATTACCACTGTCACTGCCGGGGGGGATGGAGGGCAGACAGTATTGCGGGGTCTGGACACAAGTCAGGTCTGCTGAGGTGATCACAGTTGACATACAGAAGATGGCAGCTCAGAGCCTGACACGAGAGTGAGGAAATCATGGGATTACTTCCTGAGAGGGGGGTACCCAGAGAAAACAGGAGGGGTCAGAGGTACAGTTCACCCGATAACTGTGACAAACTCTTAGTGGTTCCCTAGAGGAAAATTCGGAAATGTAGGAAACCTCCAAATGGAAACAAAGCAAGAGAAGATTCGAGCCATCTGGAGATAGCCTCTCCTGCAGACAATACTGATGAGAAGATAGCCAGATGGCACTGAGATTAAAAGTGCTGCCAGTGCCAATCTAGCTGGAGTAGCAAGAGATGATGCCTAAAAATATATTACTGTCACAATACAGGTCTAGCATATGGAGTCTCTGCTTTTCTGAATGCCATTCAGGTTGAGGTTTCCAAATAAATAGGAGGATGCCAAATTATTGATAAGCACACGGTACACATAAAATGAACAAATATTGGCCAATTGGCTAAATCTGGGGGGAAATCACAATTTTCGCAGGAAGTATCTGCCTGCCGTGTTCCATTTAAACTTATCTCCCATCTCCCCTACTTAATTAGGCAATACTGTTGATTAGGCTTGTCTCCAAACTTCCCTTCCCAGTTAGCAGAGCTGTCTTCTCCTGCTTTGTTTAGGTACACCCCAAGCTTCCCACTCTCCAGCCTCAGCTAAGCATTGTCTTGGTTTAGCATGTACCTAATGTAGTAAAGTGATCAGATTCAAGGTGACAAGAACAATATTCTAATTACTTAATGTTTGTGAAGCACTTTGAAGAGAAATGCTATTACCCAATAAGAATATTTATAGAAACAACAGTATTTATAGGGTTTTTTAATCTCCAAAGCAATTTATAAACATTAAACTAATTAATCATTACATAATACTCCATCTAGTGGACTCACTTACACATGGGAATAGACCCATTGATTTGAATAGGACAATTTACATGCTTAAAGTTAAGCCCACAGATACATGCTTGCAGGATTGTGGCCCAGGTACCTAGATAGAGAGAATATTAGGTGTATAGACATCATCACAGTGTTACCAGGTCTTGTGATTTTATCAGTTGTGATACTTTGTGTTCTCCTTAAATACCAGCTCCTAGAGTTATATGAATAGATGAGATTCTCAGCTTTTATTTTTATGTTGATAGCCCTTATGGTCACTGGAAAGAAGCTGGCAAATGTGACCCAAATTACCTTTACAAAAGAACATTTTAAAAAGCCAAATTAAAAAAAAAAATCTCAATTTGAGCCAAGCTCATGATTTTGGAGGCTTGACTCTTGATCTTTGAAAGGTTGGGGTTGGCAATATTGTAATCACAACAAGCAATGATATGAAAATAAATGCCCGTGCCTATAGGGCATGATTCATTGCCCTATTTGTAAATACCAAAGACAGAATCAATTGCTACTAGAAACATTTTTTTCCCTTTCTTGCTTTGATGACTGACACTTTTAAAGACAGATTTCCTTCGGTGGGAGCAACAAAGCAACTTGTATCACAGTCACTAGATGGCAGCAAAAACTTACTGATGGCATGCTGACAGGGCCTGTCCTGAATTAGTCTGCACTGTCTGCTATGATGGACTCTCTATTAGAGGCAGTAAATTGAACCATTTCATTGTCTGGAAGAATTTTCTGCAGTTTTCCATCCAGAGGCTCACGATAACAAATTCTGCGTCAGAGTTTCAAGGAGACAGAGTGAAGATAAAGGAGTGTAATAGTACCCGCATGCCCCATGCTGTAAGATTTTCCTATCACGTGAAAGCAGTGCAACTAGGGACGTGCTGCCTACAGGTATGGAGGGTTAATTGATGGGAGGACTCGAATACCTCATCAGAGACATCATAGTGTCACTGAAATGAGAGCTAGAAAAGGCCTGTTCGGTCACCTTGTCCATCTCCTGCCAGTGCAGGATTCTTCCCTCTTCTGTTCCTGGGGCCAGACTAGTGTGAAATGGCTCAAACAGTGGGGCTTCCATCACTCGCCTGGGGAAAGCATCCCAGTTAAATAGACCTAACTAGCAGGAGATTTTCCCTGCCATGCCCCTCAATTTCCTTTTTCTCCGTTGAATCCCTGTGACTCTTCAGCTACCTGTTGAGCACTTGCTCTGGCTCTAGGCTTTTGCAAGTTGCCTGACCCACACAGTCAGATACTCACTCAAAAGGCTCAGAGAGGGAGCTGCTGGGTTTTTGGTCCTATTTGATGCCATAGGGAAGCTGCGCATTGTGACTCCATACAGAGCCAAGGCTGCATATCTCCCTTTAGCCACTGCTTAGCCAAGCTTTACATACTTAGGTCTTTCAGGCTTTCCAGCCCATTTCATATTTTTTGTTGCCCTTCCCTGGATTCCCTCCTTTTTATTGACATACAGGACTCTGACAGTTGATAACGGCTAGGCCAGTGGTAAGTGAAATGTACACACAGCTAGGCAACATGAAAACATGCTCATATTACTGTAACCTCCCTCTCTCTACCCCAACCTGTTAGTTTCTTTCTCCCACCTGGTGCAACTAAGACGTGGGTGTCATGATTACTGTACCTAAAGAATTTTGCAGTCATAAAGCATTATTACACCTATTACTGTCCCTTCATCAGCTAATTATGTAATAATGTTGATCATCTTTTTTTAAGTAATCAAGTTTCCTGCAATAATTGCTTTGCCCCTCCCCAACCAAAACCAACACCCCAAGACAAATCACTGCACACATAGCTCTCCCCCAGAGCGTAGAAACAGGCAGGGAATGAACGGCACATGACAGATGTTAGTCACGTCGTTTAATGCTCTGCTGGAAGGAGCTCAAATACTATAGTATTGAGGGCAGTATAACAACATACACACAGAACAGAAGAGAACATAGCTGTATAATGGCTTATTGCGAGGGATACTTAAACCAAGGCTGGACCAAACAATAGGAAATTTATTACAAGGAATGTCAGTTACAGGGTTAGCTGCACCTCTGGCCTCTATGAGTGCATCCCTCTCAGGTACGAGGCCTTGAGTCTTCACCTTTCTTGGGGTGGAATTCAGCAATTCTCCCAGGCTTAGCCTGGGTCCCAGCCTACAGTACCGTGTGGATCAGCCCCAATCAGTGCTTACCTTGACATGTCCAACAGAGATCGGGTATCTGTGGCTCTTCTCTTCGGGAGCTTGTGACCCAAACCAGCCTTCACATGCCAAAGAGCTGTTTGGATTACACAGCGGGGATAAAGCAGAACATAAGAGAATTTTAAATCAATAAAAGGTCCACAGGAATGCCATGTTTCAGCCCCACCGCCTGGTATAATGAGGTTAGGAAGGCTTAGCTTCTTTAGATCTCTGAACACATATCTATGTGTGCCTGGTCTGGTCCCTGCAAACAGCTCCCAGAACACTGCCTGACCCTGGGCCATAGAGGTTGCTTTAACTCTCTGTAACTTGGCTGGAGCCAAAAAGGAAGGCAGTGTGACCTACTTGATAGAGCACTGAAACTAAGAGAGTTGGGTACTATTTCCTGCTGCTGCACTGGCGTGCTGGGTGACTTTGGGCAAGTGGCTTCAATGACCTGTGCCTCAGTTTCCCCATCTATACAATGGTGATCATGACATTGACTTTCTGAATAAGACACTTTGAGATCCACTAATGAAAAGTGCTAAATAAGAGCTAGGTTTTAGTCTCTTCCCAGTTAAGAGCTCAGGCACACTTTCTTAGCCCCTCTGAAGTGTTTACCCAGAGGAGTCTTACCTGGAGCCAGTGTCTTGTTGCCCTGTTTATGTTTTCCAACAACCTGCTATTAAACTAATCCAGCCTATCCATACAGTAAACACCCCAGTCACCAGGCCAGCTGCAATATTACTAAATCATTACAGAGCATCTCCATAGGGAACAACTGTGCATGGACCATAGGGGCAGGCATGAAGATGCCATTTCTGGTCAGTTTATGTGTACTTGTGGAAGGAGCAGAAGGGCCTGAGAATGGGGTTGCTCACAAAATTCTGCCTTTTCTGACTCTGGTCTCAAGCTGAAAATACTGCAAGGTCCTGCCTTCCTTGTAATATACCTTCCATTCCAGAGAGAGCCCAGAAATGCCATTGTGCACAGAAATGAAAGTGTTACCAGGACATGTGTATTGTTACAAATGGTGGAGATTTTACCTCTTCTGCAGTTGACAAAGCTGGGACTTTTCCACATTACTGTGGATAAGTCTGTCCCTTTTAGGGTGACCAGATGTCCCAATTTTATACGGACAGTCCTGATTTTTGGGTCTTTCTTATATAAGCTCCTATTACCCCCCACCCCCTGTCCCGATTTTTCACATTTGCTGTCTGGTCATTCTAGTCCCTTTCCACTTGTCTTCCTACATAAACTTCCTCTCCTAACACTCCCTCTATGTTTCTCACCCTTCTCCTAAATCTCCGCCTCATTCCCTAGCCTCCACCCAGATGCAAAGGAGTGTAACAGGATGCACTCACCTCTCGGGCACCTCCACCTGGCTGCTCTGGGGATTAGCACCTTCCAGGTCCAGCTCCCCCTTCTGCTGCTCGTTCACTCACCCTGCTGCTTCTGTGACTCTGGGTGCTCTCTCATCATGGCTTGGCCCTCTGGCCAGGTCACTACAATCCTCCCCTTCTGGGGTAGCAGAGTCCGATCAGACAACTGATCTTCTGCTCCACTGCCCAGTCTGTGCCACTTCCTCAGTGACTGCTAAGGGAACCCAGGCCCACCCTCTACTCTGAGTTCCAGTCTGGGATCCCTGTGTCTAGCACCTGTGGTCTGCTTGCTCCCAGACCCCATTGCTATTTCCCTAGACTCCTTCCTCCATCTCCCCCTGCCCTCCCGGTTTACCAGCCCAAACTCCCGCCCTTCTAGGGAGTAACTGCAGACTACTTAACTCCATAGCCTCAAACACAGCTCCCTTCTCCCAAGGGGTGACTGCAGCCTACTTCCCCTGCAACCTCTTTCTTCTGGCAACCTCCTGGCTTTATACCTGCCCCACCCCCTGGTCCTTCTCAGCTGGGCTCCATCATCAATCAACCTTTCAATCCCTGACTCTCCCCCAGAACCTCATGTGGGTGGAAACTCTACCACGAGGAGGTATGTGATGACATTCCCCTTTGGTGGCTGGAGGCCTAGAAAACTGGAGTAAACCCAGTATTCACAGCTAATGGAAATTAACAGTGAGATTAGCACAACAGGCTTAACAACCAGGACAGGGATAACCACTATAAGGAAATTTCAGGTATCATCCCATACCCAGGGAAATCCTTCCTGTCTCCCTTTGGTGATAGATGTGTATGGTCACCTGACAACCTTTGTTTTGGATCCAATCCTTCTGTTTGAAGATAATTACATTTGAATGAAGTGGTAACCAAACTGGAATCAAACAGTCAGCCAGCATAAAGTCAGTCTGCGTCAGCGCAGAAGGGAGAAATAAGCTTATTCTGTTGCTCTTAGTGTGGGGTGGATTGTCCCATAAATTTGGGTGGATGGCAAAGCCCAGGGAACTGGTTAAACTTGCTGTTTAAACCTAAGGCTTATGTTTATCCTTAAGTATTGCCTTTCATTTTAATTGTTTGCTGCGGGTTTTGCAAAGACCCCAAGGAAATTATTCCCTTTTGAGAGTGAGTAACAGGGACTGTCTCATGGATTCAGTGTCCTGTGGATTACGGGAGCTGAAATGGCTACCTGCCGAGTTTATCTATAAAGGATACCAACAAGACTTTTGAAGACTGTTAGATTGTGGATTTATCACTTTCTAGATTCTTTAACTTGGTGCTAGCTTTGCAGTGTATTATAGGTTTATCTTGTTAATGTATTTTATGAATGTTTCCTGTTTAATGTCATTCCCATGCTTCAGGGTTTGCTGTGCTTATGTTCCTGTATGTAAAGTGTTTTGTTGTTAGGTCATCAAAAAATATCAGGCCAGATTGTCCCCTGCTCTGTAGTACACACAGGGGCAGAAGCTCTCCTGAATTCTTCCAGCAGGAGAAGTGGTTTGCTTCCCATGCAGAAGAAAGTGAGGGGATGTCTCCCCAACCGTTCAGATCCCCGGGATATTTGGGGTCACAGGGCCAGCCTTATTCATGTTATTTACATTAGACTAGCACATTCCATCAGGCACGTCCCTGGCTGGCAGACAGGGGAACATCCTGCGAATATCCAATAAGCAGTCAAGGACCAACTGGTGGCATCTCTCAGCAAGGGTGGGGTAGTCGGTGGTGTGGTTACCTCTATAAAATGCCACATGAGCTCTCTGATGAGGATGTCAATGTGAATAAAGACTGCCTTAAAATCAGTCTTGCTGGGGCAGCTGGGGTAGGCGGCTCACCAAGGAGAAGGGAAACTCCAATTTCAAAGCAAGGGTGTAAAGCTCGCCCAGTAGATAATCTCATGTGAACTGATGACCATGTTGCCAACCTCAAATACAGAAGTGGCAAGAAAAAAGAAGAGATTGGAGTAGCACATAGAGGCCCCATTGCTCTAGTTACTGTACAAGCACATAATTAGAGACAGTCCCTGCCCCAGGGAACTTGCAGTTGAAACAGAGAGGGGAAAGCCCAGATGTATAAAAGTAAGTAGGCTCAATTTCAGTGGAAGCCAGGACCTGGAATACCTCTGCTGATCTGGGCCAAAGTGACTTGCCCAAGGTCATAGCAGATGAGCAGCACAGCTGGGAGTAGATCCCACATCTCCTGGGTCTCAGGCCCTAACCCTAACCTGTGAGCTGCATGCGGCCCAATTAGCACACACCTGGGTCCCAGCTCAGCTGTGTGCTAAAGGCCAGCCCTCATGCCGGGCTCAGCCAGGTTCCCGGCAGCCCGGTGCAGAGGGGTCCAGGCTGCCCCATTGCCCATGGCAGTGGAGTAAGGGTCAGGTCTACCAGGCGGCCCACAGGGTCAGGGTCCAGGGCAGCTGCGCTGTGGGGGTTCGGGGTCGGGGCTGTGTTATAAGTGTTATAAGTTGAGAATCACTGCTCTAGACCACACTGCCTTTCACAGCCAGTCCCTGGTCTTTGGTCCTTTGTGTCTCTGCCACTACTCCCATGCAGCAGAGATCAGGTGGTGCAGCACTGCCAGGTACAGTCTTAGCTGCAGCTGCCCCTTAAAAAGGGGAATTCCTTCCCTTGCAGGGCTGGCCACAGAAAATGTAAAAAAGCCTCTGGCTTTGTTCTGTTTCCTGGGGAATCTTTGCCGGCCTGCATGTTGCAACATGAGTTTAGCAAAGCACTTAAGCACATGAGCAGTCCCACAGATTTCCCTAACCCTACCCACACTGATCTCCAGCCCTCTGCAGAGTCTGGAAAAAGAAGGGCTGTTACTACTATGAGGGCATGAGCTGGTCCATTATATTTTTAAGTCCTTGGTTTAGGGCTTCTCCACATGAACACTCATTTTGCGGTGAGCTACTAGATCTGCTAGCTCCAAGTGCATTAATGAACTGTTAATGTGTGTCAGCCAGGGCCCACATAGAATCATAGGACTGGAAGAGACCTCGAGAGGTCATCTAGTCCAGTCCCCTGCACTCCTGGCAGGACTAAGTATTATCTAGACCAGTGGTTCTCAAAGCCGGTCCGCTGCTTGTTCAGGGAAAGCCCCTGGCGGGCCGGGCCGGTTTGTTTACCTGCCACGTCCGCAGGTTCGGCCGATTGCGGCTCCCACTGGCAGTGGTTCATCACTCCAGGCCAATGGGCATGGCGGGAAGCGGCGCGGGTGCTGGCTGCCCTTCCCTGATTTCACCCTAGGTTTTTCCCATAGCAATCTCTGCGCAGCCAGTACAGCTCTGAAGCTGGATTTTGTCCCAGCTTGTGCATAATCTAGATTTGTTAACATTCCAATTGCACAATCTTTTATTACTGATGATCAACTACACACCGGGAACTGACTTGCCTTCTGGAGTCTGGATTGAGTTTGCACACATGGAAATTAGAAAAAATGCCCAAGATTTTCAAAAGTGAGTAGTGATATTGGGGAAATTTCAGTTTTGGAGGCTGTGAGCGGAATTCAGTCACCGCAGATGCCCCCTCATGGCCATGTGTGGGCTCACCTCCACCAGCCCCTGCTGATGGCCGCTCCAGCCCTGCGGTGGCCTGGCTCCTTTCACAACCCAGACCTCCCGCTAGCTCACATTTATGTCCCCCCTTTGGGGATAAAATATCTTTTCAATCTGTCCCCAAGCCCTGGTCTTCCAGCCTGTCTGTCTTTAGTGTTCTGGGCCTTTCAGTGGGAGCAGGATTATAACATCTTAAAAGTCTTTATTCTGCTCCACTCACCCACAGGCTGCTGGCCCATCCTTCATCGATCAACTGTCTGGTGTTTCCAGTTACATTTCTCTCCCTTTTCTGTTTCTCAGCCTTTACCCCATGGGTCGGGGGCTATCTGGGAGCTGGGGCAGGAGCGCCAGAAACTCAGTAGAAGTGGCCCCGCCCTGTGCTCCTCCTCTTCCCCTGAGGCCCCACCCCCACCGGGTCTCCTTCTCTTCTCCACCTCTTCCCCCAAAGCCCTGCATCCTGGCCAGGCCAGAAGCCAGAGCTGGTCTCTAGTAAGAGCTGCTCAGAGAGCCCAGGATGCTGTAGGGAATCCTAGACCCATTTCCCCTAGGTGGGGGCACTTGAGATACAGAGTCCTGCCCCGTCTTGATCCTGGGGAGGAAGGGAGGGCCTTGCTTCAGAGGAGACGCCACTACTCTGCCCACAGGAGCTGGGCACTGGGCTTATCCCAACAGCCTCAGCCCCCATCCAGGCCCACAGTTACCAGTGCCCCACGGGCGGGCCTGGATCCTGACAACAGCTCCATGGATGGACAGGGAGCAGCAGCCTCAGCCCAAATCTCCCCAGCCAGGATGGGAGTGGGATCCGAGAAGGGTCTGGCCTTTCTCGATCTCTCTCTCTCTCATGCACCCTGGAGGGGCAGCAGTTAATGACAAAAAAAAAAAGCAAAAAATAAAATGAATTTCACAGTGACCTAATTGTAAGGCTCTCACATACTTTTGCTAGAGGTGCCATAAAGAGGCAAATTAAACACATCTCCATACACCCAAGCCACATTGGCATGGAAATATGGGAGTAGCCCAATGCTGATCTAACAATCAAAACGTGATTCTGGAAGGTAGCTGTAACAAAGTCAGCAGAGGTTCCATATTTGTCTTTCAATGGCTCTTTAATACATTGGCTTGGCAGAATTGAATTTTATTTTTTTAAATGTTGATGAATGTTTATTTTTAAGCTTTTTTATTTTTATTGATTTAAATGCTCAAAGTTGCAGAAAATGGTGGGATTTAAGTGTAACCCTTCTGCCAGGTGGAGCCAGCAGCAACATGGGCTGGGTTCAGTATCTACGGGTTCCTTTTCAACAGTACAACACAAAAACTTGAGCCCCCATCCAGTGACCTGGGACAATTACACAACACCTCCTCTCGCAAGCACAGAGTCTGAGTATAGCAAAAACTTTTAATAAAAGGAGGGAAGTAACTCAGCATTAATTTGGGAAAGCACCACAACTAGGGTTCATAAACATAAACCACGAGCAAAAGACCCACCCCCAAGTAAGTTGGGCAGTGTACTTTTCCCCTCAGGGCAGAGGGATAGCTCAGTGGTTTGAGCATTGGCCTGCTAAACCCAGGCTTGTGAGCCCAATCCTTGATGGGGCCACTTAGGGATCTAGGGCAAAATCAGTACTTGGTCCTGCTAGTGAAGGCAGGGGGCTGGACTTGATGACTTTTCAAGGTCCCTTCCAGTTCTAGGAGATAGGATATCTCCATTAATTTAATTTAATTTTTTAATTTAATCCAAAGGTCCCTTTAAAGTGACCATCCCTTCTCTGCACCTCACTCACAGTTGCTGTCCTTGGCCAGTGCATCCCCAGAGTTCAGAGGTTCATCCACAGAGTTCACCTCCCACCCTGTGTGGAAGAGATGGGGTAAAGAGGCATCTTACACGGTCCACTGCTTGGGCACGCGCTCATCGCCCCAATGGCCGATTCCCAGGCCTCTCTGTGGTGCTCTGTTCTGTCTCTCTCCACCAGCTGCCCACTTGCCATGCCTCTCTGCCAGCCACCCAGCTGGTCGTGCCTCTCTACTAGTCATCCTGATGGCTGCTTGCCACACTTCTCTGCCAGCCACCCACTGAGATGTCTTCAGGGCCCCACACTTAACACAGCTCTCAGGGGCAGAAGCATCATTGCTAGTGTACAGTCTCTTGCAATAGAGACACTGTCCCAAAGTAGGTTTAATAATTAGATCTAGGTATCAGTGATTTAAATCAGCTCTACAGCATATAACAAGACTCTCACTTAAGTCTAAATCAGCTCTTTTATTATACTGTGGAGAAAGAGACACACAGGTCAAATGGTGCCTGAGCCCCTTAAACCAGGTACAAGTACTTCTCCTCACCCCCTCTCAACTCAATGGGCTTTGGAACCCATGTCCCTGCCTAGTGAGTGCCATTCAGTTGAGGGTGAGTGCCTCCATCAGGGAATGCCAGAAACCCTTGGTTCACACAACAAGGATAACAACCCTTTATTACTCCTGCCCCAATAACAAGGAGACTGGGGATCCAACACCAGCCACAAGTGATCATTTGGGCAAGCAATCCCATCATGCTGAGCACCTACGTCGGGTGGGTGTGCCCATGCAAACAAGATCAGCTCCTGAAGTCTTTTTCCACATCTCACCACTAGATGTCAGTGGAGAGCTCATTCAGACTCTGCTTACATCAGCATTATTTTTTTATAGTGGCAGGAAATTATGGGAGGAAGGGTCAGACAGTAGGCAGAGCCTGTTATGGCAGGTTTCAAACCCAGCTCTAGAGAATTGCTGAGCAGAAGCAGAAGCCTCACATGCTGCACCACTGTTCTTCAGGGTAACAAACTGCAGCTGATGTCTCACAAACAGGGGCTACACCTGCTGACTCAGTGGGATTTGCTGACTAGCAGCAGGCTGCTGATTGGATGTCTCTTAGCATAAAGCTTCCTGTTGCAGTCCTACCTATTTTCTGAGCAACTAGTTGCTTGGCCTGCTGTTGATCAGACCTCTTGAGGTCAAATTCCTGTCTCCTTGCTTGGATCCTGCTCCCTTGTACTAAGTTATTGACTCCAGCTGCGTGCCTTGGGGTGACTCCTGATTATGAGCCCAGCTCAACTCTGGCCTCTGACCTGTCAGATCACCCTGATGCACCTAGAAAATAATTATTTAATGACAGTGGACACAGATTCAAAAAGTTTAAACTTAATAACCATTAGCATTAGCTGTCAACATCACATGGCAGAATATGCAAAGTAAATATCCTGAAATCAACTCCAAAAAGCTCTCAAGCAGCATTTTCTTACTTTGCCTATCTGTAAATTTTTATGATTATTGATGGAAATATTTTTGGTTGGTTTGTGAGTGTGTGATGAAATCGACTTTTACCAACACTTACTGATAAACATCAAATCCTTCCAAGCCTAGGTAAAACTGATAACCAGGTCAAAGCTAGGTTATTGTGGAAATGGACTTGACATTGCAAAGAATAGTGTTTATTTGCAGGTCTAGTAAAATTGTGCTGCCTACATGAAATGTTTAACAAGCAGTGAAATAACTGAAGTGCATATATATGGATGTCAAGAAGTAAAAGACAATACAAGGGTAAACTAATGGCTGAGATCAGAATTGCTTTTAATACAAACAGAGCCAATCACAATGCAGCATCCACAAAGTCATGTCTAGAATCAAAGCAATGATTTTGCAAGGGTGTGTCCGTTTCAGTGCAAACTGCAATGAAAGCCAAAAGCCAAATGCATTCACGAATGTACGTCTGGATGAGAAAGTGCTGCTGCTGATGCAGAAACATAGTCCTCTGCTGAGTCTTTTAATACATTCACAAAGCAAGATGGTTCAACAGATTGATTTGTGATAAAGGAAGTAAATGAACAAAAAGTGAAGTTGAAGATAGATACTGGAACTGAGCCCAAATGGCAGACATAAAAAGATTAGTGACCACACACAGTTAAAATTGAAAACTAAGCTTGTGCATATAACAGACCCAGAATGAGTCCATGGTCCTTCGCAACCTAAGGTAGCATGGCTATAAAAGGGAAGATATCACTCAGAAGAGTTTGAAATAGTGGAATCGATAATCCCATGTCCAGTTAGGCTGAAGAGCAGTCTGCTAATGCAGATGATCAGAGGTGTACAGCTTCTCCACAGAACAGAATGTAAAACATATTCTTAAAGAAAACTGATTAGGTGTTTAATGGACTGAGAAACATTAAAGACATAAAATAACACATTGCTATAGGTATCAGTGAGCTATCAAAAATACACACACCATGTAAAATCCATTAGCTACCCATTTCCAAAACCCGACAAGCTCAAAAGCTTACCCAAAGCTATAACTTTTCTCTGAGGGAGAAATTTGAGGTGGATGACCAACAGAAAAAACCTGGCTTCCTCCAAGCATAAACACTTACTGGGACTGCATTGATGAAATTCCTGAATATGATGGGATTCTGTACTAAGGACATGCCAAAATAGCACATATGAGCTCAGAAATGCTAAACGAAATCTGCAGTGCCCAGGTGGCTGTAGAGAAGGCTGCCCAGCAGGGCCGGCTCCAGCATTTCTGCCGCCCCAAGCAAAAAAAAAAAAAAAAAAAGCCGTGATCGCAATCGCAACCGGCAGTGGCAATTGGGAAAAAAAAAAAAAAGTCGCGATCGGCGGCAGCAGTTCGGCGGCAGGTCCTTCGCTCCTAGAGGGAGTGAGGGACCTGCCGCCCCCGAATTGCCACATGTGCCGCCCCTCTCCCTTGGCCGCCCCAAGCACCTGCTTGTTAAGTTGGTGCCTGGAGCCAGCCCTGCTGCCCAGTATGAACACCGCCGTTGATGCTAAGGTACCCATGTGTGAAATCTGCAATAACTACAGGGAGCAAAATACACACAAAAAATCCAAAGCGATATGAGATTTCTGATTATCTGTTCATTGTTTTATTGCACTGGAACATAACGACCATTGGCCTCATCAGGCAACTGGTTTCTTGGGTAAGGGAGAAAGGACAGTCCTTGCTGCTACAGGACCACTCAGGGAAGAGCTGAGTGACTTTTTTGTCCAAACCTTTTTGCAGTGAAAAATGCAGATATGGTGACAGAAAACATTTTCCAATTTTGAGTCAATTTCACTGACTTGTTCATTTTGAACTCTGCCTGCCCAACCCACAAATTCTGAAAAAAATCATAGTGTATTCTTTTGACATTTCTCAAATGAAACATTTTGAGTTGTCGATTGGAAGTGATATTTTTGTTTAGGAATTTCCTTTCCTTTTATTTTATTTCTAAATTTTAAACAATGAAATCAAACCAAAATATTTAGTTGGACCCAAAATAATTTTTTTTGACACACTGAAATTTTCAGAAAATGTCATTTTTGGTTCGACATGAAACGTGTTATTTTTCCTGATTTTTCAGAAAACTGAAAAACCTGTTACTTGTCCAGCTCTACTCAGAAGAAGTTGGCTCAGTTCGTTGCTCTACCATAGACTTTCTGTGTGACTTCAAACATGTCACCTAATCTCTCTGTGCCTTAATATAATGGAAATTATATTACTTCCCTATTTTGTGAGGGAGCCGTGAGGGAAAATAACTAATGTTTATGAGGAACTCATGTAAGTAGATATTTCCACACATAAAAATTGGCCTTTACCAAGTGACATTCTTACAAGGATCACAATGGTTTTGAAACATTTGCATTATTTGTTCTAGACATTTCAAGTTCCCTTCATGCTCCCATTTTGCTGTAGCTCTCCGGGGCATGTGGTCATGCCACATCCAACAGAGTGGAGATTTTACTATGTCCAGTTTCTCTGCAATACCACTTGCTCCCAGGTAAATCTGGGTGAGTTGCAACCAGTTCCTCCAGTTCTTTGCCAAGTCCCCTTCCAGATTAAGGGACTCTGGTGGCTTCATTTGCCAGTTTTGAAGAGATTTAGTTTTCTTCTGACACTGTATAGCAAAAATGTGACACTTCCAAAGCCAGGTCATTTGTTGCGAGGCAGGGTTGCCAAAGGGGAAGGTCCTGTTCCTATGACAGAGGATCAGTCTCCATTTATCCTTGTGGCTACTGTTACAATATTTAGATGTCAAATACAAATATTAAAAATTCTCAGCTTCCTCCTTGTAGGTGCATCCCCTCTGCTCCTGTCTCACGGAGGTTTTATTGGACCAGTGCTCCTCACAAGTAGATCTCTATGAGGGGAAGAATACCTGCCAGCCAGTCTGTCTCTGCCTCTATCCAGGAAGTTCTGTGAAAAGTGATGTCTCTTTCTTTGTGCTCTGAAAGATGCCCAGGCATCCTGTGGGATTGGAAGTTCCACTCCTGGGCCCCTTTCATTGAAAACATCTTGTCCTCAGCTTAGTTCTGGATACAGTCAGCAGCATAGTCTCTATTGATAATAGAATTTTTGGTATGGTGCATAGGCAATCTCTGTGATAGCTGGCCTTTCACAAAAGCACCTGGGCTGTAGGTGCCTTTGCCCAAAATTAGAAACGCAGTCAGTTCAAAACTAAAGGCAACAACAGCTCCTCATTCCCACCCAGAGAAAATAACCAACCACATTTAAATCAAGCCCCCAAAACTCCCTCTTCCCTCATAAACACCCTTAGCATCCCTCTCCCTCCCCAAAAGCCTCAGTGAAGGGATGCTCTGATGGTCAACATATCTGGGCAATTCAGGACCTGGAGAATAGGGACCTATGCTAAGGGCTCCTCCTGAAGACCAGCAGATACCTGGCTTTTATCCACATGAGTGTCTTCTCTGGTGGCACCTGAGGCATATGGCCCAGGGAGAGAGGTAGTCTTTCAACTCGGCAGAGCCTACAGGGCTTTAATGTACCACTGGGGGAGAAACAGTTCTTCTGTCCCATGAATATTTTTGAGATTTCACTAAAAAAAAATCCTGTTTTGTATCAAAACTGAGACTTTTTGTCATTTTTCATGAGCCAGCGAGAGAGAGCACCTACTAGACCCCAGAATAGCTAGGTGGGCAGGACCCTGGCCTGGGATGTGACAGACCTAGGTTTGAATCCCTGTTTCGTAGCAGGAACTTGAAACCAAGCCCCCACATCCTAGGTTAGTGCCCAAACCACTGGGCTATCAGTTCCATACAGCTCACTGGCCCAATGGAGATTTAATTGTTTATACACAGTGGAACAGCTTCGACAGAGAAACAGACTGAATCTATGCCCTGGTGGCTGGGGTACCCCTCCACCCCTGGGATGTGGGAGACCCACAATCAAGGCCCTGCTCTGCCTGATTCAGAACAGGAACTTGAATCCAGTTCAACTTTAATGTTCAAATCTGAGACCGTAGACTCTAAGCAGAAGCCAGACGGGCAGCACCTGATGACATACCCTCTGTGGGTTGCCGCATTCTGCATCAGTTTCAGTTTGCGGGTTGCCTTAAGGTGTCTCTGTATGCAGAACTCATTGCTGTGAACCACCCTTGTGATGACAGCCAAAAAAGGCCTGCATCCAAAAGGAACAGACTCCATCTCCCTACCAGAAGAAGACGGGAAGAAAGGCTTCCTCCCCCACCTGGTGCTATACTGTTTTCCCTCAGCAGCTGGGGATCCAACAACACCGCTAGGCTTCAAACTCTTTGTAGTCAATACATTTTGCTGTGCATTGTAGGCAACATCCTGATCATCCATATCCTGGTACTTAAGATGCAGACACATAGGCAGGAAGAGAAAGCTGATGTGCAAGATGCAGAGCAGAGGGGTGCAGACAAGAGCCTGGTCTGGCATTCTAGAGTGTGGGAGCATCTCCTGCAGCAAGAAGCCACCCCGTGGCCAAAAGGGGTCATGGCTCTTGGATAAGTGGGTGTGGTTCCCTCACAAACCAGCTAGTGCACATGCTGTCGTTGATAGTAAGTGCCGGCCAGCTTCAGCAGCAGTAAGCACTTTGCTGCAGAAGACATCAACTGCAAACAGTGTGGCACATCTGCCTAGCAAAGATCTGATTGCTCCTTCACAGACCTCTTCTATTAGCATAGCCCGGGTGCAGTTGCCTACACTTAGCGGGCATTTCCCTATTGACAGGATTCAGCCTTGTGTCTGGGGTGGACCTGTGCAGGCTAGCACCAGACAACTCCTATCAGATCTCTTTCCCATCACACCTTCACTCAACCTAAACATGGGTCCAGCCCAAATTGATTAACACAGATGCTGTCTCTCTATATGCCCTCCAGGAGAGATCTGAGGTATGGGCAGTCTGGGGACACTGTACTTGTTTGGTAGATTAAGAGAGGATTTTCAGCTCCTTTGACATCAATCCTTCCCCTTCCACATGTACAAAATATATTTTAAAAGCTTTGGAAACAGGGCCCGTTTCCCTCCAAGATATCTACACTTTATACATAAAAAAGGGGCCTTCTTTTAGAGCCCCCAATCTTGTATTTTATAACTTGTTAGTCCAAAAAAAGATCTGTTGCTTATTAGGAAAGAGATTTCTCCCCTCTCCTGTTTTTTCAACTCTTTTTTATTAGACTATTATTTCTCTCCTGAGCCGTGTATTTTCTTCTCTTTTCCCCTCTTGCTTCTATTCCTCTTTAAGAATGAAAGCAAGGACAGGTCACTTGCCTTTTTATATCAGCATTTGGATGAAATGTTCTGAGAGACCAATAAAAAACGCCCAAAAACCAAAACAACAAAAGGCCATTTTTAATTGGAAGTGTTTTGTTTTCCCTGGGTTTTTAATTTAGAGAGAGGTTCACAAATACCCTTTCAGGCTACATGGCTGGGCTGTTTTCTTCTGCCACAGACAGGCTTTCATGGTATAGCACAATAGCTTTTGTTTCAGAAGTATAGGGCAACAAGGACCTTGAATGCCAGAGGTCTGTATTATATCCATAACTGTAGATTTGGATGGTGGAACGGAGGTTGGGGGAAGGTGAGAATGAGAGATTTCTCCATTGTACAGATGGAGTCCTTCCAGCAAACGCCAACACAATGGGAAGCACATTCTTAAGAGCTGAAGCAGCCTCTGGATAAAGACTCACTCATTTTGTACATAATGGTCCCTGTGCTTTAACCTTGTACAGCTGCTATGACACCTGCTTTTCAGAGCCATTGTTGCAGAACAAGCAGAGCTTTGTCTGCCGTATACATACTGAGCCATACATGTTAACATGTCTTTCTTTTTTTATTTACCTTTGTTCCCCATCTTTCTCGCTCTCTTTTTTTAATACAGCAGTTGTGAATGACTAGATTAAAATGCAGTTCAGCCTTGATTTCAGCAAAGCTGAGCCCACTTTGAGCCTTTGTGACATATTGGTGGTGGTGGCAGAGAGGAGAGCCAAGGGGAAATAGCAGATCAGATGGCGTTGGAGGCGAAGGGCAGTGGGGCTTGCACTTCAGTCTGTTGTAGGTCATTGGTAGGGAAGACTTTTAAGCCAGTGTCACAATTATGACAGCTGCTGGGTTCTGATCTTATGTAGCTACTGTTTTCCTTTCCCTCTGTAACAGTCCCTCACTGTTTATCCTTTTATTCTTCTTCTAAGTTCCCTACCTTTTCTCTTTCATCCTTGGGTAGTTCCTTCCTTCCTTTACAATTGATCTCTTCAGTGGAAGTATCAGTAGGACTGGATAGCTAGGAGTCTTACGCCACAGAGAAGAGATGGGCTTGGGAAAGAATTGAGGGCCCCTGAAGCACAAAAAGGCTGACATTTCTGGTAGGAAGGGCAGTGTGGGAAGAGCTTTATGAAACAAAAATGAAGCTTTTAAAAATTCTAAAGCAGCCTTCCTGCGTGCTGGGAATCCAATGTGGTGGGAAGAAGCAGGCGTGGGATGTCGCTAGATGACAATGACAGAACTGGTAGGATCTTGAAATCCTTTCAGGAGCTATGCTGTAAGGCCCCAAATCACCCTTAGCCAGTAGTACAAAGACAATACTGCAGCGAATAATGTGGAAGAGATATTAACTTGTTCAGAAAGAATTCAGATTGAGAAACAATGACAGCGCTGGCTTGGCTATTTTAGAAATTATTAAACTCAGGGCCGGCTCCAGGC
The DNA here is from genome assembly GCF_027887155.1 of Malaclemys terrapin pileata. Classification (NCBI taxonomy): domain Eukaryota; kingdom Metazoa; phylum Chordata; order Testudines; family Emydidae; genus Malaclemys; species Malaclemys terrapin. The sequence goes on from NC_071513.1 coordinate 53,643,091, forward strand.
ACCAGCCCTCCAAGCATGTGCTTGGGGCGGCACCTAGAGGGGGGCGGTGCTCACCTAGGGAGAGCGGGGCCGCGGCCGGGCTCGCCACCCTCCCCAGGCGCTCCGGCCGGTCGGGGAGAGCGTGGCTGCGGCCGGGCTCTGCGCCCTCCCCTGCTGCGCTCCTCGCCGGGGGATGGGGGGCGGCTTTTTTGCCTAGGGCGGCAGGAGGCTTTTTTGCCTAGGGCAGCAAAAAAGCCAAAGCCGGCCCTGATTAAACTGGACTGTTCCATTCTCTCATCTATTGATTTGGAGTGAGAGGAGGGCAAGATGTGCTCAGGCGCTCTTTGTGTTGTTCTTGTTGCTAGAAATCTCCTTCCTGAAAATAAATGGGTAAATACTCCAGAGCTGTATTTGGATCGTTTGGGAGAAATTTTGCATCCTCATTCTTGGCTGTGTCAGTGCTTTCTCAGCCCAAACACAGTGAACTTCTAACTGTTATGCTTTCCCCTATGCAAAAAACCCTGATGCACATGCACTAAGCATGACCTTTACTTCACAGAGAGAAAGAGGGCAATGAATGAAAAAGGGCAAACATAAAGATTCTACAAACAATGCTTAATTTTTGCTGATGCTTGTCAGCACTGAGCACCAGCACCTCTCAGTTTGGTAGTTAATAGCCCCGGCACCTCTGGGCCTGCAGCATCAGTTATGAAAGTAAAACAATTGCTTGAGCCCAGGCTCCTAATTGCTTGAGACCCGGCACCTCTTTCATTACAAATTAAGCACTGTCTACAAGCAAGAACACGGGGATGTGTGAGCATGTATGTGTGAACGTGTGTTTGCGTGTGTCCTCTCTGCAGTAACCTCAGCTGAACACAAAATGGCAGTCTTTTCTACAACAGGGAGGGGAATGTCTCCATTTAAAGGTGCTGTGCATAAAAATAAGTAATAACAGACTGAAGCTACTTATGCTGCCCATATCTCTCTTCCTAGCTTTTCTCCTCCCTGTGTTGACAATTGCATTATCCATCCTATCACACAAGCTCACAGCTATTGATAACGTTTCTGAGATCTGCTTTTTCTACCTTGGACCTATGACCAGAATTCTGGTTTAGGCATTGATCATTTCTTGCTTTAACGATTGTAACCCACTCCTTTCTGCCCTCTCTTCTCTTAGCATTATCTCTCGACCTCTAGTCTATTCCAAATCATCTTCATCTCCTACTCCTGTCATATCACTTCCTGGTTCCTTCTGCATTAAATTAAAACTTCTCCCCTTCTGGGCTCAACAAGGTGAGCTAGCATTGGCTAAAGAGGGAACGAAGAAAAGCAGTTACTGATGCATTACAGGGCAAAGGAGTTATGAGCCCAGCTGCTGGGGGCTGCTTAAATCCAGACCCTCAGTCAGTATGAATTACACAACTGAATTTTATTGATCATGTCTGCACTGTATAAGTATCCATAAAGCATGGAGTAATATCCTAATGTCTTGTCTTGGCAAACATTGAACTCAGTGTTATATTGGGGATGGATTCTCTAGAGAAGAGTCTCTTAGTTGTCCAGGTTTCCAAAATCTGGAGGGGATATCCAAATGGGGCAGAGAAGGGTGAATAGTTCTTTGGATTCCAGGAAAAGAGCATGTGTCTGGTTTTAAATTCCCCTGGCTTGGCTGTTATGCTGAGCACATGAGTGAGGCCATTATAAATTGACCAGTCAAGTTATCTGGAGAGAGATGCAATCCCTTTTTACTTCCGACTTCCAGCAAAGGAAAGCAAATGTAAAAGGTTACCTAAAGAGGTTGTGGAATCCCCATCATTGGAGGCTTTTAAGAACAGGCTAGACAAACAACTATCAGGGATGGTCTAGCTATAGTTAATCTTGTCTCAGCAGAGAGGGTGGACTAGATGACCTCTCCAGGTCCCTTGCAGCCCTGCATCTGGATGGAACTGAATTCCTCTCACAGCCCCCTGGATGCCATGGTACCTGAGAAACAGAACTATAAAAGATAGCCCAAGTGGCACAAAAGGGACAGCAGGAAGAGCTGGCCTATGTGAGGAAAGGACTCCCAAGGACTGTCAAAATAGACAGGCAAGCATGAAATATGTACTAGTCTGGATAACAGTGTTGCAGTGAATGATACCCCAATAGAAAAGAGAAACTCAAATCCAGGGAACTGTTAATCCATCATTCACCTGCACATACTCTCCAACACTACTAAAGAAAGGTGCAGATCCAAAACCATCATCTCCCTAATTAGCCGTGTCTGCAGTTTGGGGAAGCTTGTCTGATTTAATCATTGCATGAAAGGATTCCTTGGCAGAGCTAGTAGGAGTAAAGCCAGTGCTGTTGAGGCCAGCACTCTGGGACTGCTTTTTCTTTTACTACCACTGGCTACAGCATTGGCAGAATGTTGCAAGACTAAGAAGCAGATGTGGTGCTGCTGCAGCTGCTGCCCATTATGAGTAGAAGTTTGGAAGTCCCATGCAAACAGAATGGCTTAGAGAAGAAAAAAGAAGAGGTAATATCGATCATCTTCTACTTTCTTTACCTGGGAGTGGGCGGTTATTCTAAATATCTTGTATTTCCATTGGGCATAGGGTGCGAGGTAGCATATTCCAGACGCAAGAGGTGTGCCTTTAATGGTCATCACCCACTTAAAGTTGGTTGCATTTGCTACAAGCATGACCCCACTCAGAGCCAGATTCCAAGTGGGGCAGTGTATATCTCTTACCCCCCCCCATTAAAATCACATCTATATACTGTGAAAACAGCTATTGTAGACTTGGGGGAAATCATCTCCTTTCCTCTGTGACTATCCTAACTTCAGCAGTGCCAGTGGCACGAGAAGAGACAGATGTTAGAGAGACAAGGTGAGGGAGGTAAGATCTTTAATTGGATCAACTTCTACTGGGGAGAGAGACAAGCTTTCAAGCTACACAGAGCTCTTCTTCATGACAGCTGTCAAGGTCAGGGGAGTGGCAGCAGGAGAGGTGCTGATGGTAATGGGTAAGGAAAGAGCAAGGGTGACCTCAGCGCTGACAACTAACATAGCTGTTTCATTTCTGAGCGTGCTACTATTTTCCCTCTCAGAGGAGAGGGCATTGATGCTGGCAGTGGCTCTAGTAGCTGAAGGATTTTTCTGATAGGAATAAGATAAGCCTGTAGGAGACTCCTCAGATATCCAGGAGAACATCTGAACCTACTGTGTGGGTGATGGAGTGGAGGTCAGCTTTTTTGGTCCTTTGGATGTGGTCGCTGTGGCCTGAAATGAACAAAAGTAAAGAGAGATTTCTGCAATATTCTCACAAGAGCATCTGGCTGCTGAGCTTAATTGGCTTATTTGATTACAATCTACCTGTGATTTGTGATGCTTTGCTTGATGCTGTTGGGGCTGAATCATTTTTAAAACTGAAAATCTTGGTTCTTTCTGGACCTAATTGTATGATGGGGATAGCCGTGGTCCATCATGCTGAAGATACCGCAGTCCCTGCCTATGTGACAGTCAGCAGTTGTTGCCGTAGCTGCTCTTGCACTTAGCTGTACTGAAGTAGCCCCTGCAGGAAGGTAGCTTCTCTTTGCAAGGTGTCACTATGGGTATGCTGTTGCTGGGCAGCTGAAGGGCTTTACACTATGAATAATGAAGAAAATTGGGTCTCTGAGATTAACCTACTTTGCTAAAACAACAGTCACTGTTGAGCTAGAGAACTGGCTCCTTGGGGGGTTCAGATCAATGGAGATCAATTCAATATGCAATTTCAGCAGTCATAGGTGGCTGGGCCCTGCCACACGGCCAAACTCAGAATAGCAACCAAGTGTGGAGGGAAAACCCACCAAGTAACACATAAATCACAATTTAAAACAATGGAACATCAGAAAATGTTATTGCAAAAAATTATACATTGGGAAGAATGTTGAAGTATTTTATTTTTAAAGAATCTGTAAACTCAGGGGTTGTACTGTATGACTGGAGAATTGTTAACATAGTTCCTATTTTTAAGAAAGGGACAAAAAGTGATCCGGGTAACTACAGGCCTGTTAGTTTGACATCTGTAGTATACAAGGTCTTGGAAAAAAATTTGAAGGAGAAAGTAGTTAAGGACATTGAGGTCAATGATAATTGGGACAAAATACAACATGGTTTTACAAAAGGTAGATCATGCCAAACCAACCTGATCTCCTTCTTTGAGAAGGTAACAGATTTTTTAGACAAAAGAAACGCAGTGGATCTAATTTACTTTGATTTCAAAAAGGCATTTGATACAGTTCCATATGGGGAATTATACGCTAAATTGGAAAAGATGGGGATCAATATGAAAATTGAAAGGTGGATAAGGAACTGGTTAAAGGGGAGACTACAATGGGTCATACTGAAAGGTGAACTGTCAGGCTGGAGGGAGGTTACTAGGGGAGTTCCTCGGGGATCGGTTTTGGGACCAATCTTATTTAATCGTTTTATTACTAACCTTGGCACAAAAAGTGGGAATGTGCTAATAAAGTTTGCGGATGACACAAAGCTGGGAGCTATTGCCAATACAGAGAAGGACTGGGATATCATACAGGAAGATCTGGTTGACCTTGTAAACTGGAGTAATAGTAATAGGATGAAATTTAATAGTAAAAAGTGCAAGGTCATGCGTTTAGGGATTAATAACAAGAATTTTTGTTATAAGCTGGGGACGCATCAGTTGGAAGTAACAGAGAAGGAGAAGGACCTTGGAGTATTGGTTGATCACAGGATGACTATGAGCCGCCAATGTGATATGGTCGTGAAAAAAGCTAATGCGGTCTTGGAATGTATCAAGCGAGGTATTTCCAGTAGAGATAAGGAGGTGTTAGTACCGTTATACAAGACACTGGTGAGATTTCATCTGGAATACTGTGTGCAGTTCTGGTCTCCCATGTTTAAGAAGGATGAATTCAAACTGGAACAGGTACAGAGAAGGGCTACTAGGATGATCTGAGGAATGGAAAACCTGTCTTATGAAAGGAGAGTCAAAGAGCTTGGCTTGTTTAGCCTAACCAAAAGAAGGCTGAGGGGAGATATGATTGCTCTCTGTAAATATATCAGAGGGATAAATACCAGGGAGGGAGAGGAATTATTTAAGCTCAGTACCAATGTGGACACAAGAACAAATGAATATAAACTGGCCATCAGGAAGTTTAGACTTGAAATTAGATGAAGGTTTCTAACCATCAGAGGAGTGAAGTTCTGGAACAGCCTTCCAAGGGGAGCAATGGGGGCAAAAGACATATCTGGTTTCAAGACTAAGCTTGAGAAGTTTATGGAGGGGATGGAATGATGGGGTAGCCTAATTTTGGCAATTAATTGATCTTTGACTATTAGTGGTAAATATGCCCAATGGCCTGTGATGGGATGTTAGATGGGGTGGGATCTGAGTTACTACAGAGAATTCTTTCCTGGGTGTCTGGCTGGTGAATCTTGCCCACCTGCTCAGGGTTTAGCTGATCACCATATTTGGGGTCAGGAAGGAATTTTCCTCCAGGGCAGATTGGCAGAGACCCTGGGGGGGTTTTGCCTTCCTCTGCAGTGTGGGGTACGGGTAACTTGCTGGAGGATTCTCTGCACCTTGAAGTCTTTAAACCACGATTTGAGGACTTCAATAGCTCAGACATAGGTTAGGGATTTCATACAGGAGTGGGTGGGTGAGATTCTGTGGCCTGCGTTGTGCAAGTGGTCAGACTAGACAATCATAATGGTCCCTTCTGACCTTAAAGTCTATGAGTCTATGAATAGGAGTTGTGTGGGGAGATCTGGGGACAGAGCTGGGTGATGCGAGGCTGGCTTGTGTCTAGTTTCTGCCTTAGCAAAATGAAGCATCTTTTACAAAAAGAACAATCTTGGTTAGTTAATGAACAATCCACAGTTCACAATAGCAAAGTGCTGGGTGCCATCAAAGGCATCCTGAAGTTAAAGCTATGACTGCTTTAATAATCAATGACTGCAGAGCATTTAAAAAAACAGCTAAGCTTTCAGGGGCTTAAGACTTATTGCTTGCATTTTCTCAGCTTTCTTAAAGAAAAAAGGGGTGTTGTAGAAAATGGTCAAATTTATCATTTATAGCAAAATATTAATGTAGCAGCAGGAGACATGATGTGGCCATCTATCTATAAGCATTCAGACTTCAAAGGAAGCATAAACACGAAATTAATGGTTTGTCTAGTGTAAGGGAAAAATAAATGCAAATGCAGCCTCATTAATATCAAGCGGGTGACTTCTTGGTTTATGGGGTTTGGATTGATTTTGTCAAAATCCAATAGATTTATTAAAAATGTCTTTGAAATTTAGCGTCCATATACCCATTAGTTGAATGAAATCAAACCCTCAACAATTGCCACCATCTCTCTTCCTCCTCCCCCGCTCCCGGATGTTGTTTTACCTAAATAAAGTTCTTGCATTAGGACTCACTTTCATACTGAAATATGTCTCTTGTAGGAGCTGCTATAAACGTCAGCATTTTCCACAACATTAGTTTATGGGTAGAGTGAATTTTAATGGCATCGTAATCTTACTGCAATCAATTGCGGTGCAGGGTGGGGGGGAAGCTATGGGAGTGTCCATTAAATAGAGCTTTGCATCACTTTTAATGTTCAAAAGCCTTCAAAGGTTTGGTGGAGGGTTTTTTTGTTTGTTTGGTTGTTTTTTTCATCAGTGTCTCTTGACAAAATATTTGTTTTTGGGTTTTTTTGCTGTTTTTCATGACCAAAAGTGGATAACGGTGGATAATTTTGTTCTTTTCTTTTTCCCGCTGCCTACTCAGTTTGTTTAAATACCTCTTTTGAATGGGATTGCCCCTGGAGCATAGGATCGCACTCATCTTTGCCTCGTCATTCTGACATGGACAATGAAGGTGGAAGAGGGAGATAAACTACTGGTCCTCAGGGGTGTTTTATCCAATTAAAGATTCTAGGATGGCCCCTGAAGCTTATTCATTCTCCTCTTGCCTGTCCATAAATCTCGGGACTTTCCCAAAGTTTCTGTAGGCTGATGTAACCGGACCATTTGCTATGCTCATTATGGCCTCATCTGTCCATTGCTCTGCCATCCCAGTCTCTCTCAGATCCTGTCCTCACACAGCCACGGCATAAACGAGTCTAGAATGTAATAAAATGTAGAGCAAAGCACACTAGATTGTGTGCTGACTGATAATCATTGAATGGGTTAGCAGAATGCTCTGGGCAGATGTAATGGCCCCAACCATGGGTCGTCAAGCATGGGGGTCTTCAACACCAAAGTACAGACTGCTATGATTTGAGTTAAGGGAACAACTCTCTTCACCGGTAGTGGTAGTAGGGCCTTATCTACTATGTAGAGGAGAACATGGAAAAATAGGCCAGGAAGTTATGCATTTCATCTGTCAGGTCCACAGAAGAAAAAAAAAACAGTGTATGAGCTCACACTATGTAATGATCCCTTTTCATCACATATCATTAGAGGAGCTGGACCTGGGACCTTTCTGCCCCAGAGTACAGACTTCCATCAAAAGAGATAAAGGAGTAACATCAGTAGCTGTTCCAAGTGTAGGCTCTTATCCACTCAGTGGACCACCCACTAGCGAGGGACCTGGCAAGCTTAGCCAATTCATTACACAGAGACTTGCTGGAGGGTGAGGAAAAGAAAAATTTCTGTTTCATGTGAAATTCCATGATTTCCATTTTTTTCCCCCATTCTCAAACAGAATGGAAAGAAACAAAAAAAATCTAAATTTCCCATGAAATGAAATTCTGAAAAAAAATTCAGGTTAATTGAAAAGTTTTGTTTCAATATCAAAATATTTCATTCCGATTTTGACCCATTAAAATTCTTAAACTGTTGTTTTATTAAAAAAAAATTCAAAACTCATTGTGAAATGAAAAATTGAAATATTCCATGACAAAAATATCAAAAATGGGACATTTCATCATCAAAACACTTTGTTCCATTATTTTTTAAAACCAAATTTTATCAAAATCAATACTTTTTAAAACACTTTGATTTAGATTAAAATTGCATTTTCCATCAATAAATTGTTTCAAAGAATAATTTGTGACCTGCTCTACTTAGAAGTCTTTAGAAAAAAGTGAAAGTTGAACCCTGCAACACTGCAAATTTTCTGTTGTTGTGGTGCTTTATGCCACAATCTACAACTCAAATCTGCAGCAAAGTTATTTTTAAACACGACTTATTAATTAGAATGAACTTATTCAGATGAGTTTGGAGGAAGAATTCACAATATACGCCTTATAATGTTATATGCTTTAGCTCAAGCAGTTGGTATAAAATTACTGTAGAGGACAAAAGTGGGGAAGAAAAAGATCTTCAAGATATTTTGGGACCATTATTATACCTGGTAGACGTAAAAGATGAGATAAGGATAGGGTCAGATTTTTAAAGTGCCTTAGTCAATTTTAAAAATGATACTTAGGCCTGGGGTACACCTAAAACATAGGTCAACCTAGCTACATCACATCCCTGAGTGATGCAATTAAGCTGACCTAATACACGGTGTAGATACCGCTAGGCCAACAGAAGCTGCCATCTCTCAGAGGTAACAGATAAACCCCTTCTGTCACTGTAGCAAGTGTCTATACTATGGAGCTACAGAGCTGCAGCTGTACCACTGTATCATATATAGTGCAGACATAGCATAAGGCTCCTAAATCAGTTAGACGCTGCAACTCTGAGCAGAGCAACTCCTAAATAACTTTAAAAATCTGAGCCATAGTGACTAGTGTTTGCCAGATTCAGGCTTAGAAAAGACAGTGAAAATGACAATGTAATTACCTGAGAGGAAAACAGTGACACTTTCTACTGGCCTGAAGAAGATATGTCATTCTTGTAATCAAATTTTTGGGTGTGGACAAGAAAGCAGTGAAAAAACAGGTGCCCAACAGCCTTCTGTGATGTTGCACTCTATATGATTTTATGAAAATATGTTAATGAGTGTGAATATAATGTAACTGGAATATGCTTCATGCAAAAGGTCTCTTGTAAGGTATCATTACAAAGCTTATAATCTACTGAGTGTGGTCATCCTATTTGTATGTATGTATCATTCTTGTATCTGAAACTAGAAATATGAAATATAACTCTGAGGTCCTATTGTAACTATGCAAAATGTGGGCCATTAATGGTGGTTTGGAATTTTGATGGCTCCCATTAACCAGGACAATTGACTATAGATGACTCCGTTTACTTGTAAATCTTCCTGGATACCTGTGTGCTGGTAAGTGGGTAATGAAGTCTTACTGTGACATGTGATCTTGTCACCTAAACTGGAATCCATCTTTAACCTGGTGTTTTTCCATTTAGAAGGAGGGGTGGGAACCCAGAGAGGGACAAAGGATTGCTGCTTTGTGCAAAAGATATATAAGTGGGTAGAACAGAACAAAAGTGGCTGCAGTCATGAGAAATCCCCTAGCTACCACCTGAGCTGGAACAAGGGCTGTACCGGGGAAAGGATTGTGCCCAGACTAGGAAAGCATCCAGTCTGTGAAAAAAGCTTATTGAAACATCTCTGGGGGTGAGATTTTATCTGTATTCAGTTTTCTTACTGTATTAGGCTTAGACTTGCGTGTTTTATTTTATTTTGCTTGGTAATTCACTTTGTTCTGTCTGTTCTTACTTGGAACCACTTAAATCCTACTTTTTGTATTTAATAAAATCACCTTTTACTTATTAATTAACCCACAGTATGTATTAATACCTGGGAGGGTGGGAGGGGGAACAGATGTGCATATCTCTCTATCAGTGTTATAGAGGGCAAACAATTTATGAGTTTAGCCTGTATAAGCTTTATACAGGGTAAACCAGATTTATTTGGGGTTTGGACCCCATTGGGATTGGGTATGTGAGTGCTGGAGACAGGAGCACTTCTTAAGCTGTTTTCAGTTAAGCCTGCAGCTTTAGGGGACGTAGTTCAGACCTGGGTCTATGTTTGTAGCAGGCTAGTGTGTCTGGCTCAAACCAGACAGGGCACTGAAGTCCCAAACTGCCAGGGAAAACAGGCTTAGAGTAGTCTCAGCACATCAGGTGGCAGTCCCAAAGGGGTTTCTGTGATCCAACCAGTCACACCTTCCTGTTACATCCCTGTGTTAACTACATAAAACTCTCTCTGGAACACTCCCACGCCATCATCAACTTCCTGGATACCACAATTAACTTCAGCAATGGAACACTACAGACAACTGTATACAAGAAACCCCTGGATCACCACACCTACCTTCATAGATCTAGTAACCACCCCACACACACACCAAGAAATCTGTTATCTACAGCCAGGCACTCAGATAACACAGAATATGCTATGAGGAGAAAGTCTGGGATATATACCTTACCACACCTAAAACAACCTTCACCAAGCAAGGACACTCCATGAGAGAAGTAGATCACATAATGGAACGGGCCACCCAAATACCCTGAAAGAACTTGCTTCAATACAGAAATAAAACTCTCTCCAACCACACATCCCTAGTTGTCACCTACCACCCCACAATGGAACCCATAGGTGATATCATCCAACAATGTTGGCTTATTACAACAATCTGTAAATCACTACCAATTCCCCCCACCTGCTTCTCCCCGTTCCTTTCCTCCCTATGACGGGAGGAGGGGAGGGTATTTATGGACCACTTCACCTGAATGGTTCCTTGAAATATGTGTTAAATATTTATTCTAAACAATCTGTTCCATCTTGTGACACTCTAAGACCCTGTCAACATTACAAAATTATGTCAACCTACCTTAGGTTGGCATACATCCAGCACAATTATTAACTTGCTTGTGTGTGTGTACTCTTGGCTCCTTGTGTCAGCGGTGTGCATCCTCACCAGAAGTGCTTGTATCAATTGTATTGTCAGTGTGGGGCATTGTGGGACATCTCTAAAAAAGCCAATAACAGTCAACGTAAGCAATGCAGTGTCTACACTGACACTGCATTGACCTAATTACATCGACTGTGACTCAATGCCATTCGGGGAGGTGGAGTTACTAAATTGGCATAGAGAGACACTTATGCTGGCAGTAAGTGAAGACATTTTCACAGCTAGGTCAATGCAAGGCAACTTACATTGATCTAATCATGTAGTGTAGATCAGGCCTAAGTTTGTTCCCAAGACTTGAAGAAGAGTTCTGGGTAAGTTCAGAAGCTTGTCTCTCTCCCCAGTGGAAGTTGGTCCAATAAAAGATATTATCACACTCACCTTGTCTCTCTTAACCACATAAATGCAGAACTCCCTCAACTTATTTAAAAAATTTACAAAAATTATATAAATGAGGGGCATTCTGTTTAATTTACTGATTGATTTGATTTCTCTGACACCTATCTTGTGATCTTAGCACCCCCTATATTTTAAAAACACACAATGGAAAAGTCACTTATTTATACTTTGATTCATATAATTTACAATTACAAATTTTGCAAAAAAGAAAACAAAGGCACTCTACCCAGCACCCTACATTAGCCTCAGCTAAATCCTCATGTGATTTCCAGCCTCTTCATTTATGTAGCTATGTAAATGAAAACAAATTTTCACATTACATATTCTTTGCACTGCATCTTTAAATATGCAGGAGTCCCTGTTCTGCCACTGGGGCAGCCACCATTTTGTGTTTTAGTGCAGATAAATATGTTAACAGTGGGTTGCTTTGTTCTGTCTCTCATAGAGACTCTATATTTCTTCTTTCTTTGTTTTCCTTCATCTTTACTAAAAGTCACTGAGGGTATGTCTACACTGCAATAAAAGACCTGCAGCATGGTTGAGGCTTGCCTGGGTTAGCTGACTCGGATGGATGGGGCTTGGGTGGCAGGATTCAAAATTGCAATGTAGACGTTCAGGCTTGGGCTGGAGCCCAGGATCTGAATCCCCGGAAGGGGGCTAAGTCTCTGAAACCAGGCTCCAGCCGGAGCCTCAATGTCTATGGTGCAATTTTAAGCCCCACAGCCTGAGCCCTGTGAGACTGAGTCAATTGACCTGTGCTCTAAGACTTGATTCTGTGGCTGTTTTATTGCATTGTAGACATTTTGCTTTTTGGGTATGGGGAATCATAATGAAAGTTGCTCAGTGAAATGAATGATGTGTCAAGTGGTCTACAGAGCACTGGAGACCTGCAGAGCTGAAGTAATATTATAGCTCATATCCCCTATTGACCAATTACTAGTGGGTGACATAGTCACTTGCACCTGAGCAGATATGATATTCTACCAAGCAGGTCACACACACACACACACACACGAGCCAATCAGAAAACAGCAAATATTTACCAGCACAAATTTTGAAAAAAATACATAGAAGTCTTTTTTCAATAGAAAACTGAAAACAGCACATTTGGGGGGCTTCAGATACCAAACCCTCAAAAACTTGTTTTTCAGTTTCTGTTTTTAATAAAAAAAAAACTCGACTTTTTTTTCAACCAAAAGCAAGGACATGAAAGGTTTTTCCATGCAAATGAAGGAATACTCAGCTGACTGGAAGACTAAATTGAACTGAACTGATTCCTTCTTCAGCACACACCTGAAGCCCACCATCACCGTGTGAATACCTGGATGGGCGACTATCAGGCAGGGGAGGGACAGTTAAAGCATTACAACTTCCACCTGAAAATCAGTTCGAAAGCACATAGGAAAACTGCCTAACAGGCTGGAAGCTGAGGAGGAAGGTTTAAGAGGCAGTCTGCAACCTTACCCAAGTAAAAGTTGGCCTTTCTGCTTGTCTTGCTTCAATATACAAGTGCAGGAACGTTATTTCTCTAGGCCAGGCCGGGAAGGGGGCCGGGGTTAAAACAGAAATGAAAAACAAAAAATAGAAAACAAAGCAGGAAGCAGAATTAAAGCAGGAGTCATCTCCCCCTCCTTCCCCGCCCCCTTCCACTGAGCCTCTTTTGTCCCAGTTTTGGAGGGTAGGAGATTTAGAGTCTCTGCTACTATGGAAGAATCCAGTAATGAGGAAAATCTGAGTCTTTTCTGATATGCAAGGTCTAGAGTGACCAGATTTCCTGATTTTATAGGGACAGTCCTGATTTGGGGGGCGTTTTCTTATATAGGCACCTATTACTCCCCACCCCCGTCCTGATTTTTCACACTTGCCCTCTGGTCACACTAGCCAGATCCCCTGAGGTAACCTAAGCAAATTAACAAACAGGACAACTGAAAAATAGGTGGAACAATCCCTCATTTTAAACAGGCTGCTTTCTGAGCTATGTGCCCACTAGAATGTCACTCACAGCTCAGTCTGCTTGAGTTTAGTTTGGCTCAATGAGGAGGAATTGGGCCTAACCTACAGTACTTTGCTCCTTCTAGTTCTACCTCAGCAAAAGCCTAACTCATACACACACATTAACACTACTCTTAGCACTCCACCCTATCAAAAACTATGGGAAGGTGCCCATTTTTAAAAAAGGGAAGAAGGAAAATCTGGGGAACTACAGACCAGTCACCATCACCTCAAGTTTCACCAAGGGCAAGTCATGCCTGACCAACCTGATTGCCTTTTTATGATAAGATAAGTGGCTCTGTGGGTATGGGGAAAGCAGTGGACATGATATACTTTGACTTTAGCAAAGCTTTTGATACGGTCTCCCACGGTATTCTTGCCAGCAAACTAAAAAAGTATGGATTGGATGAATGGACTATAAGGTGGATAGAAAGCTGGCTAGATTGTTGTGCTCAATGGGTAGTGATCAACGGCTCGATGTCTAGTTGGCAGCCGGTATCAAGTGGAGTGTCCCAGGGGTCGGTCCTGGGGCCGTAGTGTTCAACATCTTCATTAATGATCTAGATGATGGGATGGATTGCACCCTCAGCAAGTTCAGATGACACTAAGCTGGGGGGAGAGGTAGATATGCTGGAAGGTAGGGATAGGGTCCAGAGTGACCTAGACAAATTGGAGGATTGGGCCAAAAGAAATCTGCTAAGGTGCAACAAGGACAAGTGCAGAGTCCTGTACTTAGGACAGACAAATCCCATGCACTGCTACAGGCTGCGGACCGAATAGCTAAACAGCAGTTCTGCAGCAAAGGACCTGGGGATTACAATGGATGAGAAGTTGGATACGAGTCAGCAGTGGACCCTTGTTGCCAAGAAGTCTAACTGTATATTGGGCTGCATTAATAGGAGCATTGCCAGCAGATCAATCAACTTTTTTTTTAATTTCAAAATAGTTCTTTTTCAATGGCAACACTCACCATCATTTCAAATAAAACAGCATTTTACATCATGAAAAAAAAAAAAGATTCAATGAAAAATTTCCAAACAGCTCTACTATTACCCTTCCCTTTTCCCAGCATCTCAGCTACTTCTCTACCAAAGCACAGGACAGAGTTCTGTCTTTTCTGGACATATCAGAAAAGCATTACACAGAGTTAAACCTCAGAGCTATGGGATGCATAACCCTGAATGTTAATAACAGCTGCCAGTTGGACTCAGAGAGAAAGCACCATAGAATTTCACAGTGAATGAGCATTTAATACCTTTAATACATACACAAATATTTCCAAACAGTATTTGGAATACTGTTGAATAATGTCTTGCACAACGCTATTAGATAAAGACTCTAGAGCTCAATGGCTATTAGCCAGGACAGGCAGGGATGCAAAACCATGAATCTGTTTGCCAGAAGCAGGGAATAGGCGACACATGATGGATCACTTGGTGATTACTTGTTCTGTTCGTTCCCTCTGAAGCAGCTGGCATTAGCCACTGTCAGAGGACAGAATGCTGGGCTGGCTGGACCACTGGTCTGACACAGTATGGTTGTTATTTGTTCGTATGAACTCATTGGTGCTCTTTATTTAGATTTCCCCATTTTGTTGCTGTTACCTACATTTCAGTGCCAGGTTTCAACAGAGCATGTGCCCCTTTATACTTTAATATATATATATGCAGACATCCACCCCTCTGAACATCTCCTGGAGCAGTTCCCTCTCCCTCTCAGTCTCTACAGCGTGGCCTCAATGTATGTGTGTGTCACCTGGATTCTCCAGAGCCTGCGAATGGCAGCCTCATTTCCCCTCCAGAGACTTCACAATCTCCTTAGCACACAACAGTCCAAAGAATTTTGCAGCCAGCAGCAAATTTCAGTCCAGAACTAATAGCAAGCTGTCTCCTTGTTTCGAGCAAGCCAGGAAATCAGCAGCCTGTACCCAAAGTGGTACAGGTATTGTACTGCCCTCACAGCGCACACATCCCTAAGTCCTGCATCAGTCAGCTGCTAAGTCCACAGGGTTGTCTCCAACTCCCATACTTATGACCATTGTTTTTTGAGCTCCAGTTGGCTCCATTCTCAGATTATGAATGCATGGAACCTGCAAGACTGCTTGGCCTTAATGGAAACTTTCTGTACAGCTTCAGAAACTGCTATTCAGCATGTCTAGCAACTATCACGCCCCCTCTTCTAGATGTCTCTGGACCCTTCAAACTAAATTGCCCAAAATTTGAAATTTTGAAAAGACAGACAACATTTTGAAAAATTTTTGCAAAATTTCCCCCTCTTCTTCAACCAGTTCTAATATTCACCGTTCAGCATATTGAAGTAGCAGGAAGACTTGCTATCGAAAGCTCTCCAATAGATGGGAGTTTGTGCAGTAGTTGAACCTTGGGTGCTGATCCTGTGCCTGCATAGTGCTGCTTGCAGGATCGAGGCCTTAATAAACAGCTAGCTGAAAGCCAGCTTTCTTTTTTCATATGAGGAGTTTTCCAAATCCATAAGCCAGCTGACATGGTATGCTTCATGCGACACATGAGGAGCAGATAGCCATGCTTTTCTTGACAGTGATGCGATTCTTATTTCCTTCTTCTCACTTGCATTTTGTGCTGACTGCAGGCAAGTTCAGTTCTTTGGAGCTAATGTACATGTGCCAGCTTTGTTTGAGATAACAAAGCTTTTCGATAAGCTAAGTACAGGTAGGAGAATCAAGCACAGAGCCTCTATTTACAATAGAAACCTACACATAAAAGGCATGTGATTCTTAAGTTCAGAGGGCTCAAGAAGATAAAAAAAAACCCTGTCAGGCTGTATGCTTACTAAACTAAGAGAAAACTATTCAATATACTAGAGAGAAAATGATCAAAAGTTCAGAATGATTAACTATCCAAGGTTCCAAGAAGTTGTGTTGAAAAAGTAGTGCGCAAAGTAAGGAAAAAGCATATGAATCATATTGTTAACATTGTTGTTTAAATGTACCTGGGAAGTCTACCTAGGTATCTAAGCTCACTCATTATTAGCATGTTAGCCTAAAGTGAGATCTTGCTCTCCACATTAATGAGATTTCTTGATCACAGAGTGTTCAACAAAGTCACTATGTGCTTCCACTGCTACCAGCTAGTAACATTCAATTTCTACTAGTTATGTCATGCAACTAGGGACATTGTGATGCGATGGGCATTGTCAGTTTTATAGTTCTTGCCCATGCAATAATTGTTGTAACTCATGCTTCCACAGTGTGGCTCTCTGTCCCCATCTAGTGGCTGGCCCACATAAAGAATCCCCTTCAGTCTTTCAGATAACATGGCCTTTAGGCTCAGGCACTGGAGGCTTGTGATTTTAGCTCCAGAAGTCCCAAATTCAATCCCACCTACTGATGACCCATCCTGGGGTGTCGCATTACATACTGATTTAAAGGAATTTTCATCATTCCCCATTTTTTTCCTGGAATATAGGGCTGAGTGGGGACTCAATAAGCTAGGATCTCCTTCTTTTCCCTTCCCAGAAAATAAAACTGTACTTCTTTCTGTAATGACAAGCCATGTGAATCCCTGTATAATTTATAAGACTCACAAGGCACCAGTGGAACCTCAAGGAAGCAATCTTTAATTAGAGATAAAGGAGAGGGTTATCCATGCCAGTCAGACCCACACAGCAGTCTGCAGAGCCCAAATATATAAGAAACACAAAATTTTTCTCCTTCCTTCCTCTGTCTCACCTGAAATCTAAAACCTTTTAAGTGCCTCTCCCCCATGCCCTCTGCTCTGTTATCCCCTGATCTTTCCTAACTAGTTAGAACTGTTCAAAAGGGTGACCCAGGACACTTAACCCACCACTAGCCCAGAACACCAGGTCCACAGCCTGCATGTGTCAGCATGAGCTTCAAATAAATACACAAGGAACAAAAAGGAGAGAGAAATCATCAGGACTGTTAATTTGATACCAGCTCTTTTGATCTTCTCTTTGGATTGCAAGGAAAGGGGAAGTGTGCCTCCTTTTAATCTTCACTCCTGCTCTTTAAAGGCCTTGATAATGTTCCCACCAACCAGATCATTTTCATTTGCAACTCTAATTAATCTGTGAATAAATATACTTTGGAGAGGTGGATTGATTTAAATGAGGGCTGTCTTCCCACCTTTAATCTATAACACTACATTTCTCTTGAGAGAAAATAGCTCCTAGCTCGCACTCTTTCTTTCTTTCTTTCACCAAGTTCATGCATGACTCTCTCTCCTCTTTTTTATTATTATAAAATAATGGCCTCAGTAGGTGAATAAAAGGTTAGGCAAGTTTTACAAAAATGGGAGGCTATTCACCCTTGCTACCTTTAATCTACTACATTCTCCTCCTAATGAGTGTAAATTACCCAAGCTATTTCACAGAGTCTTTATACTGTACAATACCAGCTAGCAAGCCATTCTCAGAAGGGCATTCTTGTATTATAGGTATTAGTATTATCTTCAATCTTTTGTGGTGTGAAAAATGAGGACAACACGAGGCTTGACACAAAGCAGCAGCCAGGCACAAATGAGTTCTGTAGGCTCCGGAGGGATATGTAAAGGAATGGTTTGGCATGGACCTCTGCCAGGACTGTACAGGGAGGTGCGTGCATGTGTGGCTATGGGGGGAACAGATATAAATCATGGGATGGGTGGACCAGCTGGGATCTAACTTGAACCTTTACTCAAAGCTCAAATTGAACCCCAATGAAACTAATTTCAGGGCTTTGTTTTTGTTCATCTTTGTGCTTCACGGCTCAAGCCAGGATTGGGAGGGGATGAAATAAAACACCTCCTTCTTTTCTTCCGCAAGTTCCAGCCCAAGTTTGCACAGCCAAGATCTACAGAAACTTACACAAGTAGGTAACTTAAAGCATGTGAGTAGTCCCATAGACTTCCATGGAAGAGGCTGAAGAAGGTTCCCAGGCCTTTTAGCTGCTGATGCAAGGACCTTGCACAATAGCTGTGCCTGTGCTCTCACCTGAAAGGGTCTGGGAGGGGTAGAGAGGAGTGGTGGCGCCAACTCACCTGCAGGGAGCAATCTGCACCAGTCCAATGGCTGATAGAAAATGCAACCCTCCTCTCCCCCCACCGCCCACCAAGCATGGGAAGCAGCACCTGGAAAGATTGGGGCTGCATGAGGAAGCCCAGGGCATGGTAGCTATTCCACCTTCTCTGTAGAATCACAGACATGTAGGGCTGGAAAGGGCTTCGAGAGGTCATCTAGACGATCCTGCTATGCTGAGACAAGATCAAGTAAACCTAGACTGTCCTTGACAAGTGTTTGTCCAACATGTTCTTAAAAACCTTCAGTGGGGGGAAATCCACAATCTTCCTTGGAAGTCTGTTCCAGAGTTTAACTACCCTTACAATTAGAAAGTTTTTCCTAATATCTAACCTAAATCTCCCTTGCTGCAGATTACACCCATTACTTCTTGTCCTACCTCCAGTGCACATAGAGAACAATTGATCACTGTCCTCTCTGTAATAGCCCTTCACATGTTTGAAGACTCTTTATCAGGTCCTTGCTTAGTCTGCTTTTCTCAAGACTATACCCTGTGCATAGGCCTACTATAAAAGAGCCATGGTCTAGTCCCCCAGGATAGAAGAACATAGCAGAGGCAGGTACAGAATAGTTTGAAGAAGAGTCAGTTGCAATTTATTAAACATTAACCTTGCTAGGTAAACTCAATAGCTTGGAGCTCAGCAGGGGTCAGGGTTGGATTTTAGTAATGTGTCTCACAAACTCTTCACTGAACAAAACATTCCCATTGGCTCTGAAGGGAATCCATGCCAGATGGACTGGAAAATAGCTAAATTAAAACCGGCTAAAATACTGTAAAATAAATAGTTTTGATAAATGTCAAGGACCAAGTTGGAGGACATGTATAGGGGAGCATCACAGGGATAAGTCTTATTCAAGTCTTTGTTAGTGAGCACCCTAAAAGATACCTGCAGATGGGACAAGATTGAGGAGGAGCTGTGTACACCAGAGTGGGCAAAGAAATGAAAGGGATCTAAAGAGATTTAGGAATATGGACAGAAAATGAGATCCTGCAAGGCACAGCAATATATCTGAAACACACATATTCAATGGGAAAAGCAAGAAGCTTTGGGATTATAGTGTGCAGCAGATCAGATGTGAGTTTGCAATAGGATGTGGATGCAAAACAGTTCCACACAGTTTTGGGCTGCACACGCAAAGGCATATGATCTTGCCATAGGAAGGTAAGAGTCCAGGTGACCACAAGTGGAATATTGTGCTGAGTGAAAACCCTATCCAGAGACTTTTATGACCAATAAAAGGACATAAAAGACCTTCAGATGTTGTAACTCAGCATAGCGATATAGAGGTTAATATGCCAGATCTACAACTGGTTTAAATCCATGTTGCTCCACTGAAATCAATGGGCCAGATTCCTACCAGGTGTAAATCGATGTTGCTCCACTCAGGTCAAGGATCTAGCCCAGAGGCTCCATGAAATCCACTAGGGACTTTACTGATTGACATGGAAGACACTCAGATACTATGATGATGGGTGGCAGGACAAATCTCTGAAATAGATGGCTGATACCTTTCTGAAATCTGGCTGGTCCTTTGTTAAGGGGTGAGAAAGTTGCATTTGAGACTATAGAAAGGTAGTGACAAGATATAAGTAATACATTTTGGCAGTAGAAAGAAAACCTTCTTGATTTTCTTCTCTTCTCTGTAGGTTGTAACGAGGCTGTTTGCTAGACAAGGCCACTTTAATCCCCTCCAGTTATTCTCTGTAGTTACAAGTTGATTGAGGTCCCTGAGATGTCTATTATATTACATATCTTCCATTTTTAAAATTTGCCACTCGTGCTTATTATTCTCTGCTATAAGAATGCCTCATATTCAGGGATTTCTTTGTTTCATTCTTATTATGCACACCATCTATGTTCAAGGTCGCTAGTTACTCTATTATTCAGGCGGGCACTTTTTTTTCGTTATTTTTTTTCAGAACAGTCTCAGTTCAAGGTCTTATATTCTCCGTTTTTTCCCCTAAGTTTTGCCATTTCTTCTTCTTATAAAAACATTTTCCCTTGCTTCACATTCTTCAGCAGTTTCCATTCAATTCAATCTCGCTGAGCACATATCCACAAGGAACCGAGGGCAGCCTCAAAGTCAGTTGCTTCTGCTATTTTAAATGAAACAAAGACCACTTTTTATTTTCATAGATCTTCAGCAATTTACTGAGTTACAAACTGATTTACAAAGCATTCTTAGAAGTAGCCAGGAGATTTTCATACTAATATAGCCAGCATGGGCTAAATCTCATTCTGTGCTGCATGGGGACTGAGGTGATAATCACAACAGAAATTGAGAACTTAAAGCCCATGCACTGCATTAGAGTTTAACCCTACTAGGGATTAGCTCATGATACAGTAGGTAAAATAATAATGGAATGCCTATCAACCAATTAGGCTGAGGTTTAATTCGGAATAAATGACAAAAATAAAACTTTAGCCCATCAGAAACCAACATGCTTATAAAAATACTGTACAGTGTACTTATCAAAAACTAGGCATGTCACCAGGCTTTTATTGATAATTATTTGGGTCTATATTTATGTAGCATCATTCATGCAGAAAGGACCCCAATTGCTTTACAAACTCTCTCAACAGTGCAGAGGAATCATAATATCCACTACCTGAAGCAGAGCTCTGTGCAAGCTTGAAGGCTCGTCTCTCTCCCCAACAAAAGTTGATCCAATGAAATATATCACCTCCCCCACCTTATCTCTCCGATATCCTGGGGGCAACACAGCCACACCAACACCACATCCAATATCCACCGCTGAAATGCAGCCAGCTTCGGCAGGAGATGTGGCAGCTATTTAACAACAAACCACACAACACAGCTGTTTAGGAACTGAAATGAGGACCATCTTATCCAACTGGAAGTCAAGTAGGTGCCAGATCCATCCCTGCTGAGGCAGGGTGGTGTAAACTACCCCGCCACATACAAGCAGGAGCTACTGCACTTAGAGAGCTTTAGTTTCTGAAAGAGGCTCTATAGGAGCCTCAATGGCAGAGGATACCAAGGAGATGCCCAGAATCAATGTTTTATTTTGACAAACTCACAATCTTGATTACAACCATTTCTACATATTTTTTCAAATAAAGTTAAAGGACATTTTGAAATGGAAAATTGTTTCAAACAGTGATTTCAAAATGCTTCTTTTTGAAAATGGCAAAAAAAACTTTTAGATTTTGGGAGGGTTCAAAATGCACAATTTGTGAAATCGACATGATTTCACAAAGCATTTCAGTGTCACCCAATCTGGATTTTTTTGTCAAATATATATATGGCTAAAAATTTTCACCTAGCATGCACAGCTACTCCTGAGGTTGCTGGGAGCTGGACTTTGAACATCTAAAGTGCAATATAATGCTAAGTTTCAGAGTAACAGCCGTGTTAGTCTGTATCCGCAAAAAGAAGAACAGGAGTACTTGTGGCACCTTAGAGACTAACAAATTTATTAGAGCATAAGCTTTCGTGGACTACAGCCCACTTCTTCGGATGCATATAGAATGGAACATATAATGAGGAGATATATATACACACATACAGAGAGCATAAACAGGTGGGAGTTGTCTTACCAACTCTGAGAGGCCAATTAATTAAGAGGAAAAAAAAAAAAAAAACTTTTGAAGTGATAATCAAGCTAGCCGAGTACAGACAGTGTGATAAGAAGTGTGAGAGTACTTACAAGGGGAGATAGTCAACGTTTGTAATGGCTCAGCCATTCCCAGTCCTTATTCAAACCGGAGTTGATTGTGTCTAGTTTGCATATCAATTCTAGCTCTGTAGTCTCTCTTTGGAGTCTGTTTTTGAAGTTTTTCTGTTGTAATATAGCCACCCGCAGGTCTGTCACTGAATGACCAGACAGGTTAAAGTGTTCTCCCACTGGTTTTTGAGTATTTTGATTCCTGATGTCAGATTTGTGTCCATTAATTCTTTTGCGTAGAGACTGTCCGGTTTGGCCAATGTACATGGCAGAGGGGCATTGCTGGCACATGATGGCATAGATCACATTGGTAGATGTGCAGGTGAACGAGCCCCTGATGGTATGGCTGATGTGATTAGGTCCTATGATGATGTCACTTGAATAGATATGTGGACAGAGTTGGCATCGGGGTTTGTTACAAGGATAGGTTCCTGGGTTAGTGGTTTTGTTCAGTGATGTGTGGTTGCTGGTGAGTATTTGCTTTAGGTTGGGGGGCCTCTCAGAGTTGGTAAGACAACTCCCACCTGTTTATGCTCTCTGTATGTGTGTATATATATCTCCTCATTATATGTTCCATTCTATATGCATCCGAAGAAGTGGGCTGTAGTCCACGAAAGCTTATGCTCTAATAAATTTGTTAGTCTCTAAGGTGCCACAAGTACTCCTGTTCTTCTTATAATGCTAAGCACTCTGAAAAATCAGAACCTAGGTGGCACCCCAAATTAGTGGATATGTCTGACCTCAATCTCTTTGTGCTTTAGTTGCCCACCTGTAAAATTAGGATATGATTCCCCTTCATCTCATAGGGATATTGTGAAAATAAATTAATGTTTGTGAAGCACTCAGGCCAAAATAGGTACTGTTGTGATGAGTACGAAAGAAAAGCCCCAGGGAAATTAATAATTCTGTCTTCAGAGCAGAATACTTTATTTGTCAAAACATAGCTTTCATTGACTTCAGTTGTAGCTGTTTGTGCTCAGCACTTCTGTAAATCAGACCCCAGGGTCTCAAGTCAGGCACCCAGAAAATGAAGGACACACAATTAGTGACCACTTGTGAAAGTGACTTGCCCAGAATCAAACACTCCATGGCAGAGACAGGGATAGAATCCAGTTCTCCAGGGCAGCATTCAACTGCCTGAACCATGAGACCCTCCTTTCGCTTCCTGCAACCCCCCGCCTCGTTCACTACTTGCCTTCTAGCTTCTGCAATAAATGAGACAGGGTCCTACAGACAACAGCCTCCTTTACAACAAAACCCTGCTCAGACAGGTCCTTCCTGTGCACTGAATGATGCTGTAATCTTATTGTGATCATGTAATTAAAGTCTGTATCATAATACGTATGCATAAAAAGGTCAAATTACGGTTGCACAGACAACCTTAATCCTGGCATTGCCTAATGTTTGAGTGCTTGACTTTGCATTTAATGTTCTTTTAACTTGGCTTTTAAGTATAATTTCCTAATTTTTCAAAAAGACTATCTGGAAAAAATAGAAATTCCAACATGTGGCATTGTACTGGAACCCACATCATTCATCAGCAGGGTTGGAATTTTTAGATCTACTGCACAGACCTGAGTTTGAACTAATGGAGTAATTGATAGCAATTGTCAGTTGTCATCTTCTATGTGCACCAGCCATAGAGGGAGGGGAATGAAGTACACACTATGCCAGTGGGTTTCAGAGGTATCTGCTTTCATCTCAGGAAGGAGGAGACTCAGGAATCAGGTTCTGGAGGGGAGCATTCTCTAGTGGTTACAGATCCTTCTGCTTCTTCCCCCTAATCTTGGTATCTTCTGCCCCATTCCACCCAATCTGTCCTTCTCCCAGTCCAGTCTCTTCCCAACCCCTGGTTCTTTATTCCAATGCCAGCCTCCTCGACCACCAGTCCAAGTCTCCCACTTTGGGCTCTCCATCTAAAGCCCAGTCTCCCCCCCAGACTCCATCTCTCTCCACCTCCCCACACCCAATTCCAGTCTCCTTGCCCAGCCAGTGCCAGTTTCCTCTTCCTGCCTCCATGTCTAAATCCTTCCTTTCCCTCCTCCTAGCTTTCAGTCATCTCCTCAAACCCCCTTGTCTCCTTATCCCAGTTTTCCCCTTCCCTGGCTCCTTGTCCCAGTCTTTTTACCCAGCTAGTCCAGTTTCTCCTCCTGCCACACCAGTTCCTCATCAGATCTGTCTCCCTTTCCCCAACTACTGTTCCTTCCCCACTAGTCCACTTGTCGAGCCAGTCCCAGTCTCCCCTCCTCCCCCCAAACTCCTCATCTAACCTCACTGTTCCTCTCTCTGGCCAACTGGATCCCAGTCTCCACACCCCTCTTTCTCTCAGGCTCAGTCTCTCCCCATCCCACCCCCAGACTCCTAATCCCATTCTCCTTGCCCAGCCAGTACCAGCTTTCTCGGTCCTCACCTCCCAGTCCCAACCTCCCCTGTCTACATCCCAGTCTCCTTGCCCTGTAACAGCCTCCCCTCCTGCCCCCAGCCCCCAGTCCCAGTCTCCTTATCTCACCTCCCCACCAGCTCCCAGTCCCCCCTCACATCTCCTGCCTCTCCCAGTCTTCCTGCCTATCACTCCAGCCCTAATGTCACCTAGAGTTGCCAGATGTCCCATTTCCAACCGGAACACCCAGTCAAAAAGGGACCCAGGTGGCTCCAGTCGGCACTGCCAACTGGGCCCTTAAAAATTCGGTCGGCAGGGGCCCGGGTCTAAGGCAGGCTCCCTGCCTGCCCTAGCTCCATGCAGCTCTGGGAAGTGGCTGCCAGGTCCCTGCATCACTTAAGTGCATGTGCAGCCAGGGAGGCTCCACACCCTGCCCCCGCCCTGAAGGCCAGCTATGCAGTTCCCACTGGCCAGGAACCATGACCAATGGGAGCGGCACCTGCGGGTGCAAGGGCAGCACATGGATCCTCCCTGGCTGCCCATGCACCTAGGGGCTGCAGGACCTGGCAGCTGCTTCCTGGGAGCCGCAGTAAGCGCCACTGGGACCCTGCACCCCAACCCAGAGTCCCCTCCCACATCCAAACTCCCTCCAGGAGCCTGCATCCCACACACCCCCAACACCCTGCCCCAGCCTCCTCCTGCACCCCAAACCCGTCATCCCCAACCCCACCCCGAACCTGCACCCCCAGCCAGAGTCCTCACCCTAACCCCCTGCCCCAGCTCAGAGCCCTCTCTCACACGCTGAGCCCCTCATTTCTGGCTCCACCCAGAGCCCACATACCCCCTGCACCTCAACCCCCTGCCCTGCCCTCTCCCACACCCCCAACCCCTCATCTCTGGCTCCACCCCAGATCTCACACCCCCAGCCAGAGCCTTCACCCACCTACTGCACCCCAACTCCCTGCCCCAGCCTGGTGAAAGTGGGGGAGAGCAAGCAACAGAGGAAGGAGGAATGGAGCAAGTAGGGGGTAGGGCTTTGGAGAAGGAGCAGTGCAGAGACAGGACCTTGGGGAAGGGGCGGGTTAGGGGCAGGGTGGTTTGGTTTTGTTGCCAACTTTCTAACACCTTAGTGTCACCAGGCTCCTGGTCACGATATATGCCCTTCTCTACAACAGCTCTAGTCCCCTCTGCATTTGAGTCAGGCAGTTTCCTCCTCCAAACTGTCTAGGTACCAGCAGAAAGGTCACCCAGAGCACAGGAGAGACAGGCTCCCTGCTGCAGCACCCATCCCAGGCCTGGCATAGAGCTGCAATTACAGGTAAAGTTCAGCTACTCCCCTCTATCCCTGGGCTGGAACATGTGCAGTCACATGTGGGGATAGTGCACATGCTGTCTGGCCAGCATGAGGAGCCATCAGGCACTGCAGTAAGCTGAGTGAGGATGGAATCTTCAGAGAATTTAGTAACTAAGTTGTAAGAAGTCTCTATTGAGTATATGCAATTCAAAGGCTTTTAACCGACTGCATTTGGACAGATTTTCAAATAAATAGCAAAAGGCACATCCCTGTCACAAAGGCCACCTCCCTGCCAAATTTCGAGGCCCTGTTACCAAACATGCCTGGGGGCATTAGAGCTTTTCAAAGAAAGTGTTCCCAGATTTTTTTTAACCTTGCAAAAACAATGCATTTTTCTCAAACCTCATTCTCAGAGATGGCAGAAAACTTTTGGCTGAAACTTTCCAAAATCATTCAGCCTGAGGCAGATGTTTGGCATGGAAAATTTCATCTAAACAGTTAAAGATTGGCAAAGTTATAAGCAATTGAAAAAGGGTTTTACAGTCGGACATGTTGGGCAACCATAATTACAGATGGTGCTATCATAGGGCTACCATATGTCCGGATTTCCCCGGACCTGTCCGGCTTTTTGGTCTATAAATAGCCATCCGGGGGGAAATCCCGGACATTTTTAGATTTTTAAAAATCCCCCCCCCCGGTCAGCTATTTATAGATAGAAAAGCGGCAGCCAAGCACCGCTGAGCACCCAAAGCCCCTTCCCGGCTCCCCCCATTCCCTGCAGCCTTACCACGCCGCCGGCCCCGCAGCGGTCTTCCCCCTCCTCCCCTCCCCTGAACGCTCTGCCCCCTGCTCCTCCCCCTCCCCTGCTTCCCGCCAATCAGATCTTCGCGGGAAGTCTGAAAAGAAGCAGGGGCAGGCGGGGGGCAGCAGCAGGTAAGCTGGGGCGGCGGGGGCACGAGGAGGAGAGCTCTGGGGAGGCACAGCCCTGGCCAAGTGGCTCCCTCCGGCCCGGGCGGCGCCTGGCACCCCCAGCCCGGACCCGGCCCAGCTCGGGCCCCAGCACCCCGGCCGAGCACCTCCGGCCCGGCCCCAAGCCCCGCAACCCCGGCCGGAGCGCAGCCTGATTCCTGGGCTCTTTAAAGCCGGCCCTGGTCAGGGGACAAGGAGGGGGGGTTGGATGGGTCAGGAGTTTGGGGGGGGCTGTCGGGGCAGGGGTGTGGAGAGGGGTCGAGACAGGCAGGTAGCAGAGGGGGTTGGCTGGGTCAGGAGTTCTGGGGGTCCTGTCAGGGGCGGAGAGCAGTTGGATAGGGCATGGGAGTCCCCAGGGGTCTGCCTGGGGGTGGGGTTGTGGATAAGGGTTGGGGCAGTCAGGGGACAGGTAGGGTCGTAGGGCGTTCTCAGGAGGGGGCAGTCAGGGGACAAGAAGCAGGGCGGCTTAGATAAGCGGTGGGGTCCTAGGGGGCAGTTAGTGGCAGGGGTCCCAGGAGGGGGCAGTCAGGGGACAAGGAGCAGGGGGGGGTTCAGGGTTCTGAGGGGGGCAATCGGGGGTGGGAAGTGGGAGGGAGTGGATGGGGGTGGGGCAGGGCTAGAGCAGGACTCTTCTCTCCCCCCCCCTCCCCGGTGTCCTCTTTTTTGCTTGTGGAAATATGGTAACCCTATGCTATCAGTCCTGCCTATAATGTATAGATAGATCAGATAGTGACAGATTCAGACCAGAAGAATATAAAAGAGTGGTCCTATTGGGTACTGGGAAGTAGGCAGGTGGAAGCCTGCCCACAGCTAAAGGCCTCTTCCCCAGCCTAGGGAGGAGCTATTGAGCCCAGACTTCAACTGTAGTTGTGGGACCACGAAGGAAAAAACAAAACAGGACAGGTGTGGGGGTCAAAGGGCCATAACTAGGGAACCGGAAAGGGACACTGAGAACCCCAGACAGTGCCCACTGCTCCTCAAAAGCATCCAAGGAGCCAGAGGACACCGCCCAAAGGAACTCCACCCAGATGCGTGAATGGATGAAAAAAGAAAAAAAGGCCCCACAGTTGCAGCCCCTCCCCCCAAGCCAACCTCCTCTCCCTACTGTTATAAATGGCCACTTTGGCCATGGCTAGGAGGAGGTGGATGAGATGGTCCCACGACTTCTTGGGGCCATGGATGGGGTGAGCATATAGAAAAAGGTGCAGGGAAAAGTACACCCAGAACCCCAACAAGAGGTTCTGGAGGAGCTGGAAGAGGGGCTGCAACTTAGCACACTACAGATAGACATGCGCCAGGGTCTCCCTCACACCACAAAAAGGGCAGGTGTTGGGAAGAGGGGTGAACAAGGCCAGGTACATGCCTGTGCTCATAGCTCCATGAAGGAGCTGCCAACTAATGTCCCCAGCGGGGCCGTGGAATCAGGATGGAATACAGGCTGGCCTCCCAGGGCCCCTCATCCTCTCCAGCTGGTGAAAGGTCTTAGTATTGGGGTGAGACGTGAGGGTGAGGAAATGAAGAGTGTGAAGCACGAGCATGTACAGATGGTAACATGCCGTGGTTCAGAAATGAACCAGCTGCAAATTGCGCAGCCAACTCGGGGTACAAAGGAGTGGGGGTCTTGAAGACTCATGGGGCAGGGGCCCGATAGAGATCCAGAGGACCTGGGGTAAGGGGTGGGCAGGGAATACCCTCTCGCAGGACCCGCTTGAGGAAAAACTGAGAAGTGGGCAATAAGGCTACCTCCACCTCCTGAAGTATGTGATGGGGGGTGCCAAGGGCGGAGAGCCCCAGGCGTCTACCGAGCGCCTAGGGATCCACCTAGTCCACCCGGTTGTAGTCCAGGAGGTCTCCAATCCTGGTAGCTTCTGCCAGGACCAACCTCTGGTGCACCGAGGGGGACTCCACCACCTGCACATGAAGATTAGGAAAGACAAGCTTCCAGGTCCGGAGGAGGTCCTAGTAGAAGACTGGAAGCTCAGAGAGGTCTCGCAGAAGACCTCTCGGATGGAAATAAAAGAGCTGCCAGTCATATCAGAGCCCTCTGAGGTGGGGGAGGAAGGCGTGCGTTAACGTACACCACGCCAAGCTACCTGCATCATAAAGGAGTCTCTGCAGGGCCTGGAGGTGAAAGACATGGACCTGCATGCACAAGCACATCAGGCCCTGTCCTCCCCCCTCCAGTGGAAGAAGCAAAACCCCAGCAGAGACCCAGTGCAGTCTTAGCCAAAATAACTCCAGAACCAACTTCTGGAGCCAGGCCAGGAACTCCGGGGCTGGGCACAGGGTGTTGAGCCGGTACCAGAGCATGGACAGGACTAGTTGATTAAGCACCAGTGCCCTCCCCTGAAAGAAAAGGCACTGGAGCATTCCTACCCACCTCTGCAGTTGCTCAACCACCCTGCCCTCCAAATCATGCCAGTTCTCCGGCGGCGAAGGATGTGTGGCAGAAAGATAAACGACAAGATAGAGCAGTGGACCGGCACCCCACCAAATGGCCTGAAGCACGGGTGGGAGGGAGCTTGCCTGCCACCCAACCCCAACCATCAGGCCAGAGCTCGACCCAGTTGGCCTGGGCGGAGGAGGCCACAAAGTACACAGCTTGGCAGGCCTCCACCCACACCAGGTTGCCCGGGTCCTGAACCATGAGGAGCAGATCATTGGCATACACTGACAGGACCAGCCACATCCCTGGCTCACGGATCACCATCCCTGTCAACCTCTACCACAGGAAATGGAGGAAGGGCTCAATGGTCAGAGTATACAACTGGCCTGAGAGCAGCCAGCCTTGACACACTCCTCGCCCAAAGCTGACAAGTTCAGTCAGGGTCCAGTTGAGCCTGACCAAGCACTCAGCAGAAGCGTACAGCGCCTGGAGAAATCCCACAAAACTGGGCCCGAAGCCAAATGCCCACAGAGTGCCCAGGAGATACCCGTGGTCCATCCAGTCGAACGCCTTCTCCTGATCCAGGGAAAGGAGGGCTAACAACAGAACATCCCTACACCCAACCTCAAGGAGATCCCAGACCAAATAAAAATTGTCAAAGATGGTATGGCCCGATGTAAGTATGGTCAGCATGGACCCCAGTCGCAGCGAGATGGCCTTTGCCACGACCTTATAGTCCGTGCTGAGAAGCGAGAGGAGACACCACTTCCTAAGGTCGCAGAGGTCCCCCTTCTTCAGAAGCAAGGCGAGCACTGCTCGCCTGCATGACAGAGGGAGGATCCCGCTCTCCAAGGCCATCGTCTGGGCCGAGTCAAGGTCCAGGCCGAGGACATCCCAAAACACGCGGTAGAACTCCTCGGTCAGCCCGTCCATGCCCAGAGACTTGTTAGTGAGCATGAGATGGAGGGTTTCCGAGAACTCTGCCAAAGTGAGAGGCAGCTCTAGCCAGTCCCCGTCACCTGCACTGATCGCTGGGAGTTTGTCCCAAAGTGCCCCACGGGCATTGGCTTTGGTAGGATCTTGGGAGAAAAGGCCAGCGTAGAAGGCCCTGGCCCTCTCACGCATCTCCACCAGATCTGTGAGCGGGGTGCCGTCCTCTGCCAAAAGGCAAAGGACATACTTTTTCATCCCCCTCTTTCTCCAGGGCATAGAAGAAGTGGGAGCCGTGATCCATCTCCTGGAGGAGACGGATGGGAGATCAAACAAAAGCACCCTGGGCCCAGATATAGTCAAGGTCCCGGAGCTCCTCCTGCTTATCCCGGCATGCTCCGCAGAGGGATAGATCTCTGGGGCAGGCAGCCAGACGCCTCTCCAGCTCTAAGACCTCCCATTCCAACTGCTCTATCGCCACATCCCTCCGCCAGCTGGCGCCCCGGGTGTAGCTCTGGCAGAAGAGTCGGACGCGAACCTTCCCCACCTCCCACCACCATTGCACCAAGGGAAAGGCCTGCCTTTACCTGCTCCAGGCCAGCCAAAGCTCCTGGAAGGACACCATGAAGCCCACATCCAGCAAGCTCTTACTAAAGTGCCAATAGGCCAGCCCCGGGCTCTCTGGAGTAAGAGAGGCCTTCATGGCCACCAGATGGTGGTCCGAGAACAGGGCCGGCTGGACGCTGGAGGAGTAGGCCCGCGAAAGATGGTAACGAGATAAGTAAATGCGATCCAACTCGGAGTGGCATGACCCGGACATACGTAAAGGTGGAGTCATCATCCGGGTGGTGGTTGTGCCAGACGTCCACCAGGGAGTGATGATCTATGATCTCCTGGAGGATGTCCGCGGCAGCCTGGCACTGCTTGGTCCCTGAGCAGTCCCGTTCAAGGGTAGTGTTAAAATCCCCACCCAGAACCAGACACTCGTGAGGATCTAGAGATCCGAGGAAGGCGGACATGTGCTGGAAAAAACACACCCGCTCCGGGCCAGATATCAGGGCATAGACGTTGACTAAGTTCAATGTCAGCCCTTCCACCCGAGCCTGGAGGTGCAGCAGGTGACCTGGAAGGACTTCAGCTGTCCCCAGCACCTTGGGCTGTAGGTCAGGGGAGAACGGGGTAGCCACCCCAGCCTGACGAGCCAAAAGGTGACTAAAATACACCCTGTCCCCCAACTCCAGCTGCCAGCTAGCTTTGGCGACCAGATCCGTGTGGGTCTCCTGTAGGAAAATTACTGAGTACCCCCCTACCCAAAGGGGGGAGAGCACTTGACACCTGTGGAGACCCACCCTACAGCCCCGGGAGTTCAAAGTGGCAAAGATGGTCATCGGCATAAGGAGGGCTTTGGAAGATCCTCACAGGCAGACATGCTAGCAGTCCCTATTGGTCCCCGCAGCAAACTGTGACCTACCCCGAAAGCCATCAGGGAGTCACAGAAGCAGCGGGTCAACTGGTAGGCCCTTTGCCCTCCCCTAAAATGGCCCTCACAGCCCGGAGGACAAGATGAAAGTCCCCTCAGTGCTGGAGAGCGAGCTGCACCCTATTTCTGAAACCACAGGTATCCAGTAAGAAAGAGCGCAGCTTGTCTCACATTGCCTGGGGACAGGGGTCAGAGACACCTGACCATCCCCCGGTTGGGTTCCGGTACCAGCCCCGCCGCTTGACCCCAGCACAGGGGACTGCGATGGAGGGAGAACTGCAGCTCCAGATGGGCCAGGAGAGGGAAAAAAACAAAAGCCGCCTCCCAGGTGCCCTTGTAAATGGAAAATGAGGCAACCCCGGGGGTGTCAGCAACAGGAGGAGGGAAGGAAAAAGGGTTAAGGACAGTAGCAGGGGCTGGAATGGGGTCAGTGGAAGGACACAGACCAAGGACAGGGACAGGGTTGGGGGCTAGGGTGACCAGATGTCCCAATTTTATAGGGACAATCCCAATTTTTGGGTCTTTTTCTTATATAACCTCCTATTACCCCCTACCCCCATCCCGATTTTTCACACTTGCTGTCTGGTCACCCTAGTTGGGGCTGGGGTCAGGGACGAAATCAGGGGCCTGAGTGGCAAAGTCATCAGAGCTCGGCACCCCGTGACAGGGCACGGTGGTTAGAAGGGCAGCAAGGGCTCGGGGTGCTGGGCCAGTGCCCCACCGCTTACAGCACCTCCCTCGCACAAGCTCCCAGCTCCCCGAGGAGGGTGGCTGGCCAGCCAGATCAGAGCCAAGGAGATGACAGGAGGGTAAGGGAAGACGAGGACAGGGCACCAGGGAAAAGGACAGACTCCCCATGAGGCAAGCCCCACTCAATTCCCGCCACCCGCTCTGCCACCCTCTACTCCACGGGCCCTAGTCTACTACACACCACAGCGGCGGGGCCCGCTCATCTGGGCATGCCAGGGGGGGGAGGGAGGGCCTCCCCTGGGATCCGAATGGAGTTGACAGTGGTCACAGATGGGGGGGGCGACCCCTGGGACTGGGCGATCAGAGCCGCCAGCAATGAAAAAAGCTGACGTCCTTCCTGGTTCTGGGGGTCCCAGATGCCCCTCCGGACATGCTACGCCACCTAGCAGACAAAGCACTGGGCCTCCCCCAAAGAATAGTAAAACAGAAAGGACCCCTCCAGAGCTTCCCTGTCACACGCCACCTTGAATCTGCACCTGCCGGCGGAATGATAAAACCTGGGGGAAGGCAGGGTCCTTACAGCCCAATGGAAGGGAGTTGAGGACAGACAGGGGCTTCCCCAGGGTGGAAAGGAATGGCAGAAGGGCGGCATTGGGGAGGAAGGGAGGAACAAAGGAGACCACCACCCATTTGCCCAGGTCCTCCAAAGGCTCAAGGGGGTCATGAACGCCCCCCCACCGCCAAGCCCCTCTCCACCACCTCCTGGGCAGCAGCCTCCGACGCTAGAAAGAACACAAACTTTCCCAAACATCTTAGAGGCTGCCACCACAGCTGGGGGCCCCACCACCTCCGCCATCACCCACACGTAGATTTCCACATGGAACGAGGCCGACACCAGGAGGCAACACACCCCGTGCCCCATTGTGAGGGTGGGAAAGGATCCCCAGCCACCCAGAATGGTATTCCGGGAGGCTGCTGGAGCAGATGGCAAGACAATGAGCAGAGGGGTCGCAGCCACCTGGGCGTATGCCCTGGGGGCCAAGGAAGCAGCACCGCCAGGGTCGGGCAAAAACTGGGGCTGAAGCAGTTGATGGGGCCGCAGCAAGAGAGGGAACCACTGCCACAGGGTGTTTCACCTTTCGGGGAGGCCCCTTGCCCTTCTTTATCCCCCAGCCCTTCCCACCGGCCAAGGGAGCAGTCTCAGAAGTGGAGGCGGCAGAGGTCGCGGCAGCAGCAACGGAGTCTTGGGAGTCCCTTCCAGTGCTGGCGCCGGGGCAGGCAGCAAAGAGAAAGGGCAAACAGCTGCAAGAACAGGATAGTGGGTGAGGCAGAGGAGAAGGGAGCCCACTAGCCAGATGCAACAGGGGCGGGAGGACAAGTCAAAGGAAGGAGACAGGGAACGCGCACCCACGGGTGCCCAAAAACAAGTGCCTGCTCGCTGCTGCTACTGTCCCAAGATGGGAAAAAGGACACAGAAAACTGCTGGGCTGGGGAGTGGAGAGCAGAGCCAGATGGTAATTGGGAAGGTGGAGGGGGTGGTGGTGGCGGCAATAGGGGAACAGACAGACCAGGGGGAGGGCTCCATGCCACCCCCACCCCCCGACTCCTCACTACAACGGCTCCTACCACCACAGAAGCAAGGATGTTACAAACCCCCTCCACGAAGCAGGGCCTCCTCCACTCCCTCCTCAGCTCCAGCAGCAGTAATAGGCTCCCCAGCAGTAGCAGCAAGGGCAGCAGCAACCCAGACAGGGGAGGCCCCAAAAATTATGGAAAAAGTGGGACCTTACACTCCCCTCTGAGGGTCACACCAACAGGGTCCTCCCCGCAGCAGCAGCCGCCACCACCAGGGGGGCAACTAGCTAGCAGGACAGCCTCAAAAGAGTCCTTTTGAGCACCGGGATATGGGCGAGTGCTAGCCTCCTCCAGTCTAGGGAAGGACTATCAAACCCAGATCCCAACTGAATTAGGGGGACAATAAATGCAATAACGGGAACAGGCATGGGGGTTAAAGGGCCAAAACTAGGGAACCAGAAGGGGACACTGACTAGAGAACCCTGGAGAGCGCCCAGAGGGACTCTACCCAGATATGTGAACGGATAAAGGAACGAAAAAACAGAAAAGGGGCTGCAGCCTGGTGCACTGAAGTTACATGTGCGCCAGGGTCTCCCTCATGCCACAAAAAGGAACAGGCTTCAGGAACAGAAGTGAACCAGGCCAAGTACATGCCCGTGCTCAAGGCTCCATGGAGGAGCTGCCAGCTGATATCCCCAGCAGGCCGCGAGACTAAGATGGAATATAAACTGGCCCACCGGGGTTCCGCACCCTCCACTGCTGGCAAAAGGTTCCGCCACTTAGTATCTGGGTGGGACACGAGGGTGGGGAAATGAAGCGTATGCAGCACGAGCATGTATAGATGGTCTCTTGGCGCGGTTTGAAAACGAGCTGTTTGCAAGACATGCAGCTGGCTCAGAGTATGAGGAGTGGGAGGCCGGGAAAGCTCACGGGGCCGATGGAAAGATCCGGTGGGTCTAGAGTGAGGGGCGGGTAGGGCGCACCCTCTCGCAGGACCTGCTCGAAGAAAGCCCGAGCTGTGGGTACAGGGCTGCCTCCACCTCCTGGAGGATGCACCGGGGGGGTTAAGGGTGGAGAGCCCGTGGGCCAACTGAGCGCCAGGGGATCCACCCAATCCCCCAGGTTGTAGTCCAGAAAGTCTCCGATCTTGGTGACTCCCACCAGGATCAACCTCCGGCACACCAAGGAGGACTCCGCCACCTGCACACGAAGATGAGGATTGTGTAGCAGCGGCTCCATGAGGAGATTTACCCCCTCAGTGGCCACAAGGAACCTGGTTGCTGAAACCAGCCTCCAGGTCCAGAGGAGGTCCTGGTAGAAGACTGGCAGCTCAGAGAGGTCTCACGGAAGACCTCTTGGATGGAGAAAAAAGAGCTGCTGGTCGTATCAGAGCCCTCACAGGCGGCGGAGGAAGGTATTCACCAATATGCTCCACACCGAGCCACCTGTACTATAAAGGAGTCTCTGCAGGGCCTGGAGGCAGAAGACATGGACCTGCATGTGCATACACATCAGGCCCTGTCCTCCTTCCTCCAGGGGGAGATGGAGAACTCCTGCAGAGACCCAGTGCAGTCCTGGCCAAAAAAACCCTCCTGAATCAACCTCTGGAGATTGACCAGGAACACTGGGGGTGGGCACAGGGTGTTGAGCCAGTGCCAGAGCATGAACATGACCAGTTGGTTAAGCACCAGTACTCTCCCCCAGAGGGAGAGGCACTGGAGCAGTCCTGTCCAGCCCCACAACTGCCCAATCACCCTGCCCTCTAAACCGTGCCAGTTCTCCAGCAGAGACGGATGTGTGGCAGAAAAAGTAAATGCCAAGATAAAGCAACGGACCCGCGCTCCACCAGATGGCCTGAAGCGTGGGTGGGAGGGAGCTTGCCTGCCACCCAGCCCCGACCACCAGGCCAGAGCTCTTGACACAGTTGACCCGAGTGGAGGAGCCTGCTGAATAAACAGCTTGGCAAGCCTCCACCCGCACCAGGTCTTCAGGGTCCTGGACCAGGAGGAGCACATTGTTGGTGTACGCTGCCAGGACCAGCCGCGCCTCTGGCTCCCGCAGCACCAACCCCGTCAGCCTCTTACAAAGGAGACAGAGGAAGGGCTCAATGGCCAGAGTGTGCAGCTGACCTGACAGCGGGCAGCCTTGACACACTCCTCGCCCAAAGCGGACAGGTACGATCAGGGTCTAGTTGAGCCTGACCAAACACTTTGTGGAAGCGTACAGCACCTGGAGAAACCCTGCAAACTGGGGCCCGAAGCCGAATGCCTGCAGAGCGCCCAGGAGATACCCATGGTCCATCCAGTCGAATGCCTTCTCCTGATCCAGGGACAGGAGGGCGAACGACAGACCATCCCTACACCCAAGCTCCAAGAGATCCCGGATCAGATAAAGATTGTCAAAGATGGTACGGCCCAGGATGGCGTAGGTCTGGTCAGGATGGACCACGTCCACCAACACAGACCGCAGCTGCAGCGAGATGGTCTTCACCACGACCTTATAGTCCGTGCTGAGGAGCAAGACGGGATGCCAATTCCAGAGATCACGGAGGTCCCCCTTCTTTGGCAGCAAGGCGAGCACCACTCACCTGCATGACGGGGAAGGACCCCGCTCTCCAAGGACTCGGCCGAGACGGTGGCATAATCCGGGCCGAGGATGTCCCAGAACACGCGGTAGAACTCCACAATCAGCCCGTCCATGCCCAGAGATTTATTGGTGGGCATGAGATGGAGGGCTTCCAAGAACTTGGCCCGAGTGAGAGGCAGCTCCAACTGGTCCTGGTTGCCCATGCTGACCGTCGGGAGTTTGTCCCAAAGCACCCCACAGGCATTGGCTGGATCCAGGGAGAAAAGGTTAGTGTAGAAGGCCCGAGCCCTCTTGTGCATCTCCACCAGATCCGTGAGGGCGGTGCCATCATCTGCCAAGAGGCAGATGTGCTTTTTAGCCCACCTCTTCTTCTCCACAGTATAGAAGAAGCGGGAGCCGTGATTAATCTCCCACAGGAGATGGATGCAGGATTGAACAAAGGCACTCCGGGCCCAAAGATCGCCAAGGGCCTGGAGCTCCTCCTGCTTCTCTCAGTATATTCCACAGAGGGGTGGATTCCTGGGCCTGGCGGCCAGACGCCCCTCCAGCACTAAAACCTCCCTCTCCAACTGCTCTATCACCACATCCCTCTGCTGGCTGGCTCCTCGGGTGTGGCTACAGCAGAAGAGCCAGGCGCACACCTTCCCCACATCCCACCACCGCTGTGCTGAGGGAAAGGCACACCTCTGTTCCCGACAGGCCAGCCAGAACTCCCAGAAGGATGCCACAAAGCCCATATCCTCCAGAAGGCTGTTACTGAAATGCCAATGGGCCGGCCCCGGCCCCTCTGAAGAAAGAGAGGCCGTCACGGCCACCAAATGGTGGTCCAAGAATGGGGCCGGCCAAACACTG
Source organism: Malaclemys terrapin pileata (assembly GCF_027887155.1). Taxonomy (NCBI): domain Eukaryota; kingdom Metazoa; phylum Chordata; order Testudines; family Emydidae; genus Malaclemys; species Malaclemys terrapin. Next base: position 53,680,164 of record NC_071513.1, read on the forward strand.
GAGGAGTGGGCCTATGAAAGATGACAACAAGAAAAATAAATGCGATCCAACCAGGAATAGCTTGACCGTTGTTCCTCCACCAGAGAAAAGTGAACGTAGAGTCGTCGTCTGGATGGTGGTCGCCCCAGATGTCCACCAGGGAGTGATGAGCTATGATCTCCCTGAGGAGATCTGCAGCGGTTGGGCTCGGCTCGGTCCCCATGAGGTCCCACTCCTCGAGGGTGCAGCTGAAATCTCCACCCAGGACCAGGCACTCGCGAGGATCTAAAGAACTGAGGAAGGCGGACACCTGCTGGAAGAAATGCACTCGCTCTGGGCCGGATGTCGGGGCATAGACTTTGACAAGATGCAACGTCAGCCCTTCCACCCGAGCCTGGAGGTGCAGCAAGCAACCAGGCATGACCTCTGTAATCCCCAGCACCTTGGGCTGTAGGTGAGGGGAGAACAGGGTCACCACCCTGGCCTGAGGAGCTGAAAGGCGGTTGGATCCGTGTGGGTCTCCTGCAGGAAAATAACTAAGTACCCCTGCTCCTGAAGGAAAGAGAGCACCTGACACCTGTGGAGACCCACCCGGCAGCCCCGGGTGTTCAAAGTGGCAAAGATGGATGGCAGCATAAGGAGGGCTGGGGATGAGCCTCATGGGCAGGGGCACTAGCAGTTCCCAACCCCAAAAGCCATCAGGGCGTCACGGAAGCAGCAGATTCGTTGGTAAGCCACAGCGTCACGCTTCACGGGCCCTTTGCCCTCCCCCAAAATGGCCCTAATGGTCCGGAGAACAAGATGGAAATCACCCCAGCGCTGAAGAGCAAGATGCACTCTGTTTGTGGAGCCACGAGTGTCCTCCAAGAAATAGCACCGCTCGTTCCTCTGCGTGGTGGGGACGGGGGTCATGGACCCCGGAGCGTCTCCCGATTGGACCCCCCAGCAGACCCGTGACCTATCGAGATGGGTAAGCAGGGATCAGATCCCCGCTGCAGCACCCGTCCCACCAGTGCCGCGCCACCCGCTTCAGCACTCAGCACTAGGGACAGTGGCAAAGGGAGAACTGCAGCCCCAGATGGGCAGGAGAGGGAAAAACAAAAATCGCCTCCCAAGGTCCCTTGTAAAAAGAAAATGAGGCAACTTCGGGGGCGGCAACAACAGGAGGAGGGAAGGAATAAAGCTTAAGGATAGGAACAGGGACTGGAACGGGGTCAGGGACGGGTCAGGACATAAACCTAGGATGGGAACAGGGTCAGGGCAAGGGACAGGGACAATATCAGGTGGCCAAGTGGCAAAGCCACCGGGACATGGTGCCCCTCGAACCGGTATGGTGGTCAAAGAGGCAACAAGGGATGGGGCACCCCCACAGCACTAGGCTCAGGGGCCCCACTAAATGAGGCACCCACGATTACAGCACTGGGGGGGGGGAGGGCTGCCGCCCTGCCTCATAGGGAAGGGCACCCATGGGCTTAGAGACCAGCTGCTTGGCGTCAGCCGTTGGCTCACTGGGCACGGCGGCAGCAGCCAGATTACCAATCGTGGCCAGGCAGATGGTCAGCTCCCTGGGCGTTGCAGAGGCCAAAACGGGGGCAACCACCTGAATCGGGGGGAAAGGGGGAGAGGGAGTGACAAATTGCAAGCATCCTGACTAAGGACCTCAAACAGGGGGCCATCCACCCCCTCGGTGCTTGGGGTCAAGCCCAGGGCCTCAATCTCATCAAAAATAGAGGCAAAGTCCCCACCTGCCTCTATGGGGTCCCCCTCAACAGCAGCCAGGGCAGTAGCCACTTCGGCGCCTACAGGGGGCACAGATGGCAAAGCGGCAGGGGGGACTCCTTCGTAACCCCCTCAGGGAGGGACGCCATGAGAGAGATGGTACCTCCGCAGCTGCAGCGACCTTGGCCGATTCCAATCGGTGAACATGAGCAGGGGAGACAGCGGAAAACCCAGCATCAGCAACCCCCTTCATAGTTTTACAGGGGGTCTCTTCCCCCTCGCCAACAAGAGGGGAGTGCTGGGCCCACACTCCCTGCTTATGGAACCTCCTTTACACGAGGTCCCAGCGCCTCGAAGAGGGGGGCTGGCCAGCTGGGTCAGAGCCAGGGAGCGAGGGTGATGACTGAAGGGTAAGGGAAGATGAGGGCAGGACAGCAGAGAAAGGGACAGACTCCCCCGAGGCAAGCCCCGCTCGATTCCAGCTACCAGCCCTGCCACCCTCTCCTCCAAGGCCCTGGTCTACCACCCACAACAGCGGCGGGTCCGCACGCTCATCTCCCCCGAGACCCAAGCAGAGTTGACAATGGTCACGGATGAAGGAGGAGCGACCCCAGGGACTGGGCAATCAGGGCCACCGGTGATGATAGAGCGGACGCCCTTCCAGGTGTCGGGGGTCCCAGATCCCCCTCCAAGTCAGGCCAGGGGCAATCCCTCCAGACATGTCCCACCACCCGGCATAGAAAGCACTGGACCTCCCCCGAAGAATAGTAAACCCGGTACTGGGCCCCTCGAAGGGACACCAGAAAGAACCCCTCCAGAGCCCCTCCATCACGCGCCGCCAGCGGCACTTGAACCTGCACCTGCCAGTGGAATAATAAAACGTGGTGGAGGGCAGGGTCCTTACAGCCCAATAGAAGGGGGCTGAGGACAGACAGGGGCTTCCCCAGGCGGAGAGGAATGGCAGAAGGACAGCATTGAGGAGGAAGGTAGGAACAGAGGAGAACACCATCCGCATGCCCAGGTCCTCCAAAGGACCAAGGGGAACATAAATGCCTCCCACCGCCAAGCCCCTCTCCACCGCCTCCTGGGCAGCAGCCTCCGACACCAGGAAGAACACAACCTTCCCAAACATCTTAGAAGCTGCCACTACGGCCATGGGCCCCAGCACCCATGCCAACACCTGCACGTAAGTTTCTACATGGGGCAAGGCTGATACCAGGAGGCAACACGTGCTCCCTGGTGAGGGTGGAAGAGGGGCCTCGGCTGCCAGGGGTGGTATTCCGGGAGGCATCTGGAACAGGCGGCAAGCCAGGGACGGCTCCAGGCACCAGCGCAGCAAGCGCGTGCCTGGGGCAGCAAGCCGCGGTGGGCAGCGTGCCGGTCGCCGTGAGGGCGGAAGTGAGGTAGCCTTCAGCAGCATGCCTGCGGGTGGTCCACCGGTCCTGTGGCTTCAGGGGCAATTCGGCAGCGGGCATGCTGAAGGCGCAGGACTGGCAGATCACCCGCAGAAACTCTGCTGAATCCATGCGACCAGCAGACTACCCACAGGCATGCCACCGAAGGCCGCCTGACTGCTGTGTTTGGGGCGGCAAAAAATATAGAGCTCCCCCTCGGCAAGCAGAGGGATCACAGCTACCTGGGTGTACGCCCTGGGGGCTGAGGGAGCGGCACCTCCAGGACTGGTGGAGGGGACAGCGGGTCAGGGGAAAAGGGGGGCTGCGGCCGTTGACGGGGCTGCAGCGGGAAAAGGAACCACTGCCACGGGGGTTTTCGCCTTCCAGGCAGGGCTCTTGCCCTTCTTTGTCCCCCTGCCCTTCCCACCGGCCGGGGGAGCAGTCTCAGAGGCAGAGGCAGCAGAGGTCGCAGCAGCAGCAACGGAGTCTTGGGAGTCCCTATCTGTGCCCACTGCCAACAGTGACTCAGAAGCAGCGATGGCAGGCAACCCAGCAGTGGCAGTCGAAGCGGCCATTGCAGGAGAGGGCGTAGGAAGGGAGACTGAAAGGGAACAGCAGGGGCATCCAGGGATGTCCCACCCCCTGAATCACCCACTACAGGAATGGAGGGATAGGGACAGACACTAGGGCAGGAAAAAGGGAATGGAAGGAAGGAAGGGGTAAAGGGGGGGGGGGAGAAATGGCTATCACACCCACCTACTAGGCTGAAAGCAGGGTGGAGGGGCACCAACAGAAAGGGCACAGGAAAACAGGAAACTCCTCCTGGCACAGGATGAAAAGACCGGCTCTTACAGCTGCACGAAGGAGCGGGGGAGAAACTAAACCATCATGAAGTGTGAAGGGAATAACTGAAGAAGGGAGAAGAATCTCAAGTGCTGGAAATAGAATGTGGGCACGCAGGCAAAGAGGGTAAACCAGAAAGGGGGGCGAACAGCAAGGGACTGGAATGAAGGATGGGAGGAACGAGTATGCCACAGGCAAGGAACAAAAAACAGGGTGGGCTCAAAAGCAACCAAACCAAAAAAAAAGGGAAATGGGGCTGGGATCAATGCCCACACCATGGGACAAAGGCAGAGCAACAAACCAACCTAGGGCCTACAAAGAAAGCAGCCCTGCAAAAAACAGGGCAGGGTAAAATGGAGCAAACAGGATGGCTAGAAGGGGAGCAGGCGGGGCAGGCAGCAAAGGGAAAGGGGGCAAACAGCTGCAAGGACAGGGCAGAAGGTGAAGCAGGGAAAAAGGGAGCCCACCAGTCAAATGCAGCGAGGGAGGGCAAGTCCAAGGAAGGGGAGAGGGAACGCACACCCACGGGCACCCGAAAAACAAGTACCTGCTCACTGCTGCTACTGTCCCAAGATGGGAAAAAGGACACAGAAAACTGCTGGGCTGGGGAGAGGAGAGCAGAGCCAGATGGTAATTGGGAAGGTGGAAGGGGTGGTGGTGGCGGCAATAGGGGAGCAGACAGACCAGGGGGAGGGCTCCATGCCACCCCCCCCCCCCCAACTCCTCACTACAACAGCACCTACCACCACAGAAGCAAGGATGTTACAAACCCCCTCCACGAAGCAGGGCCTCCTCCACTCCCTCCTCAGCTCCAGCAGCAGTAATAGGCTCCCCAGCAGTAGCAGCAAGGGCAGCAGCAACCCAGCCAGGGGAGGCCCCCAAAATGATGGAAAAAGTAGGACCTTACACTCCCCTCTGAGGGTCAAACCAGCAGGGTCCTCCCCACAGCAGCATCCATGGGAACAATCAACTAGCAGAAAGCTCTTAAAAGCATGGAAGATAAGTAGATCAGCCTTCAGAATGAGCAGGACCCTGTTTCCTGGGTAGCCAAACAAAGGCTACTCCAGACCAATTAAGACACCTGACACCTATTAAGCACTTAAGGCTGTTAGGCTAATGGAGACAGCTGGAACCAATCAAGGTCCCACTTACACTGTTTAAAAAGCTCTCCTTCCAGTACCCTCCAGCTGAGGTGACAGGAGCTGGAAGGAGAGGAAGTAGGGCTGACTTCTTAAGGCAAGGGTGAAGCTAAGAAAAAGGGACCATGGGGGAAGTGGCCTAGGGAATCAAAGCAGTGTCAGTGGTGAAGGGAAAGCCACCAATAGCTGCTACCAGTAGGGTCCCTGTGTGGAACCTGGAGTAGAGGGTGGGTCTGAGTTCCCTCTCCCCCATACTCTACAGAAATCCCCTGGAGAAGGGAAGTAGGACTTGGTCTAGGCAGGAGGCTGAACTGTGCCTATTGAGCTCCATGGAGCAGCTGCGACTGTGGGGTCCTATCTCCCATACTGGCCAGTGATGAAAGTAACTCAATAGGCTGTGGCTCTTGCCACTACACTGAGAAAGGGCAGTCACATTGGGTCCTTAATGAGTTTGAGGCTACTGAATCTGCCCAGAAGCATAGGACCCACCAATATAGGCTTGGAACTTTGTCACAATATATATAAAGGAAGACTCGTAGTGCACTGTGTTACTCCATTAGCTTTCCCATGTGGAGACCTTGGGTCTCATATTAGACTAGAAGTGACTGTAATGGCAGTACTTTTATCCTAGTCCCCAGCTGGCCACATCACTGGACTATCACACACTTTGGCACAAATCAACATAAGTAGCCATCTCTGAATGAAAGAGCCTTGGTAATAAGCAACAGGTGTGTTTCAGGACTGATGCAATGTGCGCTGTGTGGAATTTGCCTTGCACCTGGCTCCAGATGGCACTATCAGTATCTCCAGTTCGTAAACACTAAACTCACTCACAAACCTCCTTCCCCTTCTCTCACCCCTGAAATAAAGCATAGACTTGAACACAACAGACCTGAAAATCTTGTTGGACTGAGCCATAAACAAGATTGCATAGAGTCAGAGAAATGTAGGGCTAGAAGGGACCTCAAGAAGTCAGCAAGTCCAGCTCCCTGTGCTGAGGCAGGGCCAAGTAAACCTAGACCATCCCTGACAGGTGTTTGTCCAACATGTTCTTAAAAAACTTCCAGTGATGGGGATTCCACAACCACCCTTGAAAGACTATTACAGAGCTTAACTACCCTTATAATTTAAAAGTTTTGCCTAATATCTAACCTAAATCTCTCTTGCTGCAGATTAAGCCTATTTCTTCTTGTCCTACCTTCAGCTGACATGGAGCAATTGATACCTGTCCTCTCTATAACAGCCCTTAACATGTTTGAAGACTATCAGGTTCCCCCTCGGTCTTCTTTTCTCAGGACTAACCATGCCCAGTTTTTTTTAACCTTTCCTCATAGGTTAGGTTTTGGAAACCATTTTTGTTGCTCTCTGAACTATCTTTAGTTTGTCCAGAGTTTTCCTATAGTGTGGTGTCCAGAATTGAACACAGTACTCCAGCTGAGGCCTCACCAGTGCCCAATAGAGCGGGACAGTTACCTCCTGTGTCTTACATTCAACACTCCTGTTAATACACTTGAGTCCTCTTTGTTCCCCTTTTTGAGAATAAATACTATGTTTGTCCTTCTCCAGTCCTCTGAGACCTCACCTGTTCTCCATTATCTCGAAGATAATAGTTCCAAGATTGCTTCAGCAACTTCTTTAAGTACTTTAGGATTAATTTCATCAGGTCCTGCCAACTTGAAAACATCAAACTTATCTAAATACTCTTTACCCTATTCTGTCCCTATTTTGGCTTGTGTTCCTTCCCCCTTGTAGTTAATATTGATTGTGTTGAGTATTTGGTCACCACTCACCAAAGAAAAATAGCCATTAAACACCTCAGCTTTCTTGACGTTATCAGTTATTAGTTCTTCTTCCCCACTATGTAGAGGACGTACACTTTTCTTCATCTTTCTCCTGTTCCTAATATGTTTAAAGAACCTCATCTTGTTGCCTTTTATGTCCCTGGCTAGGTGTAACTCATTCTGTGCCTTAGCCTTTCTGATTTTGTCCCTACATGTTTGTGTTATTCTTTTGTACTCTTCCTTAGCAACTTGTCCATTTTTCCACTTTATGTAAGATTCCTTTTTGGTTTTCAGGACATTAAAATGGTCCTGCTAGAGCCATACTTGTCCGCATTGGGATGGTTTGCAATTGTGCTTTTATTTTCATCTCCTTGAGAAACTGCCACCTCTCATGAACTTCTTTATCTTCCCAGGGACCTTACCTACCAGTTCTCTGAGTTTGTTGAAGTCTGCTTTTTTGAAGTCCATTGTCCTTACTCTGCTGCTCTTACTCCTTCTTTTCCTTAAAATCATTTCATGATCACTCTCACACAAATTTCATTCCACTGACAATTTTTCAACCAATTCTTCTCAGTTAGTGAGAATCAAATCTAAAATGGCTGCCCTCCTGGCTACTTCCTCCACTTGTGGCATTAATATTCACAAGCATCACCTCAGTGAATTCCACCCACAACAGTGCAGATGATTTCTGTTGGCATCCAATAGGGGCCACCCAAGAAATATACTAAGAGCAGGGAAAACATATATAGCAAATGATATGGATTTATACTGACTGACACAGACCCTACACCTTCGTGCAGGTATCCTCTCCTGCTTTATAATGTCATGACACATTCCTTTTCTTTATAGAATTATTATTGCTTATTACTAAGCACCCATAATGTCTGTATGCTAGATCTGATTTCCCATTGAGTCATTGTGATTTAGTGGGTGCTAAGTGTTTCTGGAACTCTGGCTTTTGCACTGAGATGTGTAGTGCTAAGCTTTCCTGAAAATCTGACCCTAGCACCTATCTATATCCTGGTACACTGTGTATCTGTGTGCATTTGTATTGATATGCCTGATAGGATCGTCAGGCTATAATCTGCATTCTGGCCTCTCTTACACAATGACATCCTTAGTTTGAATTCAGGACCAATATAAATTACCTTCCATTCTTTTAAACAATTTTCCATGCTGGTTCTCAAGGCTCTAGTGCCCCAAGTTAGTGTAACCACAGGGAATGATGTTTGTTTTATTTTTAATCTTTTTTTCCTTTTATTTCTTTCTCTCTTTTTTTGTTGGGTTTTTGTTTTGTTGTTTCCCGGGTTTGGTCACAAGGACATGGGGAAAGACATTCTTTCAATTCTTCACGCATTGTGGCTGACTGAAATGGGAAACAAGACAAAGGCAGAGAAGAAAAGCTTTTTATGGGCAGCCTAGTTGGAAGAAAATGAATCACCTAAGCAGATATGTTTCAATGATCTCAGGCGAACCACACTCTTTATTCCGCACACCCGCGGCTAATTGTTCAAGAAAATGTTCATCTGCTTCATAATCACAGTCATAATGGAAGTTATGTGACATAACTAAAAAAGTTTATTCAAGGGCCTGCTTCTGAAAGTACAACTATAATGCACTTTCTTCTGGAGATTTAATAGAATTTCCTCTCATAGAAATTGGATGGGTAACAGGTCTTTTTTTTTTTTTAATTTGAAACTATGTTAGTTAAAAGCCTTTCCTGCTGTTTGATAGGGACTTGTGGTGTATAGAAATAGGATACTCTGACTGATATTAAAAATAAGGTAGAGGGGGTTAGGATGGGAAGAAGCAGTAACATATTTAACCAACCACCCAGTTGGACTCAGTTTCTAATGGTCACTTCCTTTAACACATCAATGATTTATTTTTAATGGTCTTGTTCTTATGTAAATGTTTGCCTGGCACACAGGGAAGGTTTTTAGAAGATCTACCTTTAAAAACTCACATTACTCTTGGAACTGCTGGTGAAATAGAATTTTATGTCTGAATGAGATTCCCCAATCCCAGACCCATTATTGTTAGTACTCTTAACGTGAGTGCCAAGAAACCCTAACCAAGCATCAAAGAATCATAGAAGATTAGGGTTGGAAGAAACCTCAGGAAGTCATCTAGTCCAACCCCCTGCTCAAAGCAGGACCAATCCCCAACTAAATCATCCCAGCCAGGGCTTTGTCAAGCTGGGCCTTAAAAAGGATAGAGATTCCACCACCTCCCCAGGTAACCCATTCCAGTGCTTCACCACCCTCCTAGTGAAATAGTTTTTCCTAATATCCAACCTAGACCTCCCCCACTGCAACTTGATACAATTGCTCCTTGTTCTGTCATCTGCCACCACTGAGAACAGCCTAGCTCCATCCTCTTTGGAACCCCTCTTCAAGTAATTGAAGGCTGCTATCAAATCCCCCCTCACTCTTCTCTTCTGCAGACTAAATAACCCCAGTTTCCTCAGCCTCTCCTCATAAGTCATATGCCCCAGCCCCCTAATCATTTTCTTTGCCCTCCACTGGTCTCTCTCCAATTTTTTCACATCCTATCTGTAGTGGGGGGCCCAAAACTGAACACAATATTCCAGATATGGCCTAAGCAGTGCTGAATAGAAGGGAATAATCACTTCCCTCGATCTGCTGGCAATGCTTCTACTAATGCAGCCCAATATGCCATTGGCCTTCTTGGCAACAATGGCACACTGTTGACTCATATCCAACTTCTCATCCACTGTAATCCCCAGGTCCTTTTCTGCAGAACTGCTGCTTATCCAGTTGGTCCCCAGCCTGTAGCGGTGCATGTGATTCTTCCATCCTAAGTGCAGGACTCTGCACTTGTCCTTGTTAAACCTCATCAGATTTCTTTTGGCCCAATCCTCCAATCTGTCTAGATCACTCTGGAACCTATCCCTACCCTCAAGTGTATCTACCGTTCCCCCAAGCTTAGTGTTATCTACAAACTTGCTGAGGATGCAATCCATCCCATCATCTAGATCATTAATGAAGATGTTGAACAAAACCGACTGACCCCTGGGGCACCCCACTTGATACGGGCTGCCAACTAGACATTGAGCCATTGATCACTACCCATTGAGCCCGATGATCTAGCCAGCTTTCTATCCACCTTATAGTCCATTTATAAAGTCCATACTTTAACTTGCTGGCAAGAATACTGTGGGAGACTGTATCAAAAGATTTGCTAAAGTCAAGGTATATCACATCCACTGCTTTCCCAATATCCACAGAGCCAGTTATCTTACCATAGAAGGCAATCAGGTTGGTCAGGCATGACTTGCCCTTGGTAAATACAGGTTGACTGTTCCTGATTACCTTCCTCTCCTCCAAGTGCTTCAAAATGGATTCCTTGAGGACCTGCTCCATGATTTTTTCAGAGACTGAGGTGAGGCTGACTGGTCTGTAGTTCCCCGCATTCTCCTTCTTCCCTTTTTTAAAGATGGGCACTCTATTTGCCTTTTCCCAATCATCTGAGACCTCCCCCGATTGCCACAAGTTTTGAAGGATACTGGCCAATAGCTCTGCAATCACATCAGCCAACTCCTTTTTGCATTAGATCTGGCCCCATGGACTTGTGCATGTCCAGCTTTTCCAAATAGTCCTTAACCTGCTATTTCACCACTGAGGGCTGCTCACCTCCTCCCCATACTATGCTGCCCAGTGCAGCAGTCTGGGAGTTGACCTTGTCTGTGAAGACCGAGGCAAAATAAGCATCATCTGTTACTAGGTTGCCTCCCACATTCAGTAAGGGTCCCCCACTGTTCCTAACATACCTGTAAAAACCCTTCTTGTTACCCTTCACATCCCTTGCTAGCTGCAACGCCAATTGTGCTTTGGCCTTCCTGATTACACCCCTGCATGCTCTAGCAATATTTTTATACTCCTAACTAGTCATCTGACCAAGTTTTTACTTCTTGTAAGCTTTTTGTGTTTAAGCTCACCAAAGATTTCTCTCTTAAGCCTAGCTGGTCACTGCCATATTTGCTATTCTTTCTGCACATTGGGATGGTTTGTTCCTATGCCCTCAATAAGGCTTCTTTAAAATAAAGGCAGCTCTCCTGGACTCCTTTCCCCAACATATTAGCCTCCCAGAGGATCCTGCCCATCAGTTCCCTGGGGGACTCAAAATCTGCTTTTCTGATCATGGCCCACTTGTGTTAAATGTCAGAGGGGTAGCCGTGTTAGTCTGAATCTGTAAAAAGAAGTGAGGTTCTTACCCACGAAAGCTTATGCTCCCAGTACTTCTGTTAGTCTCAAAGGTGCCACAGGACCCTCTGTTGCTTGTGTTAAATGCTGTACAGATTAATAGCAAGCAAGACAGCTCTCGTCCTCTAGTGCCCCTCCTCTACTTGCGCTACATTGATGATATCTTCATCATATGGACCCACAGAAAGGAGGCCCTTGAAGAATTCCACCTGGACTTCAACAATTTCCACCCCACCGTCAACCTCAGCCTGGACCAGTCCACACAAGAGATCCACTTCCTGGACACTACAGTGCAAATAAGCGATGGTCACATAAACATCACCCTATACCGGAAACCTACTGACCGCTATATGTACCTGCATGCCTCCAGCTTCCATCCAAGACACATCACACGATCAATTGTCTACAGCCAAGCCCTAAGATACAACCGAATTTGCTCCAACCCCTCAGACAGAGACAAACACCTACAAGATCTTTATCAAGCATTCATAAAACTACAATACCCACCTGGGGAAGTGAGGAAACAGATTGACAGAGCAAGACGGGTACCCAGAAATCATCTACTACAGGACAGGCCCAACAAGGACAATAACAGAACACCACTGGCCATCACATACAGCCCCCAGCTAAAACCTCTCTAGCGCATTATCCACGATCTACAACCTATCCTGGAAAATGATCCCTCACTCTCACAGACCTTGGGAGGCAGGCCAGTCCTCGCTTACAGACAACCCCCCAACCTGAAGCAAATACTCACCAGCAACTACACACCACACCACAGAAACACCAACCCAGGAACCAATCCCTGTAGCAAACCTCGTTCCCTACTCTGTCCCCATATCTACTCTGGCGACACCATCAGAGGACCCAACCACATCAGCCACACCATCAAGGGCTCATTCACCTGCACATCCACTAATGTTATATATGCCATCATGTGCCAGCAATGCCCCTCTGCCATGTACATTGGCCAAACCGGACAGTCCCTCCGCAAAAGAATAAATGGACACAAATCGGACATCAGGAATGGTAACACACATAAGCCAGTAAGTGAATACTTCAATCTCCCTGGTCATTCTATTACAGATTTAAAAGTCACTATCATTGAACAAAAAAACTTCAGAAACAGACTTCAAAGAGAAACAGCAGAACTAAAATTCATTTGCAAATTCAACACCATTAATCTGGGCTTGAATAGGGACTGGGAGTGGCTGGCTCATTACAGAAGCAGCTTTTCCTCTCCTGGAATTGACACCTCCTCATCTATTATTGGGAGTGGACTACATCCACCCTGATTGAATTGGCCCTGTCAACACTGGTTCTTCACTTGCGAAGTAACTCCCTGCTCTCCATGTGTCAGTATATAATGCCTGCATCTGTAACTTTCACTCTATGCATCCGAAGAAGTGAGGTTTTTACCCACGAAAGCTTATGCCCAAATAAATCTGTTAGTCTTTAAGGTGCCACCAGACTCTTTGTTGTTTTTACTGATCTGAGTCCTTAGACATCAAGGTCAACATATAGAAATGTCAATGTCAAAGCCAATGTATACAACTGTATATGTGTATGACCTTTGGATAGAGAAAACATTCTATGATCCCTTTTTACATAGAAAATATTATATATAAGTCCCTTTGACTGAGAGCACAATATGTGTATTGTGTAATATATTGACACCTGCAAGCCTTTATGAAGGAAAGACAATAGTTTCTCACCGGTTAAGATTGAACCAGGCCTACAATTGAAATATATCTCCTAAACATATGTTATTTCTCTCCCCAGTTTCATAATGAACTTTACTGAGTTTTATAATGATAGTTCAGGCTGAGATTTTCCAAGGAGCCTAAGGGAATGAGGCACCCATTTCCAGAGGCATATGGAAGAATATTTTAGGAAAGCAGATTCCTGGACTGCAAGCATCATTTTTGAACAAGCTTGACAAAAGTTGCTTTTCTTATCATGTAACATGGCACCCTTGCACAGGTTCTTGGCAGCAGTGTCAAACTCAGAAGCCTTTTGGATCTAAATGAGTGAGCTTCTACTGTCCAAGCTAAAAGACACAGCTCTTTTAGCCATGGCTGTAGCAGGCTGGTCAACTTCTATCTGTGTCCCAGCCACCACTAGTGGAGAACAGAGCACTACATGGCGTGAGTGGGTGTTATAATAGTATAAAAGAAGTTAGTCAAAGTCTTCTCAACTTTATTTGCATATGACAGACTTCAAGAAACTAAGGCTTTCCTCATATAACTCCACCCAAAGGAAGGTTGTAAAGTCTTCAAGGGCAGGTCTTACAATCTCTTCATGCACCACTAGCACAGTGGGGCCCTGATCCTGATTTGGGCCTCTGGGACTTTCGCAAGATAATTAAAAAGAAATCATAGGCATCAGTGAAAAACTGATGTAGCACAGAGTATTGTAGTGCATCTGCAAACTGAAACTCAGTTAACCTCCATCAGGAACCTGTAAGAAAGGTCTTCAGTCAAGAACTGTCTCTAGACAGGGCATCCATGAGGCCGAGTCTCTGGACACAGCATCAGTGGAAAAAAAGCATCATCACAGTGTCTGAAAAAACACAGCACTGCAGCTTCAGCAGTCAAACCATGGAGTCAAGTTTTGTGGGTTAGAGCACATTTGCAGAAAGGGCTTCGCTTGTCTTTCTCTATAAGTTGGTCACCTGTATCTGGAGCAGGTATTCTGGAGAAGGCAAGGGGCAGTACCAATTATTCAGAGGATATGCAGCTACCATTCCCTTTACCCCACCACTGTCTCCAACATTTGTCACCTCTTTGTGGATCACTGACAGTTGCTATTTTAGAAGCCCACTAACAGACTAGACTAGATAAAGGAATCCTCTGGTGAAATTCTCTGACCTGAGTTATGCAGGTTGTCAGACATTAGATGCTCATAATGTATGATCTCTCTGCTGTGTCTTTCATGTCAAGACAAATAATGGATGTTTTCCTTTTGTTGAGACACTGGTGGTTCAGAAATAATTTTCCTGGAAGGCTGATTTCCAGTCTCCTCTAACTCCAGAAATTAAAATACCCATGTTCCAAATACCCTGGTAAATTCTATGGCACATAGATTTGCAGAAGATACTTCAGAGTGGCTTCTTTTTTAAATGCTTATTTAAAATGTAGTAAAAGTATAAATCAGGAATCATCTGGTAAATACTTTCCATCTTCACCATTTCCTTAGACTAATTTTCAAGCAACGAAATTGCCTGCATGAATAATTGTTGGGTGTCCCTCACCTTGAGTCCTTGTCACACATTATGTCCCACATTTGGGCCTGGGTGGAATGAAAGGACAACCTACAGAAAGGCATCTGAGAGCCCTCTGAGAGCTTTAATTCCTGTGTAATCCATTAAAATTCAGGGGGCTGCACAGGTGTCACAGACAACATAAACTGAACTAAATGAGGTTGCACAGTCATAGATAAAGGCTTAATTTGGCTGGCAAAACCTCTGTTGCTGGGATGGAAAAATACCATGGTGACTGGGACTGGCAACTGGGAGTAAGGAGTAAAAACCCTTTTTGCTATGTGATCTGAGAATATTTAATAAGGAGATCAGTGAACCACAATGAACATGGAACCCCATGATGCAATTTCTGCCAGGTCACTTACAGGGTGAAACCACATTTTAAGTAATTTGTGACAAGCAATGTGGCAGATGGAGACAAGTGGTAGAGAATTGGAGGCTAGTACATTCAACAGATAACTATGGGTTTCTGAATCCACTGTGTAAGGCACAGTTATGGAATAGGTCATGCACTTGCACAAAAGACTTGGCCACAATTCTGGCATAGAGGCAGTCAGAGGAGCAAGACAGTTATCTAGCCATATCTTGCACAGCTAGGCATACACATGTTTTAATATTTACTATGTGTGAACATGCTGGGAGGACATCCATTTTAGTACTGAGCTCTCACAATAAAGATCACAATAGCCATATTTTTTTCCAGCAGCGACATCTCAGACAAGGTCTATTTGACTCAAAATAGAAAATTAGTGTTCTTAAATTCCCTAGTCCTGCCTGCCTCCTGTGAGCACTGCATAAATTACTCCCAACTCCCATCTTCTGTCTGAGATATTTGAAACCCAGTTGCTTACACCCTAGCCATCTCTGCTTCAGGTGCATTCATCATCCAGTCAAGAAGCAGAAGCCAACCCACCTGAGTAAGAAGATCAGTCACATGAGATGAATATCAAATATCAAATTCTTGAAAGAACAGCTGTAGCTAACTTTTCCTAAGCAAGCCACAGACTTCTGGTTTGACTGCAGTGGAACTATGCCAATTTGCACCAGTTGAACATCTAGCTTGTATTTTGTCAACAAACATTTTCATTAAATAATTGTTCAAATTTGCAGAATCATTGTTTGCTCAGACTGAGAAATTTGTCAAACAAGTCCTTCATTATAAATAGTTCACCCAGTCCTAAACTTAATACAATTTAAGGAGGGTTTTCTGAACTGTAAAATTAAATTAATCTATTTTTTGAAGGTCCTCAGATTCTAAATGTCATGAAAGCCTTGATACAGCAAGGTACGTAGGCATGTGCCTAATTTTAAGCACGTGAGTAGCCCATGGATTGTAATGCATACCGCTTAAAGACAGGCATATGCTTGAGTGCCTTGCTGAATCAGGACCTAGACGCTTCCATTGACTTCTGAACTAGGCTTTGGGCCTGCCAGTTGATTTTAATGGGCTTTCAATCAGGTCCTTTAAGGGGAGGTGGCAGCTTGGATGCTAAATTTTCAATTTTCCTTAGAAGCCGTGTGTATACAGATGTTTGTGGGGGTTTGTGTGTGCGATTGTGTGCAAATTGTATATACTTATCGACAGGACTTTGTTCCCCACTCAATGGCTCTCTTTTTGTGGGGACTATAGAAACCATTTCAAGGCAAAGCCCTGTCTATCGCTTTTGTTTTTCCCACCTAGTTTCACAGGAGCCTTGGCCCAGGCATTCACCACTAGCTTTTGCTCAGGTCGCTTCCATTGTTCCTTCCCCCGCCTTCCGCTGAAGGCCTGACAGAATGCATGGAAGGTCAGTTAGAATTGAAGCTTCTTTTATCTGGAATCTGCCACCAGCCCTAAGCTGGGTCCCCTTCTTCACACTAAGGCCTAGCCAAGCATGAAGGAAAATAATTTTACCCAATCTCTCTGCTCTAACGCGCACCAACCCCCGCCCTCTCTTTCCACAACTCCCCACCAACTGAAAGAAAAAGACCTTGCCACAATGAAAGCACAACAAGATAGAAATCTTTTAGGTGCTGCTCTAAATGTGGTTGCAGCCTTCAATTCATACCCATTCAAATATCATCATATCCACTGTTTATCCCTTTGCAACAAAGCAAAGAAAAAAAAAGAAAAAAAAAATTAACCTGATGATTAGGCATGTTCCATATAATTGGAATGGACATAGGAAAGAGGACTT
This sequence comes from Malaclemys terrapin pileata, assembly GCF_027887155.1. Taxonomy (NCBI): domain Eukaryota; kingdom Metazoa; phylum Chordata; order Testudines; family Emydidae; genus Malaclemys; species Malaclemys terrapin. The sequence goes on from NC_071513.1 coordinate 53,696,684, forward strand.
GATTAATTTACCTCATGAATTATGCATCACTTTGCCATTCCTCCTTCGCCACCCCCCCCATGCCTCTCTGAAGCTTTATTATGTATATGTCTTGAATATTGTCACCTGTCTTCTCTTTTCTGTGAAAGCTGTTTTCCAATAAGTATCAGTTAAGGCTTGGTGTTTAATCCGCTATGAGCATTTACACTCTACTGCTGGGTTTGCTTGATTCAGGAGGGAAACATTCAACATGGGGGGGGGGGCGGGGAACGACACATGCCAGTGTATGTAATTCCTAAATAACAAGCTCAGGATTTACTGAACGAGACAAAACTAAGTTGTACTAATGAAACAGTGACACTTCAGACGTGACTGTAATGCCGCCATTTAAATTTTAAAGTAATTAAAAATGAAAGGACAAGTTTCCTTTTCCAGCCCGCAGTTCAGTGAAACACTTAAGCGCCTGCTTAATTTTGACATCTGCAGGACCAGTCATGTGTATAAATTAAATGCGTGCTTAAGTGCTTTCCTTAAGAAGTGACATTTTCCTCAAAATCATGAAATGAATTTAAGAGGAATATTGCAAATATTGGTGGGCCAAAAGTTGGAGCTACCTTTTTTCGTAGGAACGTGTAAATTGCCGGACTGGATCAGACTCATGGTCCATCTAGACCAGTACTTAGTCAAGAAACCCTAGAAATAACATCTGTTTGTAAAGTTCACACCTCTCTTCATACATGTGTTCCCCCATCCTCACCTCCATTTTTAATGAAAGAAAAACGTCAATGGAGCATTTCTGTGAGGGAGAACATTAACAAGCAGTCAATAACCCAACACCCAGGAATAACTGTACTACAGCAAAGCACATGCACTATAAGCAAAATGTGGATGTTGGCCCAAAATAGTAGGGGGCCAACATTTGTTAGAAATGTGAAGTTTATAAATGAGAAATTTCAATCAACATTTCAAATCTTGATTTTAAAAAATGGAACATTTTTGAAGAAATCTTAAAGTGTTTTCTCATTTTTCCATCAAATGTAGAGGTGGTGGAAATTGTGAAAATGTGGATGAAATTTTTTTAAAATTAAAAATGGAGTATTTTTTCCTGGTTTTTGACCAGCTTTAAAAACGGATTCAGTTGGAAGCTTCCAAAGGCTAAACCTAATAATGAGCAAAATATATATTTTAATAATGGAAGTAATGCATCATACTTAATGCTGATTAACTAATTTCTTTCTGATTAGCAGGAACATAACTATTCCCAAACTGTTTTTTATCAAGGTACTGGTATAGCAGTCTCACTCCGTTCAGCATAGCACTTAAACACATGCTTAAATCCCACTGAAGTCAGTCTTTTAGGGACTAGACAGTTTAGGGTGGCAATAGAACTGATCTGAAAATTGGTTTTCCTCCCAAGAAAAATGTCAACAAAAAACACTTTTTTGTCAAAAATTTCAGTGGAAATTTTCTACTTTTTGGTGAAAACCCAAACTCCTCCCCCCCCGACACACACACACACATACACACAAATTAGGGGGGGGGGGATTTTTGGCAACTGAAAACTAAAAACTTTAGTCTGAAAACCGAAGTTTTTCATTAAAAATTTCTGGGGAAAAGACTGTCCACCAAACTCCCACCAAAAATTCAGGTTTGGGATAAAATTTTCAGAGTTCAGGTTTTCAGCTTTCTGGGAGGGAAACAAATCAACAAAACAAAAATAACCCTGAAAACTTGAGGAAATGTTTCAATGAACATTTTCATTTAGTCAACCACCCCAATTTTCCATCCCGCCCCAAACTTCCAACCAGCTCCACTTGGTCATACTTCTGACCGGAATTCTATACAGCAGAGAATCACTTAGTGGTTGAACAATATATTAAAAGGAAACATCCTTGCCACCCCCCACTCCCTCATCCTGTCTCTTGCTAATCGCTCTGGTCTTGCTTGTACATTGTTTGCAGCAATGTGACAGTTCATCTACTCCTTCAGCCTCCGCTGCTAATGCAACCCAGTTTACCCTGTCAGCTTCTGGTGTGAAGAAAATGTCAAGAACCACCTGGAGGAGAAGAATACAGCCTGGAAGAGGAGCAGGGAGCCTGGCAAGGAGAGGAGGGTCATGACTTGATGTCAGAAAGCCACAACTCAGCCCTGCCTCCCATAGACCAGAGACTATCCCCACTCCCTGGCACAGCATACCCTAGACCTGCCCTCTTGACCCTGGACACTGTCTAGCTCCGAAGGTCCCAATCCAGAAAAACACTTAAGCACCTGCTTAGCTTTTAACATCAATGGCTCACATGCCTAAGTGCTTTCCTAACCCAAAGCCCAGCAACCAAGATCCTGTATACATTTGTGTGAGTATCTCTAGTCATTTCAGTGATCCTATGGAAAATTAGCAATGGCTATACACTGCAGTCTATTCACCAAAAATATCAGTGGGGTAGCAGGCCCTGTGTTACAAAATAATACTCTACAGGGTAGGAAAGGGAATGTGCAAAGAGAGGGAGATATGGCTTGGTCAGGTTCTCCATGGTTTCTGATAGGTCATAGAAGTACCCAATCACTGAACTGTTAGAGGTTGCTCCATCACTAATTTATGAGGCTAGAGTGTGGTTTATGAATTCATAGATAAAGCTTTTTTTCCCTACCCTGGAAAAAGTAACTTTTTGGGGGTGGGGAAGGAGGTGTCAAAATGGCAAATTTCCCAGGGCGACAATACATTTCAGACAGACTTTACTGGCTGGTATCAACCAAACAATCAGACTTGCAGAAAGAAGGCAAAAAATCCCCACTCCCTTTTTAGCTGGTTGGAGCATAACTTTGGAAAATTCCAAGAATCAAAGGATAACAGGTATAGGACTCAGAAATCATACATCGAAGAAAATAGCATTGAGATGTCTAGGTACCATCCCTAGGTCCCCCAAAATTGGGCAATCTTGCAGTCCAAGGAGGACTCCAAAAAAAAAAAAAAGCTATTGACTGAGAATTTCTGGGGATACATGGAAACAGGAGACTTTCTACTGCTGGTTCTTTGCAGTATGCTATCTAAATTCAAACTCAGCCTGGAACTCACTGAGGGATCAGTTCAGCAAAATACTTAAGCACGTGCTTAATTCCATCCATCCCTGTTATGCATGTATTTCATTGCTTTGCTGAACAGGAGCCAGAGTGAATCTGCTCCCTACTGTGAAAAGTGACCATGTAAACATCTTCTTACTCAGCAGAGCTATGCCCTGTTTATTTTCAGACTCAGATCTGCACTGACTTCAATCACAAAACGGTTTTGTTACTTTTTATTCTAACTCTTTGCCGGCAGAGCAGAGCCAGTACTGCCATGGGAGAGGATCTGGACTTCAGTTTGGCTCACACATCACTGACAGAATTGTTACCTAAATTCCATTTGTGAAGTCACACTGCACTTCCTAACACCCATGCAACTCCTGTGAGGACAACTGTAAAAGGGCACAGTTTGGCCAGCAGAACATTTATTACTGGTGAAGTTGCATGTGTCAGAAAAGACATCTTGACTTTGAGATTCCAAAGTAAGTTTGCCATACTGGCATTTACAAAAACAGTCTTCTTACTGTAAACTGAGTATGTTTGATCTGGAATTTACTAAGAGCCTGTTTCATGTACCATGTGCTAGGTAATAACATGAGAGGACTCCATGTTGCTAAAACAAAACTGTCTTTTTATTAAGTAAACTATTTATAAAGGTACTGCAACTGCACCTAAAATTCCAGCCATGTGCACACAGACTGCCTTCCTGGTGCTCCTCCAAATTCTTCCCTCCTGCAACCCTCCAACTTCTATGCACACCATGCCCTTTTAACCTCATCACATTCAGTAATCTTGACAGGACCGACTGCAGGTACGTGTTTTGTGCAAGGACAGGACCATACCTTAGATCAGAGTCACGTTTTTCGAAGGCAAATAATGCTTTCTGTCTCAAATCAAGTGCTTGAACTAGGAAATACTGAGATGTCTCTTTTGGTTCTTGTGCTGCTCTTGAGAGATGCAGGAACAGTTCAGTTGTGTCTTGTTCCTGATGCTCCTTAGTTTCAGCAGGCTCATTAGTTTTTCTCTCCAAGTAACTCCTGAGGCATCATCCTGGGAAAACTGCTCTGATTACAGTGTCCATATCTCTCCCTCAATGTACCCTTTTTGAATCCCACTTTCCATTTGGGTAAGACTAATTGTTTACACTTAACCTATCCTTTTGCTGGGAGTTCGCAATCTGTCCTGTTTGAAAAATTTTTTAAAAATGGGTTCTCTTTTCTGGGGAAGGGGAGACAGATTTTCCACAGCGGGTTGGCTTTTAATTTCCTTCATTCTTTCTTAAATCTGTATTTCAAGCAACTGTAATTTCTTGGCATATAGTTTCTGAATTGTGTCTACTTTAGTTCCTTCAGTTTGCTCTCTCTTGCAAGAGCACTGTTGTGTAAAATCTGATCTTTTAACTCTAGCAATGTAGACAATTCCTGATCTTCTAACTCTTTCAGCTCTTCACTCTTTAAGTGGTCTCTTATATAGCTGATTAAAGCAAAGGGGCTTTTTACTGCAATTTTACTTCAACTTGTCCCAGGAAGACACAAAGAGTCAGACTTCTCTTAAATGCTCATCCTTTAGCTGGTATAAGAGTCCTCCTGCCTCCATGTGACGGCCCTCCAGCTCTCTAACAGCCAGAGTGTTTGCAAATGAATCTTCGCTGGCAGCTTTCCTTGCAACAATCTACAGCACCTTCTGGGTAGGTTCATCTCAGAGGGGTCAGATCACTGTAATTCAGTGGCTGGCCAAATGTTACACTCCTAGACATGGGGCAATTTTAAAATTGGAGTTCCATTAAACTTGGTATCCAAAACCACCCACACAGCTTGCGCAAGTCCCATTGTGCTGAGTCCTTTCAGAGAACGCCACACTTTGCTGCTGCAATCACACCCTGCTTCTCAGAGAGGTCTCCTTTGATTGCTTCAGCTAAGCTCCAATCTTTAAAGGGACAGTAAATATAAACCTTGCATTCTTTAAAGTGCTACAAGGGCCCCTTTAAGAGCAAGGCAAACTAGGGCTCTCAAGTGATTAAAAAAATTAATCCTGATTAATTGTGTGATTAATGACACTGTTAAACAATAATAGAATACCATTTAAATATTTTGGATGTTTTCTACATTTTCAAATATATCAGTTTCAATTATAACACAGAATACAAAGTGGGCAATACTCAATTTATTTATTTATTTTTATTACAAGTATTTGCTCTGTAAAAAACAAAAGAAATATTTTTCAATTCACCTAAAACAAATACTGTAATGCAAACTCTTTATCATGAAAGTTGAACTTACAAATGCAGAATTTTGTACAAAAAAACTGCATTCAAAAATAAAACAAAGTAAAATTTTAGAGCCTGCGAGTCCACTAAGTACTACTACTTGTTCAGCCAATCGCTCAGACAAACAAGTTTGTTTACATTTGCAGGAGATAATGCTGCCTGCTTCTTGTTTATAATATCACCTGAAAGTGAGAACAGGCATCCTGATGGCACTGTTGTAACGAGCATTGCAAGATATTTACGTGCCAGATGCGCTAAAGATTTATATGTCCCTTCATGCTTCAACCACTATTCCAGGGGACATTTGTCCATGCTGATGACAGGTACTGCTCGATAACAGTCCAAAGCAGTATGGACCAACTCATGTTCATTTTTATAATCTGAGTCAGATGCCACCAGCAGAAGGTTGATTTTCTTTTTTGGTGGTTCGGGTTCTGTAGTTTCCACATCGGAGTGTTGCTCTTTTAAGATTTCTGAAAGCATGCTCCACATCTCATCCCTCTCAGATTTTGGAAGGCACTTCAGATTCTTAAACCTTGGGTCAAGTGCTGTAGCTATCTTTAGAAATCTCACATTGGTACCTTCTTTGTGTTTTGTCAAATCTGCAGTGAAAGTGTCCTAAAAACGAACAACACGTGCTGGGTCATCATCCGAGACTGCTATAATATGAAATATATGGCATAATGTGGGTAAAACAGAGCAGGGGATATACAATCCTCCCCCAAGGAGTTCAGTCACAAATTTAATTAATGCATTATTTTTTTAATGAGCATCATCAGCATGGAAGCATGTCCTCTGGAATGGTGGCTGAAGTATGAAAGGGTATACGAATGTTTAGCATATCTGGCATGTTAATACCTTGCAATGCTGGCTACAAAAGTGCCATGCAAATGCCTGTTCTCACTTTCTGGTGACATTGTTAATAAGAAGAGGGCCCTAAGCTGGACCCTGCCAAGAGGAGGATCAGCACTCCCTCACAGCTTATGCAAGGCAACTCCATCTCCAGACGGCTTAGTGCTTCCTTGCAGAACATCCAGCACAATACCATCATCAGAAGGGTCAGCGCCTCCCCGCAGGTAACTTCACGGGACCCTGTCATCGGAAGAGCTAGCGTCACTATATAGGCTACACAGTGAGACCCGGTCGGTGGAGGAGTTACCTGTGCTGCTAGGACCACGCAACAGGATCTCACCCCTAGGCAGACCAGCATGGCTTCCAGGACCACCCAATGGGACCTTGCCCCCTAGAAGGTCTCACTGCATCAAAGACCCCTCAGAGAGAACTCACCCACAGGAGGACCAGCATCACTCCAGAAACTCCCAAGCAAGACTGCATCCCTAAAAGAGCCAGTACCGCTGCCTCTAAAACTGTCCTTCCTAAAAGGACCAGTGCTGCCCTAAAATCCTCATTCTGGAAGATCTGGGTGAACTGAGTTATCAACACCAGAGGGAAAAAGGCAACAGGCTAATTCCACCACAGTTTTCCAGCCTGAGCCTGTGGAGATCAAGCATCTGGAAGAGCAGCAGCCCACGGTGAGGGCCACCACACCATGGCAAGCCGCTTGGATGGAGGAGTTGGCCAGGAAAGTCTCCTTCGAGGACTTTGACCTCTTTATAGACAGACTCACTAAAGACCTGTCTGCAGAAATTGTATCTGGGAGGAAATGAACTCAGGAGAACACACCGACTGCGTACAGAGCTCCTGCATCCAGACAGAACCACAACAACATGAGGGAAGTCAGGAGAAGGAACATCAGTCACCACTATGACCCAGCAGCAGCATCCAGGATCCAGAAGCTCTACCGGTCAAACCGCTCTAAGGCTATGAGAGAGATCCTTGACGGACCCTCAACCTACTGTGCAATCCAGTCCGGGAGACTATTCTCGTACTTCAAGGGGGTGTTTGACTGTGTAGCTCAGAACGACATGCAGCATCCAAAGTGCCTTCATCCTCTATCCTGGGTTGATTATGCAGAAGACCTGGAACAAGACATTACCTCACAGGAAGTAGAGACCAGACTTACAAAGACCAAAAACACAGACCCAGGAAAAGATGCCATTCGCTACAACTTCCTCAAAAAATGAGACTCTGGTTGCCTGGTTCTAACTGCCTTTTTCAACAAATGTAAACAGTTCCACCGTACTCCTAGCTCCTGGAAGAAATCTATTACTGTGCTCATCTACAAGAAAGGCGAGCAAGATGACCCCAACAACTGAAGACCCATCTTTCTCTGTTCTACCATGTACAAACTGTATGCCAGCTGCCTCGCAGCTAGGATCACAGACTGGTCGGTGAACCAAGGAGCCATCATCTCCATCCAAAAATGGCTTCATGTCATGCGAAGGCTGCTACAAACACAACTTTGTCCTTCAGACTGCCATCCACACATCCAGGAGGACATGGAGGCAATGTGCCATAGCATGGCTCAACCTGGCTAATGCTTTTGGATTGATGCCCCACCAGCACATTTTTGACACACTGTGAGAGTTCAGGATGCCTGAAAGCTTTCTCCAGCTGGTCCAGGAAATGTATGAAGGTTGCACCACCACCATCCGTTCCATGGAAGGAGAGACGCTGGAAATTCCTATCCCTAGAGGCGTGAAGCAAGGCTGCCCTCTGAGCCCCATCATTTTCAACTTAGCCATGGAGCCGATCATTCAAGTGATCTCCAGCCGTCTAGGCGGTTTCGATCTATATGACAACAGAGTGAATATTCTGACCTACGCAGACGATCTGCTCCTGATTGAAGATAACCCCGAGAGTCTCCAACAAATGCTCAACATCACCAGCCAGGCTGCCAAGTGGATGAGACTCTGCTTCAATTCCAGGAAGTGCACATCCCTGCATATCAATGGCAGTAGAAGGGACACAGTCCAGGTGACGCTGTTTCAGATCCAGGGTGAACCCATGATCTTCCTCGAGAATAGGTAAGCATACCAACATCTCGGCACACCCACGGGTTTCCATGTCCAGCAGACACTTGAGGATACCATTGCAGAGATCCTATGAGATGTGGCCAGGATCAACTCCTCGCTACTCGTGGCAGAAGATAAATGCCTTGAACACCTTCCTGATCCCCTGTATCTCATTCATCCTGAAGGGATCTGCTGTGGCGAAGGTACCTCTGAACAAGGAAGACAACACCATCAGGCAGCTGGTGAAGAAGTGGATGTTTCTTCTCCAGAGGGCCAGGAATGAACTGGTGTATATCTCACACAGGCAGGGTGGTGCCAACATCTCTCGAATGGGTGATCTGTGCAACATTGCCATGATCACTCACACCTTCCGCCTTTTGACGTTCCCGGATACCACAGTGAGGTACATCACGGAGAGTGCTCTGCAGGATGCCATCAAGAAGCATATCGCCAGGACCTCCTCACGCGCTGATCGTTGGTGCCTTGTGGTCGGTGGTCAAGGAACATCTACATAGAACACATCACCGGATATCGGCAATATCAGGAGAAATGAGCTGGAGTGTCGATGAGAAGCGCAGTCAGGAAACTAATACAAATATTTTCCAGATGAACAGTTTTTTTTCCTCTAAATGGACAACCTATCCTAAATTCTGAATTACTGAGAAATAATCTTCACTCATTGATATATTTTGCTTTCCGCCACCAACTCTCTGTATAACTTTTTTTAGCATGGATGCTAAATATCTAAACTGTATTCTTAAATTCATTCCCCTAATTTTGGGTTTTTGCTGATTATGCACTATATGTATCTTATGACTTTAAAAACAAACTTTGTATTTGTGGATAATCTAAGCACTATACCCAAATGTATAACCCAGGCGGTTTAGGTTGGCCGTTAGGAAAAACTTCCTAACTGTCAGAATGGTTAAGCACTGGAATAAATTGTCTAGGGAGGTGGTGGAATCTCCATCATTGGGGATTTTTAAGAGCAGGTTGGACAAACACCTGTCAGGGATGGTCTAGATAATACTTAGTCCTGCCTTGAGTGCAGGGGACTGGACTAGATGACATCTTGAGGTCCCTTCTAGTTTTATGATTCTATGTACAGACACTCTTTCTTTCAACCTATGTATTATATATATATTTTTTAACATTAGCTTTAATACTTTTTTTTATATCTGGCATGTAAATACCTTGCAATGCCAGCTACAAAAGTGCCATGCAAATAACAGTTCTCACTTTCTGGTGACATTGTAAATAAGAAGAGGGCAGCATTATCTCCTATAAATGTAAACAAACTTTTTTGTCTTAGGGATTGGCTGCACAAGAAGTAGGACTGAGTGGACTTGTAGGCACTGAAGTTTTACATTGTTTTGTTTTTGAGTGCAGTTATGTAACAAAAAAAAATCTACATTTGTAAATTGCACTTTCACAACAAAGAGACTGCACTACTGTTCTTGTATGAGGTGAATTGCAAGGTACTATTTCTTTTGTTTATTTTTACAGTGCAAATATTTGTAATCAGAAATAATATACACTTTGATTTAAATTACAACACAGAATACAATATATGAAAATGTAGAAAAACATCCAAAATATTTAATAAATTTCAATTGGTATTCTATTGTTTAACAATGTGATTAAAATTGCAATTAATCGCAATTAATTTCTTTAATTGCAATTAATTTTTGAGTTAATCATGTGAGTTAACTGTGATTAATCGACAGCCCTCATGGAAACCCTCCCTAGGATATAAAGTCCAGTCTTACCAGAAAGAACCCAGTGAAAAGCCTGTAGAAATTTAAGGGATCACTGACTAGAAAGAGCAGAGAAGAAGATTGTGTAGGAACTTAAGGGACCAAGATGCTGATCAAAAACCCACTGAAGTCAAATGGGGCCAGATTCAGACACCTAAGGTATTGCTGAATTCAGTGTTGTAATACCTAACTGATTTAGGAGCCTAGATCTCCTTTTCAAAAGTGATTTAGGCACTTAAAATAAAAAATCCCATTGACAGTCAATTAAAAATCTGGGCCCTAGGCACTTCTGAAAATCTCACTAGGTGACTATATGCATCTTTAGGAACCTTTGAAAATCTGGCCCTTAATGCCTGGTTCTGCACCAGTGAAGGCAAAGTGAGATGAGCCATTGAATACAGTGAGAATAGGAGCAAGTTCCTGGTGCCCTGATTCTGGCTTGTCTTGTGAATTCCTATTCTTTTGTGTATTTGTGTTAATCAGTGAGCACTCTTGTTAAAATTGCAGCCCTGAGTCAGGGCATTCGATGCCTGGTTCTCTGACCTTGCATCACAATCAGGTGTATTTTAAACCGGGAACCCTTCAAAAGGAGGAGGAGAACTCTAGAAAGCTAGAAGGAGATTATCATATTCCAGGGGGAGCTTTTTTGCATAAAATGAAAATAAACTGAACTGAAGGATTACAAAACCAAACATGGAACATTACATGAAGCAATAATTACCTCCTATTATTTCTCTGCACTCACCAAAACAGCTATTTAGACAAACAAAAGAGCAAAGAAAGGGAGAGACCAGAACTGAAAGTTGTTTTATCTCTACTAATCCCAGCTGCTTTGATAAGTCTGTAATAGGATCATCTGGCCTCTCTAAAGTGCAGTGTATCTGTGAAAATGTTCCTTAGCATACGGTTGTTGGTCAGGTGTATGTTCTGGCACCTAAGCAATTATGCAATATTGTGCCTGTTTGGTTGTAGACATGCTGTCTTCAAAATAAAAATCACCTGTATTTTGCATATATGAATGAGAAGAACTTTGTATGGTAGCTCTGGTGGAAACTGCTTCTGAAAGATGTTTTATTACAGTTTCATTTGTCTATATTTTATTTATTTATTAGTTGTGTGGTTAATTTCAATCCAAGGGCCAGATTCTGATATTTTTACTTATGTCTAGAGTATCTTACTCACAAGTATTCACACTGACTTCAATGGGACTGTACATGGAGTCAGATACTATGTGATCTGAATGAGGTTTGTGGGATCTGGCCCTGCATGAGCTCCAAGAATTATGAGCTCCTATATTAAACAATTGAAGACAGCTGGAGTGTTGCTGTAGGTGGTATTGGGGACTGCACCTTTAACTGGGTTATCTTTCCAGATAGGAGGTCTCAGGGATAAGCACTGCAGAAGCCCATGTTCTGTTACGCAGAGGCATTTGGGAACTTGATGGCCGAATAAAGAGGATCTCTTTCAAGCACCTTGGGCCAAGAGTGATTAACAAACACTACAAACTTCAGGTCCTGAAGTACCATTTAGCATCTGATCCTACCCCCATTTAAGTTGAATTTTAAGATCATTATTTGTAATATTATGTGCTGTGCACACTAACCTGGTTGCTTCAGATAAAACCTTTCCTGTCGGCTTTTATCCCAAGTGGCAGATGGCTCATGCACAGCTGCTGATGGATCAAATCTTCTCCATCAGCAGCTGCCCTTCTCCCTGTGCATAGGACTCCCATCGTCTAGCTCTAGGTATAAGCAGTAAAAAGCCTAGGAAATTAATACACAGAAAACTTTGTGGTGAAACAGCAAGAATTGCTACTTGTATAACACACCTCACACAAACCCACAAAAAGGAAATGAAAGATAAGCTGCCTATCAGCATATATGCCCTACTATTCCAGCCCGAAGAACACACCTTATTATGTCCACAACTGCCATACTTCACAGGCCATGCACTACAACCTGAGCTCTGGCCCCTTCCCTGGCGTCCCAACCTTCCTCTTTTACCACCTTTCTGCAAACAGCCCTTTGCCAGACTATGCCCTTCCAATACAATCGACTAGAATACCAAACAGTCACCACTAAGAGCATTAGGGGGAAATAACCTAGTTAAGGAGTGTGTGCAGAAGGCTATGGTTGAGGGAAGCAGAACTCAGAACCAGGGCATGGTCTGTGGTGTATGGTAGTTGTGTTAACATAAGTTGTGTTCCTGCTTCACTTTGTTGTTCACATACAAACAAACACACACTCCACTATAGGTAAATATTTACTAGACAAATCTAATCCTTAATTTTCCTTTAAGAGGATCTTTTCAGTGGTATTGGAGTGATTGGTTGTATTAAAACTAGGGTGATCTGAGGTGATCCAAGCTCCTTTTCAGTTTTGAAAGGTAGTGGAGTGATTGGTTGAGATACTCCCATTATTATTATGATTACTAGTACCTAAAGACCACAAACAAGTCAGGCCCCATTGTGCTAGGCACTGTACAAACATAAATGACATTCCCTGCCCCCAAGGATTTACAGTCTCAAATCCCAATTGTTCATTCCTTATAGGAATTATAGAGGATACCTTCATATGTTCTGCTTGCTATTCAAAGGGGATGCAGTAGCTGGCTGGGTTGTTCCTAAGGATGTATTCCCTGTGGATATCTCAGAAGATATATGCCAGTGACTGTTCCTATTCATAGTAATAATATGAATTGAAATGAAATATCAGCAACCCATCTTATTCAGCATATCTCTATTTCAGATCTGTATTTTGAAAAGAATATTGAAAGCATAATAGGGAGGCCTCGGTAACCTGCTCTGTCTTATTATACAATCCACACTAGTTTTCCACTTTTTATTGAATTGGTCACTCAGTCATACTAAACGTGGCAGAAAAATAAAATGAAATAAATGAACCAATAAATAAAATCAGAGTTCCCAGAGCTTTTCTGACTGGGAAGCTAGAGTATTCTCCGAAGTTTATCAGAGAGCAAACTGCCCTGGTTAAAATAACATTGTGCAATGGAACAGAAAATAAGATGTTCTGGTGAATAAAATATATTCTTTCACTGTAAAAATCAAAGATGTCTTAGATGAGATTGGATTTATACCCAGCTCCCTCAGTTATCCCCTCTTGGCACTACCAGGATAGCTGTGCCTGCCTGGTTTCACCCATCCATCTAGTACCCCAAGAGGACAGGTGAGTTCTTTCACCACCAGTCCATCTCTGCTAACCAGAGAGCTTTTTAGTATGTTGTGAAAGTGAAGCTGTTTAGTTTGCCGTGACATCTTATTTTCTGTTCTGCTGCACAGCGTTCTTTTAACTACAGCAGTCTGCTCCCTGATAAACCCAGAGGAACTTAATACGGGCAAAAAATCTTGCATTCAAATGTGTGTGTGCATGTTGGAGAGAGAGAAGAAATAGATACTTGCAGGGGTGGGGGGAGAGATCGACAAAGGGACATAGGCATTGCAAAGCCTCATCCTTAGGTACCCTGCCGCCCACTGGAATTGACAGCTCTGAGTTGGGTGCCCAGGCTCGCTATACAATACATGGGAAGAGCTGGGTGCCTAACAATGGGATTCTCAGAAACCAGTGACCTGAGTGTGAAGCCACCTAAGCTATCCAAGGAAATGCCAAGGAAAGGGGGTGGGGGTCTAAGTCCCACCCTTCAAAGGTAGGTTGGTGCCGAAGTCCCTTTATAAATCTAGCCTTACTGTAGTAACTGTGCTTCTTTGCAATACTTGCCTTCTTGGGTCTCCACTGTAGATGATGCAAGTGAACTGTGAACTGGAGGAAAGGCTCTTTGTGGCTGCATGTGCATCTCTGCCTGTGTTCTCCTGCCCCTTTCATCCTTGCATATATAAAGATGCACAGCCCCAACTGCCATTCAGTTTCCTCCATTAAATCAACAATCTGTTGTGAGACTTTGAAACAGTAGGGAAGGAACACGTGTTATGTGAATCCCACTAGGCCATCACCTTGAAGAACCTCCAGGCAGGTAACCTTTCTTTTCCATCTGAGCATGGTTTGCATGCATCTGCTCTGTAGATGATTAACAAACAGTCTCTAGACCAAATCCAGGTATGTCCGAATAGTCTTATTTAAATCAAGATTGTAGGCCTGCTCTGCTGAACTGACTGTCTGTTATAGAGACCAATTCCAGGGAGTAATGCCATGTAAAGGTATGGATGGATCTCCAATAGCAACATTGCAAATATCTCCAGATCAGACCAGACCAGCGATTCATCTAGTCCACTATCCTGTCTCCAAAGTCACTAGAAACAGATGATTCAGAGGATGGTGTATGAATCCTGCAGTGGGATAATCTGCCATCCCACTTTGGTTTCATCCTGATCTCTTGCAGTTAGAAATTTGCATAAGCCCTAAAGCATGAGGTTTAAGATCCCTTCCAAAATGTTATTGTCCTTAATTATGATAATTCTGGATATTCTTGATATCCATATAAATATCCAATCTGTTTTAAAAAATCTTGATAATTTCTTGGCCGCCACAACTTCCTGTGGCAGTGAGATCCACAGTCTAATCACACTTGTGTGGAAAAAGTATTTCCTTTTATCGTTTTTGAATTTTCCACTTTTTACTTTCATTGAATGTCCCTTTGTTCTTGTGTTAAGAGATAGGGAGAACAGAATTTCCTGATATATCTTCCCTAGATCATTCATTATTTTATATATTTATATCACATCTACTTATTTATCCCCTTGCTAAAATAAACAATCCTAATCTTTTCTTCATAAGAATATCCAGCCCTTTGATCATTCTCATTGCTCTTCTCTGTGTCCCCTCCACTACTGCAATATCCTTCTTGAGATGGGGTGACCAGTCCTGGCACACATTAGATAGGCTTCCTTCGCCCAGTGGAATGTGAGCTAACACCTGTCAGTATCAGAAACGCCACAATTTCATACTAGAAAAATATGCAGTCTAATCCACTTGGACAGTCTCTAAATGGAAATTGACAGACCCCTAGCATTATGTCCATGTGTTACAGACAAATTAGGTGTTCAGCAGAATGGCTTACTCCTGTTCAGAGAGCAGCTTGGAGTCTTCTTATCATCAGTCTAGCCTCCCCTGGTAGTGAGCTGAATTTAAGATCCAACAGACTGAGCAGGGGGAATGAAGGAGAAGGAAATATTCCTTCTTTCACTGCATTCACCAGTGCACTGAGCCCTGGGGTAGATCATATCCCAACAGTGGCCTACCTAGGAGTGGAAATTTCGGCAGCTTCTCCCCCAACACCATGCCCGCTCCCTAGCCCTGGTGCCCCCCCCCCCACACACACACATAGGGCTGCACCTGCTGAGCTGGGCACGCACATGGGATGGCTCAGAAAATGGCAAGGCAGAGCTGCTGTAGTGCAGCATTCTGAAGGGCAGGCGCATAACTCCATCCTGGATTTCACGTGCCCAAGGCAATGCCTCCACACTGCCGTGGCAGCGCTACAGTGCTGCTCAGATTTGGGTTGGCCTGAATGGTAAGTGGGCGGGCCATACCCCACCCAAACCCATCCATGGCCAAGCCCCTGCATCCCAAGAACCTAAGATTGGCAGCTATGGAGCTGTCTAGTTAATAAGATATATTTTAATTAAACAGAAGATTGACTCATGATGCATTTTACTTACTTTTCCCATCAAAATCAGATGTATTTAAGCCTTAATTGTCTTCTCAGAAAGAGGGAATAGTAACACATTTGTGATGTTACACAATTCAAAGTAACTTTCACCCACATCTCCTTTACACAACTGAACTGAATATGGAGACCGACCGACCGACCTGAAAAAGGACACAAAGAAATAAAGCAGGAACAATGAGATGCATTTTATCTCTGGCTAGTAGCCAGCCTCCTTCATTCTCCATCTTGCTATTTTTCAAATTCCATTTTCCCAGCTGTCTAGGTAACAGCTCTTTCAATTGTTTTAAGGTTAAAAGCCCCACCAAATGAAACATATTCAGCTTGCTTCATAGGGAGGATCGGGGCACTTACTTGCGACAATGATGAAATATCCAGCTAGAAATGTAATATCCAGCTAGAGAGGACTGCTGTCATGCCACTGGGGGAGGAGGATAAGGCTCTGGTACAGGGAGGACACTGGCTGCTGGTTACTTCTGGCAGCAGGCAGTGCTCCACCCCTACTCCCAACCCACTCACCATTGTGATGGAGAACCATTATGCTTCCCTGGCAATGAGTGATGAGGAATCACCCTGAAAGGTTGAAAAGGAGAAGCCATGTACCCCCAAGGCTGGGAGGACAACAGCCACCACTCCCAGGAGAAAACGTAGGGTAGTGTTGGTTGGAGACTATCTTCTGAGGGGAATGAAGGCACCCATCTGTCGCCCTGACATGGCATCTGGGGAGATATGCTACCTGCCAGGGGCCTATATCCGAGATGTTATGGAGGGACTACTACCCCATGCTACTCATTCATGTGGGCACTAATGATACAGCAGATTAGAAGTGACTACAGGACTCTGAGAGTAAGGGTGAGGGAGTTGGGAGTGCAGGTGGTGTTCTCTCCAGTCCTTCCAGTCAAGGCAGAGACAGCTGCATCCTGGAGGTGAATGCCTGGCTGCGAGAATAGTGTCGCCAGGAAGGCTTTGGCATCCTTGACCATGGGATGCTGTTCCAGGAAGAAGGACTACTAAACAGAGATGGGGTCCACCTATCGAGGAAGGGGAAGAGCATATTTGGCTACAGACTGGCTAACCTAGTGAGGAGGGCTTTAAACTAGGTTCAAGAGGGGCAGGTGACCAAAGCCCACAGGTAAGTCAAAAACATGGAGACCTGGGAATAGGGTCAGAATCTGAGGGGGAGCACGGGCAGTTATAGCAGAAATAAGTGAGAGAAAAGAAAGAACTGGGTGGGGAATCAAATCAGTATCTTAGAGAGATTTGGTGGGATAATACGCATGACTGGAATATTGGTATAGAAGGATACAGCTTGCTCAGGAAGGACAGGCAGGGGAAAAAAGGAGGAGGTGTTGCCTTATATATTAAAAATGAATACACTTGGACTGAGGTTAAGATAGAAATAAGAGATAGACTTGTTGAAAGTCTCTGGGTAAGGATAAAGGGGGTAAAAAACAAGGGTGATGTCATGGTAGGGGTCTACT
Organism: Malaclemys terrapin pileata; assembly: GCF_027887155.1. NCBI lineage: Eukaryota > Metazoa > Chordata > Testudines > Emydidae > Malaclemys > Malaclemys terrapin. Next base: position 53,713,782 of record NC_071513.1, read on the forward strand.
ACAGACCACCAAACCAGGAAGAAGTGGATAAAGCTTTTTTTAAACAACTAACAAAATCATCCAAAGCACAGGACTTGATGGTGATGGGCGACTTCAATTACCCAGACATCTGTTGGGAAAATAACACAGCAGGGCACAGATTATCCAACAAGTTCTTGGAATGTATTGGAGACAATTTTTTTATTTCAGAAGGTGGATAAAACTACTAGCGGGGAGGCTGTTCTAGATTTGATTTTGACAAATAGGGATGAACTGGTTGAGAATTTGAAAGTGGAAGGCAACTTGGGTGAAAGTGATCATGAAATGGTAGATTTCACAATTATAAGTAATGGTAGGAGGGAGAACAGCACAATAAAGACAAAGGATTTCAAGAAGGAAGACTTTAGCAAACTCAAGGAGTTGGTAGTGTGGCAAATTGCCGGCACTACTATGATGGATCGCGTGCTTTCTCTTCTTGGGGGGGTTCAGGGTGCCATTTCTTGCCCCTGAACTGGGATATTAACTGCCCCACTAGTGTCCTAGAGGAGGGGAGTGGAGAGGGAGGGACCCGGGCCCACCCTCTACTCCAGGTCCCAGCCCAGGGACCCTAAGGATAGCAGTAAACCACTTGAACTAGCAGTTCCTTCCCCTGGGCTACTTCCCTCTCCTGCCTTTCAGTTTGTGGGGGCTTCCTGCCCTCCCTCTGCACAAGGCAGGTGTCCCTTTACCTAGGGTCTTGGTCTTCTTAGCCCACCGCAGCACTTCTCCAAACTTCCCTCTGCTTCCCTCCAAACTGTTCTCTGCTCCAACTCCTTCCCCTGTCTGATTGAAGCAGGGGGGTTTTATCAGGTGACAGACTTCAGGTGCTCTAATTGGCTTCAGGTGCTCTAATTAATCTATAGCAAACTTTCTTCCCTCTACAGGGAATAAGACTCCCTTCTAACCCTCTCCTGCTGCCCTCTGGCCATGCTGTATCACAGTAGGTAAAATCCCAAGGGAAGCAAGTCTAAGGGGGGAAAAAATTGAAGAGAGTTGGCAGTTTTTCAAAGAGACATTATTAAGGGAACAAGAGCAAACTATCCCACTGCGTAGGAAAGATAGAAAGTATGGCAAGAGAGCACCCTGGCTTAACCAGAGAATCTTCAATGATCTAAAACTCAAAAAAGAGTCCTACAAAAAGTGGAAACTTAGTCAAATTACAAAGGATGAATATAAACAAATAACACAAGTATGTAGGGACAAAATTAGAAAAGCCAAGGCACAAAACAAGATCAAACTAGCTAGGGACATAAAAGGAAAGATTCTACAACTACATTAGAAGCAAGAGGAATACCAAAGACAGAGTAGGCCCGTTACTCAATGAGGGGGAAAAGACAATAACAGAAAATGTGGAAATGGCAGAGGTGCTTAATGACTTCTTTGTTTCGGTTTTCACCAACAAGGTTGGTGGCTATTGTACGTCTAACATAGTGAATGCCAGTTCACTATGTTAGAGTCTGATAAGATAGGATCAGACTCTAAAACAGGGAAAGCACAAGTCAAAAATAACTTAGACAAGTTAGATGTCTTCAAATCACTAGGGCCTGATGAAATGCATCCTAGAATACTCAAGAAGCTGACTGAGGAGATAGCTGATCCATTAGCAATTATCTTTGAAAAATCATGGAAGACGGGAGACATTCCAGAAGACTGGAAAAGGGCAAATACAGTGCTCATCTATAAAAAGGGAAATAAGGACAACCCGGGGAATTACAGACCAGTCAGCTTAATTTCTGTACCCAAAAAGATAATGGAGCAAATAATTAAGCAATCAATTTGCAAACACCTAGAAGAAAATAAGGTGATAAATAACAGTCAGCATGGCTTTGTCAAGAACAAGTCATATCAAAGCAACCTGATATCTTTCTTTGACAGGGTAATAAGCTTTGTGGATAGGGGGGAAGCGGTAGATGTGGTGTATATCTTGACTTTAGTAAGGCTTTTGATACTGTCTCGCATGACCTTCTCATAAACAAACTAGGGAAATACAACCTAGATGGAGCTACTATAAGGTGGGTGCATAACTGGTTGGAAAATTGTTCTCAGGGAGTAGTTATCAGTGGTTCACAGTCATGCTGGAAGGGTATAACGAATAGGGTCCCACGGGGATCGGTCCTGGATCCAGTTCTGTTCAATATCTTCATCAGATAATGGCATAGAGAATAAACTTATAAAGTTTGTGGATGATACCAAGCTGGGAGGTATTGTAAGTGCTTTCGAGGATAGGATTAAAATTCAAAATGATCTGGACAAACTGAAGAAATGGTCTGAAGTAAATAGGATGAAATTCAATAAGGACAAATGCAAAGTACTCCATTTAGGAAGGAACAATCAGTTGCACGCATACAAAATGGGAAATGACTGCCTAGGAAGGAGTACTGCGGAAAGGGATCTGAGGCTCATAGTGGATCACAAGCTAAATATGAGTCAACAGGGTAATGCTACTGCAAAAAAAGCGAACATCATTCTGGGATGTATTAGCAGGAGTATTGTAAGCAAGACATGAGAAGTAATTCTTCCACTCTACTCCATGCTGATTAGGCCTCAACTGGAGTATTGTGTCCGGTTCTGGGCACCACATTTCAGGAAAGATGTGGACAAGTAGGAGAAAATCTAGAGAAGAGCAACAAAAATGATTCAAGGTCTAGAAAACATGACTTATGAGGGAAGATTGAAAACACTGGGTTTGTTTAGTCTGGAGAAGAGAAGACTCAGAAGACAATTGAGAGGGGACATGATAACAGTTTTCAAGTACATAAAAGGTTGTTACAAGGAGGAAGGAGAAAAATTGTTCTTCTTAACCTCTGAGGATAGGACAAGAAGCAATGGGCTTAAATTGCAGCAAGAGCAGTTTAGGTTGGATGTTAGGGAAAACTTCCTAACTGTCAGGGTGGTTAAGCAGTGGAATAAATTGCCTAGGGAGGTGGTGGAATCTCCATCATTGGGGATTTTTAAGAGCAGGTTGGACAAACACCTGTCAGGGATGGTCTAGATAATATTTAGTCCCACCTTGAGTACAGGGGACTGGACTAGATGACCTCTCGAGGTCCCTTCCAGTTCTATGATTGTATGAAACAGACCCCTCCAGGCTCACTTTGAAAACCAGCAAGTGTACCTTCACAAAGTCCATGTGCTGACAATAAACTCATAAGCCTTGATTCTGTAAGTTTTTCCCATATACAATTTCTTAATTAATTTAAATGTAAAATGGCTGGCATGTCCCTTTCATCTAGAGCTGGATGAATAATGGGGTTTTCATTTTTTGGAAATTTCAAAAAGTTAAAAAAAATTATTTACGTTGGCCCTAAAATGGTAATTTTTGGTGACTCAAATTTTTACTTCAGGGTGAACAAAACATTGTTTCCACAAAATTGAAACGCTTTGTTTCAATTCTGACCATTTTAAAATATTTTTTATTAAAAAAAAAATTAAAGAACTTTTTGACACTAAAAGTGGTTCTAAACCCAAAAAATTGAAAATGTTAAAATGAAATTTAATTTTTTTAGAATTTTGTTCTGCTGTTGTTGTGAAATTGACACAAATTTGAAAAATGTTTTGGTGTTACCAAATCTTCATTTTTTGCCCCTAAAAAGTTTTGGACAAAAAAATTCATCCCCCTCTACTTTCCTCCCACAAGAACTCTGAGGTGTTACCTAACAATCATGAACTGGAAAGAAAAGCACTCAGATACCAGGATGATGGACTACAGTATAAAACCCTAAATGAGAAAGTTTGTGCATAAACCAGAAGATTTGAAATTTAATATGGGAAAGTGGCACACAGCAACAGTACTGCTAAAACATTGGTGACCATAACATTCGATTGGACAGCACTAATACAGAGGTTATATGAATATAGCAGCACCTCTGAATAAACAGCGGTGACAGAGATTTCTAGCAATGGACATGTGCTTTTTAAAACTCCTTCCAAAGATAGCCATAATAGTAACTATGTCATTTGGAGGGTTACTGCAGAAAGACTATGAATGACACCTCTCCAAATGTTAATTGTCAACCTGAGGTGCGGTGGTGAAAGGGTTCCAAAGGTCATTTTTACCCATAAACATCTTACTATATGAAGATGTTATTGGAATGAAGTCTGAAAATTGTGTTCACTGAATTTGTTTAGAGTAAAAATTTCTGGTTAAAAGCTCTCCACTACTTTAAATATTATAGCCTATGTTCAGGCTTTCATGTGGTCTCTTTATAGTCACTGACCTGCATGGCATGACTATCTCATTTGCTAATGAGGGCTTACATATGAGCCATTGTTCATGAAATTATTAGCCTATGCCCCATTATTTTCCATTGAAAAGACATGGCTCTGTGGCTAATGAACTCATCAAGTGGAGCCCTGGCACTTCTAGAAAGTGTATACTTACCACTTCACCCAGCATAATCAACACACCAGCAGCAAGCATTCCCAGTATTGACAGGAATCACTCCTTTAAGCAGCCAGGCAACAGAAACCCCTCCTTCAGATGTGGCTTCATGGAATATCTCCACTTCATGGAAGGAGTCTCAGGCACCATGCTGGGTGGAGAACATTCAAAGCACTAGCCACAGTCCCACTGGCATGTACAGCAAGGCTGCCGGCAACATTGCAAAGTCCGTTCCGTTCTCTCAGAGCTCAGGCAAGATCCTCAGGGCCAACCCTGGGGCCCTATGAAGAGGACAGTGCAAAGGCATAGAAAGTTCCGTACAGTGATTGCGTTGCACAATGAGAAGGCAGCAGACAGCCTGCAATGGAAACTACAGGAATTTCTATTCCCTGGCTACAAGTTTGTGCCAGCTTTAACTCTCTTAGGAGAGCAACAGTTTAGGTAGAGCCTCTAACCCAGGAGTGGGCAAACTTTTTGGCCCAAGGGCCACATCTGAGTATGGAAATTGTATGGTGGGCCATGAATGCTCACGAAATTGGGGGTTGGGGTGTGGTAGGAGGTGAGGGCTCTGGCTGGGGGAGCGGGCTCTGGGGTGGGGTCAGAAATAAGGAGTTCAGGATGTGGGAGGGGGCTCCGGGCTGGGGCAGAGGGCGAGTGTGCGGGGGGGAGGGGGGAGAGCTGTGGCTGGGGGAGCAGGCTCTGGGATGGGGCTGGGGATGAGGGGTTGGGGGTGCAGGGTCCAGGTGGCGCTTACCTCAAGCAGCTCCCGGAAGCAGCGGCATGTCCCCCCTCTGGCTCCCACGTGGAGGCGCAGCCAGGCGGCTCTGCACACTGCCCTGTCTGCAGGTGTTGCCCCTGCAGCTCCCATTAGCCATGGTTCCTGGCTAATGGGAGCTGTGTGCGGAGCCTCTTGGTTGCCCCCTACGCATAGGAGGCAGAGGGGAGACATGCCACTGCTTCCATGAGCCACGCGGAGCCATGACACGCACAGAGCAGAGCAAGCCCCCGACTCTGCTCTCCAGCTGGAGTGGGACAAGACCTGGACTTCGCTCCCCGGCAGGAGCTCAAGGGACAGATTAAAACATCTGAAGGGCTGGAAGCGGCCCTCGGGCAGTAGTTTGCCCACCCTGCTCTAACCTTTCCCCGTGGCACACAGTGTAACACGGGGAGACCCAGCTTCAATTCCCTTGTCCTGCCCAATACAGTGAAGGCATTAAAAGAGTTTTGGGCTAAACTTTTAAAAATCAGCCCTCGGTACTTTAGGAAATGGATGAGGATGGCAGTTGGCAGCCACTGCTGCCATGCTTGTTGCCCAGGCTGAAATGCAGGGGAAGAGGTTGTGGACTTCAGAGAAGACATGAGGTAGGCAGTTTCCTTCTGCAGGTCCATAAGAATGGATGCTCCAGCCCCACTGAAGAGCTGTGTGGTGGATTGAGGACCGTGGTTGGAATTGCAAGCTATCACCTTAAGAGTGTGTGTGATGGGGGGGTTCCCTCGTGCTGCTTGCAGGCTAGAGGGCCCTAGCAAAGAATGCAAGCAGAGTCAGTTCTAGACAGACCCAGCTTAAAGCAAGTTGGGGTAAGTTGTGCCTCAGTATCTTAGGGAGCGGCCTGTTTTTTCTCTCTCTGTTTCTGTGTGTTATGATTCTGACTTCTAAGTAATAAAGTACTGTTACATTGCAACCTACCAGAGAGAGTATTTATGTTTTTATCTAATTTCTCTTTGTGTAAGTCATGAGCATAACAAGCTGCCCCTTTGGAATTCCCTTTTGGGCTTCCTTTCTCACTATGCTCACAAGAAGCCTGGGTGCCACTGCTTACCCCAGCTGTGTCTGGGCTGTGCAGGGAAGGGAAGGCTCACACTACGGGTGAACGCTGCTGCTCCGATCTCCTGTTTGTCTTGCTGATGGAATTCTGTTGTCTTCTGAGGGGATGGTGGGACATGAAGTGGCTGCTTCCCAGCCCCACTCCCACTGCAAGCTACAGAACCCTGAGTTGAGACAGCTTCCAGACATGGCACTGGCTCCACTTCCGCCTCCTTGAGTTCCACTCTTCTTAGCACTTCTAGGCCCCTCTTTCCTTTGACTTGCTGGGCTCTGTACCTTACAGTGCAGGGAAATATGGGGACGTATTACTTTTAAGAATAGACCCACTAGAAGTGTGTTTATGTTTCTCAACCACTGAGCATTGCCACCTCTGAAACATTTAGCGTGTGGCATGTATTTGTGAGTCTCCATCAGAAATAAAATTAATATTAATAACAAATCAAATACCATCAATGAGAATCACTCTGGTGTGACAAACTCAATTTCCAGCCTATGGCATCCCCCAGTTCAGCATATTAATATCGTGCTGACCTTCCGAACCCTATCAGGGAAATCAGCCCAGTAGAATAAATAATAGAAAAGAGTTAGGGTCATCCACATGCTAGGGATCGCTAATTCTGGATGGCCTAGATGAATGTAGGGAAGCAGCAGTGGCTTGGGGTACAATACAAAGAGCACTCCTGCTCACTGTGTCCTTTCACAAAATGGCCATTGCCAAACTCCTCATTTCCCTGAAGAATAATTAGGTGAACAGTCTGCACTAGTGCAGATCCTCCTAGCTCCACCAAGCGGAGGCAATGATATCAGCATGGCACAAGGTCCCAGTTTGAGTGTCCAGGTGCAGTGATGCACTGACGGGACATACATACACTTCAGCCAGTCTACTAGTAGTTCTCTAACAATTTTACCCTTTCTCCAATTCATAAGAGAAAGATATGCTTGTAGATCACTTTCCCTATAATTAGTTGACATACTCCTAGAAGTCTTTGTATTCTTTATGCTTATGCTAACAGCGTGTAACAATGATCCAAACTTCCAGAATGCTTTACTGTATTCCTGCTAAGCTTACTGTGAACTTCTGTTCTGTGTATCCATAGAATCTGTCAGAGATGAGCTGTATATTAAAGCTTCCCAAATATAATAGTGTTTGGTACAGCTGGCACAGCAAACTAGAGAGAAGATAGATGATTTTGACTGACACTTGACCAATATGTAATCAGTACCAAGCTAGGGTTGGGTCAGGATGTATCTGGTTTGCTGATTTCTGAGAAACGATGTTCAAATCAAGATAAGAACTGGGTGTAACCTTCTGTTTGTTGTAAACCAGGGTAATATATAATGAACAGAAGTGAGCCCATCATTTTGGAGCAGTTTGAATGCTGCGAGACTCTGCTTCCCAGATCGGATTGGTAAAGTATTATCCCTTTCCTTTCTGGGTTGTGCTATTTTGTCTTTGACTAATAAAGCTGGCTGAGCCTGGGTTATTGGACACCTCATCAGTAAGTTAGATGGAATCCAAACACTTCCAATCCCAAATCTCACACTGCTTGGTTCTCTATATGTTTCATGCTGCAGGCCATCAGGAAGGAAACTTCAAAATGGTGGCCCATGGAGCACTGCCTGAGAGCCAGTGATATCAACCCACTCTTGTGTCTAGCTAACCAGTTGGCAAGTGGAATGTCTTGGAGGGAGAGAACAGTCTCAGGCTGTCCTTAGCATAAAAATTATTGAACACTTTTTTTCAGTGACTACTGCAGGTAAATCCCACCTGAAGGCCCTTTCTCTCATTAAATGTGACTGCCTATTCCCCTGGGGAGAGAGCTGTTTCCCCTCCAGAGCAGGAGTCTCTGCCAGTTGGAGAAAGGCACCAGCCGACACAGGGACCCAGGAACCGGGTGGCTGGCTGCTCTGGGTGCCTGAAACTGGGGAGCAGGGACCATGCCCATCAAGAGAAATATGGGAATCTGGTACCTGATGTTTGATGGGCTCCAGCCCCTCCCATTTCACTTTATGTACACAGATGTTTTGGGGGCTCTCCTGAGCTCAGGGCCCCAGTACAAATGTCCATCATTTCTTTCCCTCTCATCAGCTCTGGTGGGGACACCATGCTGCCACAGTTGCCTTGATTGTGCTGCTTCCTCAGCCTGCTATGTATCTCCAAGACAGCGGTGAGTCTATCCTGACACTTTCCCACAACCCCACCTCTGCCAGAGCCCCGGTGCTATCGCGCTCCCTCTGCACCTCACCCTGGGCTTCTCTGCATATACCCCTAACTCCAAAGCGAGTCCCCTTCCCAGTCAAGGTGAGCTTTTGCTGCCTCTGAAACACCAACACCCCTGAGCTGCAGGAGGCCATGGGCCAGACTCCATCCCACACAGCTGTAACCTTTTAAATTGAACACACATCCTCTTGGGTTCGCAATTCAAAGTGACACTGACAACACTGATGAATTTCTCTGCCCCTGCCAGAGCTCGGCCTCTCCCTCTGGTGGAGGTCATCCCCTCCCTGCACACTGCTAAGTTATCCATGGCACAGATGACTTATCCCTGCTCAGTCTTCCCCTTCTGCCCAGAGCCAAGCCCAGCACTGTGCTCTCAGTCTGCATCTCAGCAAGAAAGGAGAAACACTCCCAGCATGCGCAGTCAGTCAAGGTCAGCATGCCTCCCCCTCGATTGGGATACAATGGCATTGTTTTATGAACATATTTGCCAGTCCCTCACCCCACACACTCTCTGGGTATCATTTTGGTTCTCCCTGGGGTTTGGACCTGGGCTCTCCAGAACTAAAGCACAAGCCACTGCATCTTGAATTGAAGGTATTTACCACTTGGTGGCTAGCTATAGCCACCTTATCTGCTCTCTGGGTCAGATACAGAGGAGAGGCATATTATACGTACCACATAGTGACACACAAGCACACGTATCCCTAGAACAGTAGATTTATTGAAGGCAAAGGTAGGATAGTTTGGTATGATCCTCCTAAAATATTGGCATCATATGAGCCCCTACACTCATTCCCCACACCCACCAGATCACGATCCCTGTTGAGTGTCTGGAAGAGAGAGAGGAAGCTCTTATTATAATATGTGTTCCCTCCCCCACCACAGAAGAAACAGAGGATAGATAATGCTTGAAAAACCATTAGAAAAGAACGAATATGGAGCTGTCTCCAAAGAGCCGCTTTCCCTATGTGGCGAGCGCCTGGTGGATTAACCTTTTGTATATGCAGAAATAGGAAATGAATAATTGAACAGTGCTTAGACGCAGCAATGTCTCCTGTCCCGCATGCTGTATCATCCAGATTCGCAGCTCACTTTACAAAACCTCTCCAGCGACACCTTTTAATTGGGATGTATGGAAGGACGGGGTGGGGAAAGGATAATGAGTGTTCTTTGCCTAATCATCCCTAGCAAGAGGTGCTGTATGGTTTAATATAATTCTGTAAACAAAATGATACACAACAGTGAAGCCATCAACAGCGATTTGATCCACCCCAGATTGGTGATACAGCATTAATTAAATGTCCCCCCCCCCCCCGCTATATCTCTCTGTCAGTATGACTGGTTTATAGCTACAGCTACAACCTTTCAAGTGGATCTGCGTGGCTGGGCCCTCTACATAGTTGCATGATCGTGACCTTAGTTCTGTCTCTTTCCCAATTAACACACTGTGCAGTCCCTCCTTGCTGCTGTGACAGCCAAGTGAGGGAAGTGCCCTTACAAATATACTCCCTTTACTCTTATGCATGTAATCCTGGGAATTCAGGAATACTCACAATGGAAGCACCCTCAGAGTGAGAAATCACTGTGGCATCCTAATAGCACAGAAGTATAATAAGAAAGAAACGAGCTGGGCAAGAAGGGGGCGAGAGAATGAGACAGGTGTGTGTGAGATCTTTGCAACCAAGCAGATTTTTCTCTGATTTATTCTGTTTCTTTTCCTGGAACATGTACTGTGTTCTTGCACTTACCCTTTGCGACGGCACATTGATGCAGGTATTTTTCATCACCATATCAGACTGTATTTCTAATTCAGTTCTTAATCTGTTCTCTAAACTCTGACATTTTTACAATTTCCCAGGTGAGCCTCAGGAATTCACAGCCGTCCAGGACAGTTGGTAGCAAACGTGATATAGTTCAACTACCTGACTGAGGAATGCTCAGGACCCCTTCACACCACATCAACACAGCTGGTAGCCCTTTGGTTGGGGGTGTACCGTGTGGTGAATAGTGCTCCTTTTCTTAAAGGGATAGCAGCTAGCACAACACTTTATAAACTTCAACTCTCCTGCACTGGTGGAGTATGTCTGGTTACCTGGGTTATTCCTGTAATTGCTGAGGCTAGGCTTGAATGAACACATCACATGTATGCAGTGTTGCTGTCGCCATGTCAGTCCCAGATATTAGAGAAACAAGGTGGATGGGGTAATATGTTTTACTGGACCAACTTCTGTCTCTCTCACCAACAAAAACAAAATTGTCTTCATTTACAAATTGTCAGTGATGGAGGACCCAATATGACCCTCAGTAAATTGTTCTAATGCTTAATTACCCTCCCTGTAAAAAATTTACACCTTATTTCCTGTCTGAATTTGTCAAGCTTGAACCTCCAGTTATTGGATCATATTTGACCTTTCTCTACTAGACTGAAGATCCCATTATTAATATTTGTTCCCATATAGATACTTACAGACTGTGATCAGGTCACCCCTTAACCTTCTTTTTGTAAAGCTAAATAGGCTGAGTTCTTTGGGTCTGTCACTCTAAGGCAGGTTTTCTAATCCTTGAATCATTCTCATGGCTCTTCTTTGAACCCTCTTCGATTTATCAGCATCCTTCTTGAATTGTGGGCACCAGAACTGGACACAGGATTCCAGCAGCGGTCGCACCAGTGCCAAATATAGAGGAAAAATAACTTCTCTACTTCTACTTGAGATACCCTGTTTATGCATCCTAATATTGCATTAGCTCTTTTGGCCACAGCATCACACAGGGAGCTCATGTTCAGCTGATTATCCACCATGACCTCCAAATCTTTTTCAAAGTCACTGCTTCCCAGGAGAGAGTCCCCCATTCCATAAGTGTGTCCGACATTCTTTGTTTCTAGATATACACATTTACATTTAGGCTTATTAAAATGCATATTTGCTTGCACCCAGTTTACCAAGCTATCCAGATCACTTTTTATCAGTGACCTGTCCACTTCATTATTTACAACTCCCCCAATATTTGTGTCATCTGCAGAATGTATCAGTGATGATTTTGTGTTTTCTTCCAGATCATTGATAAAAATGTTAAATAGTATACAGGTTTCAGAGTAGCAGCCGTGTTAGTCTGTATCCGCAAAAAGAAGAACAGGTGCCACAAGTACTCCTGTTCTTCTTTTTTAAATAGTATAGAGCAAGAACCTGCAGACTTCACTGAAAACACATCCACTTGATACCAATTCCCTATTTACAGTTACCTTTTGAGACCTCTCAGTTAGCTAGTTTTAATCCATTTAATGTGTGCCGTGTTAATTTTATATAGTTCCAGTTTTTTAATTAAAATGTTGTGCAGTACCAAGTCAATCCAACCTTACAGAAGTCTATTATGTCAACACTATTACCTTTATCAACCAGACTAGTAATCTAATAAAAAAAAAATCAAGTTACTTTGACGGGATTTTCCCCCCACAAACCTATGTTGATTAGCATTAGTTACATTACCCTCCTTTAATTCTTTATTAATCAAGTCCCATATCAGCTGCTCCATTATCTTGCCCAGGATTGATGTCAGGCTGACAGGCCTATAATTACCTGGGTCATCCTGTTTACCCTTTTTAAAAACTGCTATAGCAGTAGCGTTCTTTTAGAACTTCCCTGGAGCTCCGAGTCTTATTGAAAATCAACATTTTCAGATGTTATAATCCCTTTTGGCTGGGATAGAAAGAGAGGCAAAAAGGTCCTTCACCAAGCCAGACTGTATCATTTAACCATTTTCTTGGTCTTGGTCTCACAAATGTCCCTAGTGGATTTAAGTTTGTGTACCTTAGCATGAGACAGTAGGCCATTATTACTTAAATTGCAGTAGTGCATAAAAGATCAGGGTTCCCATTGTGCTAGATGCTGTGCAAATATATAGGCCCAGTCCAGAAGTCAGTGGGAGTCTTTCCACAGACATTCATGGGAGTCAGATCAGGCCCTAACTGGAGACCTGATGAGAAAGTAGCATGGCAAACAATCATAAGAGGGAGATAGGACCAGAGTACCAGTCATAATGAGACATGTCTGCACAGTCTGGCTAGGTGCATGTTGTGATGATTCTGAATCATTTAAATGTTGTGTTTATTTATTATCTGTGTTCGTTATGTCCCCATCATGCATTGGCTGGTTTCTTGTAGGAGGCATGGTAGAAAAAGATTCTGATAAAGCATTTGATGGAGAGAATGGGAGCTTTATGGCCTAGATCAGGAAGGACTTGTCATGGCATTTGGAGAAGCAGGGAAGATAGCAAGAAAACAGGGGTGGTAGAAGCAGAAAAATGGGGTTTAAAGCTGGCATCATTGGAGGAGCAGAATTGGCAGGGTCCATGCCAGCATATTCTAAAACCATGGATAAGACCCGTCCTTACTTTCTGGATAACTTACTAGCCAAGTGCATAATGTATTGACCTTGAGAGGAGTTGGGCTCCTTCACCCTAACTAGGGGGGCTCAGAGACAGATCCCACTCTCAGCATAGGCACCCTTGTGAAAGGCCAGCCATCGATGCTGTGAAGACCTCCCCTTCAGTGTCTGTGCTCCATCCCACAGGAAGCCTAGACACTGGTCATGCAAACTTCGCTGGTTGATTAGCTTACCGAGTGCCTCTGCAATTCACCATCCTTTTGCCAATTCCTAGAAGGTACCTCTGCAGCTGCGATGAGAGCCTGCATCACACTCTGCCGCAACATTACTCAGGACATCAGCCTAAAGTTGACATAGAGGACTACAACTTGTGAGTGTAGTCCAGGTTAGAGGCCAAAATCTGTGGGTGCATTGACATCCTAGCAATTTTCAAAGATAAATCAGAGGGATCAACAATATTTGAAGATTAAGAGTTGTGCCTGCCAAAAACTATAGATTTATAGAAACCAGGAGAATATATTATCTGATGATTAGCAGACTTTGCCACTGCTATTTATGATATAAATGGGGCTTGGTTACATAGAGTCAGCCACCTGCTTCCCAACCCTGTGCCCACGCTAGAGTAGGGGCTGGCCAGGCAGGAGTAATCACGCTATCCCACTACAAGAGCAGTCCATCTGGCGGTTAGTGCACCTGGGTGGGATCTAGGGCTTTATACCCTCTCTCAGATTCCTGTCCGCCTGGAATAAGCAGAGCCTCTGCCATCATTTCAGAAGGAGACTTCCCAAAGTAACATCCCAGACAGTGAATCTACCAGACCCCACAAAATACTGGGCACACGCATGCTATTCAGCTCCCTAGTGTCCAGCTTCCTTGCCAGTGCCTGTCTCCTGAGACCTGCCAACTCATGACATGCTCCTAGTTACTATGGCAGCCCATCTGCAATGGGGCCTTTACCGTCATGAGAGCTCTGACCCTTGATAGGTTGTAGCCCCTGTCTGCTCCTGTAGGAGGCCTCAAGGCTGGTGGGCAGTGACCTGAAGAGACCAGGGGGGCAGCCTATGGCATTTGGTACTGACTGGGCACTGGGAAATGGCTCTCACCCTCTCAGCCCTGGCTGCTTTGACCCCATTCCTTGAGGGACCTTATCCTACAGGGACTGGTCCTTTTAAAGTGTCCTCTGAAGATGGCACTAGGATGCTGACCTAAGTGTTACATGTTTTGTACCAGGTGCTATGTTCCCTGCCAGTCCTCATATATGGGGGTGTCTGCACCTCAAAGTACCATGGTATCTCTTTGGCCTGAAGCGTGCCCATGTCCTACTTGGCCTGTAATCAGATTGTTCCATCCATGGATGCTATGGGTCTCCTCCTCTGGCTCCTTTTCCCTGCCCTGTCTGACACTGGGGTCACCCAAACAGGAGCTGTGAGGAGGTGGGTGGTGCTGTGGTGTGTAGACAACACTTGCTCCCATGTGATTGCCTGTTTGTGTCTGGCTGTGAGTATGTATAATGGATGCTTTAATGAATAAGTGCAAGGCAGTATGTAGTGGAAACTCCTACAGATACAATTTGAGGTGCTTCATATTCATAACTCCGTTGACACTTGCATCCAGATATAGCCTTTGGAAAAGAAGAGGGATCTAAGGTGATGTATATGGGAGCCCTTTGCATGGGGTGAATTTCATGCATTGTGAACCATTTTTACTGGGAGACACGGACCCTTTTGAAGCTTAGCCCATAATGCACAAACACATTAGTAGGGACAAAGAGTCTCCTTGCTGTTCTGCATAGATGAGGCTAGTGAAGATGTTGGAGGCTGTGTACCAGCTCGGACTGTTCCACATCCCCTTCCTTACCTCAGAACCTTCGGCTTTTCAGCTCTGCTGGTGCAGTGGTTGGTGGGTTCTGGGCTGGGGAGGCTCTCTGGATGACTAAGAACTATATGTCCACACATTTACCACTCAATGTTTTTTCTTTGGAGTCATGGGTAAGAATCCTGGAGCAGAAGGTAAAGTCAATGCAGACAAGCAAAGCAGCTTCAGATGGATGTGCAGAGGTCTGCACAGGTCATAGAGCAGGGGGAGGGACCATCTGGGCCATGGCCCAGTGACCACATTTTGGCCAGGCCAATCCTGAGTAGCACTGCAACCCTGTGGGCCCAGTCACAAGGCCACTCACTCAGATCTGAAGGTAGTGGATGCAGGGCATCATGGGCCAGGGGGTCAGGAAGAGGATCCTTGAGAGGGGGAAAGGATAGTCAGGCAGGGAAGAGCCAAATCTATGCCCCCATCACCACTTTAAATGGCACTGTGCAGCCCCTGGCAGAAGGGAAGCACTGGGCACTATATGACTATGTTCCATTAATCCCTGGTGATCTGGGGAATAGTGTTCCAGTGATTTCTGTAGGCTAGAGTGAGTCCACAAAGCACCCTCTGCTGAAGGAGTTGCAGGTATAGCGAAACCCCACCTCCTAGCTACGGTGTAAACAGAGGACTGTGTGCAACCCACATCTGTCCTAGCCTAGGCTTAATGTCTTCTGACAGTGGCCAGTGCCAGGTGCTTCAGAGGGAATGAACAGAACAGGGCAATTATCCAGTGATCCATCCCCGCCATCCAGTCTCAGCTTCTGGCAGCCAGAGGTTTAGGGACTCCCAGAGCATGGGGTTGCATCCCTGACCATCATGGCTGATAGCCATTGATGGACCTATCCTCCATGAGCTTATCTATGACCTATCCTCCATTAACTTATTCTTTTTGGAGCCCCGTTATATGTAGCAGCATAGTTATGTCACTAGACCTTAACAAAAAGGGTTTACTTGAGTCTCTAGTCATCAGGTAGATAATGTCAATTGTTCCCAAAATGTGGATGGCACCAGGTGCTTTTTAGGTGTTCATCAGGCACAGGCTTTCAGCCACACCTAAGGAGATTTCTGAAACATCTGTGCGATAATCACACACTCAGCAGAAAGGGGAAGCAATCTGACTTGCTTGCTGTGACTGAAAAGCACATAACCATAAGAAGGAAAAGTTTCAGCATACATCCCACTGCCGTTAGCAATCAAGTAGTAATTTTCTCTCTAAAGTCTAGGATACAAACATTAAAACAGGAAATGCCAAAAATATGCACCAGAGAACATTACCCCCATGTCCTTACTAAGACTTCTGAGTTAATTGACCTCTAATGTAATCACAATCCTTCCTCAAATCTTTACAATTAGTTCTAACAATTTATCTAAGATTCTAATCCCTGGTTTGTATGTTTTGCTCCAGTGATCAACTATGGGATTAAAGATACACAGCTGCACATTTTTCAGCACTGTCACTTGCTGTGATTCACAAGTCTTTGACCTGGAAACAGCTGAATCTTTCATATTTCGACAGGAAAGACATGGTGTTACAGTATGTAGGTTAAATGCCCCGACGTGGTACTGCCACTAGATGGCACCATAACACTGCAGTGTGTTTTGTCCTCAGCAGAAGGGGTTGCTCAATTATATTTAGCACAGTGGCAGGACACTATAAGCCACACCTGGGGTTTTTCTTTCCATAGGTATCATGGTCTTTCCAAGACATGACAGGCAGAAAAATCTGACTAAGTGGCTAGGCCTTGGGTTAGCAATGACATTAGCAAATCAACCCAAAAGTGACTGAAAACCAATCCCTCTTGGATTTTAAGACAACATCACCCATACTGAGGGCAAAGTTAAATAACACAGAAGCCTCTCCAAGGACCATTGCACTGGAAAAGATTAAGACCTCCACCAGGAAAAGAGGGGGGGCAGATAAAGTCTTCGCCGTATTGCTACAATTATTTATCCTGCTGTCCTAATATTTATCATTTCCATAGTGACGAATCCATCTTGAGCAGCAGTGTCAACTCATTAGACCTTGTAATGACAAGTTATTTTTTTCTAATGAATTTCTGTTAATCTCTCTTGTGGCAAGTCTCTGTTTACTCTTGAAATCAGCATTATACAGCTCTCGGAAATGTGAGATTCAGACTTTCTTTAATGTAAGAGATTTAGTTTTTACAATTTCATACTTCTAGGATGAGCATTGCTATGGAAATGAAAACCCTGCACAAATGGAAGGGTTTCCTGCCAAAGATGGCTCAGTTCTATAGCAAGTTAATGGACTTGCTTTTCCCCCTGGAAATCTGAATTGAAATCCTGACAGTGAAATGAGTTTGGTAGTCTCCATGTAGATACCCAATGCTCATGACTGTTCCCTGAATTAATTCAGAACCCAGTAATGTGTTTCATTAGCTCTAATTATTCATTCTGGTGTGTATTTATCAACAGTAATTTCATCTGCAATCTACCAGTTCACAAGGCAAAGAATCTTTTTTCTGGTCACTATTGATATTGATATGCCAGTCCCTTCCAACTGGCACAGGGCATTCATTTAAAAAGATTAAGTTGAGTAAATGTGTATCAAGGTAACCTTTGGCAATGATCTCTCCAACATGAAGAAACACAACAAGGATCTGTTCTCCTGCAGCGCCCCATCATTGTCCAGTCACTTCCTTTTGGGACTAACCCAATTCGCAAGCCACACACCTCAAAAATATAGAGCAAGCTTCCTCAAATGTAGTTACCATAATGACAGGCCTCTGCATTATCTGCATTGCCCTCCAGGCAGAAATGACGGATATTGTCCTAAACCTCCAGAAATTAGGAACATATACATTGTATTTTATTAGCAAGTGCACAGCCATGACACTGAATAATGGACTCGGTGAGTGGCTGATTTCGGGCAGGCAGTTGCCATAACTCAGTCTTTACTCTTCCCGTTTTGTGTCTTTCCTATGATCTGTGCTCACACGTAGCCTGGGCCCTGAGTCACAAAATGCAACCACTCAAGATATGCTCAGACACTAGCTTTATCTGCCACAAGGGAGAGGGAAAAGCTGCAGAAATATCTTCATAAGGACCCTGTGGTTGGGTCAGCACTTGGAAATGAATGGAGGATCTCTAGAACCAAAGCACAGAGCCCTCCCACTTGAGATAAATGACTACGTCCATGGGCTGGGGATGGTAGCAAGCAGATATGCTCATATGGGCTACAGGCACTAGAGGGGGACCTTTGGATGAGGTGAGAGTATAGAAGGAAACTGAGTGGGTGACCCGGCACATGCATGCAGCTGGAGAAGGAGGAGTACAAATCACAGCACCACCTTGTAGATCCTGCAGGTATCTAATGGGAAGTACTCTAGAGAGAGGCATGGAGACAGAATGTATAGGGGTTCCAAGTCAGTCACTGAATGTGGCATCATCCACAGTGTTGGTGTAATTATTCAATAAAAGCATCTCCTGAAACCTGCTTCCTAAAGAGTAGATGGAACATGTGAAGTGCCTGAGACTGACAGAAACAGAACACCAACCTGTGCTCATCTGCAAGAGGATTCAGGGCTCACATGCTTCCTTAAGAACTGCCTGCCATGGCACAGCCAGGTGCTGGGGCACCGTATCGGCTCCCACACCTCTTTCCTGTCTGATGCACCTTCCCTACAGATCTCTTCAGCTTCCCATCCCTTACCTCGCCCCCACACTCTGCAGCACCCATGTATGCCCCCACTGCTCCAAGAACCTCATGCCCAGCTTTTAGAAATTCATTTTGTTTCCTCTCCACCCCACATGCCACCGACCAGCTTTTGTTTACTGATTTAGAGTGGGGTTGGATAACTGTTGTGGTGTTGTGTTTTCCGATTGAGGAGAGAATATTGAATGCTTTAGCCATTATTTATTGAGTACCTAATAGATACAGAAAACCTAACTGGGATAACAACGTATTGGAGATAAAATTCTCCATTAAAGAAATCTCACTTAATATTTGGGCTAGTAAATAATTTCCTTGTCCTCTTTTCCCTACCCTGGGACTGAAATTTGATGTAATGCACAAGAATTTTAGGCATTAAATCATCATTAGAGGATACAACAACAGAAAACAGCCAAAATAGAACCATTCATGTCTCTGCCCCTGGCTGTGGCCTTCGCAGAGGGCATCCTGAATCAGATGAGCTCTTCTACAATTGCTCCTGCATCCCAGGGCTCTCCAGATGGTGAAATATAGTGATGCCCGAACTCAGTCCAGGCATGAACAAGTGCTGCGAAACATTCTGCATGGGGGATAGACATTCAGCAGCATGTGTGCTTGAAAAGGAATTTCCAGGTCACCTTACATCTCCCAAAGGCTCTTGCTGAAGCAGTACCTGGTAAAGGCGTACGGGATCTGGGTAGGGTTTTATAACCCAAGGGAGTAGGTCATAGGGAGGGTCAGCCAGAATTACCGTGGAGATGGAGACTCCGGGGTTCTTTATTATTTTTATTTACTTGTATTATCATAGAGCCTAGGAGTCCTAGTCATGGGCCGTGACCCACTGTGCTAGGTGCTGTACAAACGCAGAACAAGATGGTCTCTGCCCCAAGGAGCTGACAATCTAAGAATGAGACAAGAGACAGCAGATGGAGACAGACAGACAGAGGAGTATAATGAGACAGTACTGGCCAGCACACTGGCAGCAGAGCTGTTGCCACTTTTTTTGCAGGTCTCATGGCAAAGGAGAGCTTTGAGTTTCCATGGAACATTTTGCCTTTCTGGACCATTCAGACATCCAGGTTTGTATCTCTTCGGGCCTGTTGCCATCCAGGAAATGGCCTCGGTAAATAATTTGCTGTTGGATTTCCCAGCAAGTTGGACTTTCTGGAATGACACTAGTGGTATAAAAAATAGGCAGTACATTAGTTTGTATATTGAATTGCAGTTGTGGATCACTTACTATTTAATGTGATTTTTAGAAATCTCTGGATCTGATGTCTTCCCCACATATGCCAGGCCATTGCCTGATTACCAGTTTGTTTCCCAGTCCAGGGTCACCCTACCACAGACATACACAAGGCCTTGTTGGGGAATTGAAGGTCTGTGTTCTATTGACCTGGCTGCTGGGAGAGATGGGAACTGGAGGGAAGGAGATGGGAAATGCAGCAGTTTGGTGCAAGTGACCCAGACCCTCAGTGGGGAGCAGCAGGAGATGAGGAAAGAGGACATGGCACTAGATATTTGGGGACAAGGTTAGGAAGACTTCGGTTTCTTACCTGGAGGGGAGGGCTGCCTGTCAGGCCTGCCCTGGTCAGAGAAGCTTACCTGGGAAACACGTTCCCCTTTAGGTCCAGGCTTATTGTTTTGCTGGGGCAGGTGTAGTTAAAATGGTTGGACCTCCCCTGTCTGGTGAAGAAGAGGCAAGCAGGCAGACGTGAATCATTTTCATTGAGCCTGCTCCAGGCAGGCGTTAACCACAGCAGGAGAAGCTGAAGTGATGGCCAGATTTCTGGAGAAAGATTTCTGTGGCCAGGAGATAGATTTCTCCGGTGTCTCACCCCACAACAGGTATGTACTGTTCCCACAAACTCACCCAGCACCGGGGAGATGGGTTATCATTATGTTTCCTTTGTTTTATCCCTTTGAACTGGCCAGTGTGGGTGTTATTTTGTTATTCCCCACCCAGAAATCCCAAAGTTATTTTACCCAAATGCTTTACTGAGGGTCCAGTGGAGAGAATGTTGCACTGGGACTCAGAAATCCTGGAGTCTAGTCCCAACTCTGCCACTGCCCTAGCAAGTCCCTTTGCCTGTCTGTGCCTCAGTTTCCCCATCAGTAACACAGGGATAATGGTACCACTCTCCTTTGTAAAGTGCTTTGACATCTGTGGAGGAAAAGTGCTGTATAAGAGCTCAGTATTATTATTACACTGGGAAAGAGGTGACCAGGTTTACCTACCCAAAGGCTAATGAACCGGGGCTCCTAATTGCGCCCCTTCTGGGGATGTCTCACAGGACCAATAATTCCCAGTGATTATACGCCCCTCTGTATTGAACACAGTGCCCATTTCCCCCCAGTTGCATCAATTACATGTTCCTAAGCTTGCTACCTACCACTTCAGGAAATCATTACTGAAACAGACTATAGCTCATGCATCTAATAAGACAAAGCACAATAACAGTGTTTGTTTTAAGTGTCTGCTACGAATCGTATAAACAGTAATGAGTGTCATTTTTTCCACTTGTGAGCTCGTTTAAATGGTGACAGAGAGTATGAAAGGGGCTGCTGAACACACTTGCCTTCCAAAAATCAGAGCTTTCCAGTGCCTCAGAGCAAGTCCTCCATCAGAGCAGGAAGTGAGACAACAGAACTAAATGCTGCTATTATAGACAGTTCCCTCCAAACCATCCACACGGTCTAAAGGTTCTAGGTATTCATATTCAATCTGATTTCTATTGCACATGCATGTTGAATAATCAGAGCCTTTAGAAGGAGGTATTTGGTGAGGGATGTCTGTGAACCAGGAAACCTTGCGTGAATGTAGCTAGTTAAGAAAGTCCTCATTTGGGGGATGGGAGCTAAACAGAAGCTTGTCAGGGGCTGACCCAGTGGGAGCTGCTTTGAGCTGGATTTCACCCAGCATATGCCCCATGCTCCTAACATGGATTCTTGCATGAATGTGTGGTGAGGTCTTTATGATGGACTCATCAGGATGCATTGCACCATAGACACCTCTAGTTACTGTGGCATCCAGTGCAAGTCCTTAGAAACGGGGACTAATTATGTTGTTCTTTTGGCAGGGCTCTCTCCTTTGGGCCTGATGAATTGCCCCTTCTCTGCAAAAATGCAGCCAGCATTAGCATGCCGTATATGAGAGTGGTTCTGATATCCGGATGGTTATTATGCTGTGTATGTGTCACTTGCCAAATTACTCTAACTAAATACAGCTCAATAGTGGCTCTAACCATGCCTGACGTGGACATGTAACTGTGCTTGTAAATAACAGCGTGCGGAGGCAGAGGCTGGAATTACATCCCTCCAGACAGCCATTCTGTAAGGGAGAGAATAGGACACACTAGCTGTAATGCTATGCATTAAAAAGCACTTATGCCGCTAAAACCAGCATTAGAATAGCACATAAACATTGCTGTCATGATCTCAATGGGACTCTGGAGTCCAAATGGAAGCTCTAGTGGCCTTTCAGAGCCTGCCTAAGGGGGGGGGGAGAAAAGCCATTTCATGTGTTGTAATGATGTGTCTCTTATACACACAAACGAACTCAGATTCCTTCATACACTGTGTGCTGACACACCCACGCATTCGGCACCGCCACAGAAAGAACCAACAGAAGGGGCTATTAGCAGCTTAGCAGCTCTCTTGGTATCACACTTGGGACATGGAGATAGCAAACATGGGGCTGATCAACTGCTTCCTATTATTGTGAAGCATTTAATCATGAAGACAGAAAATGCACATTGAGTGCCAAGGGGGCGACATTTTTGGGAAGTCAAAATGGTTTAATTCTTTAAGCGAGTACTTCACAAGCACACATTCCTGTCCTCTCCAGCAGCAGGTAGAGCAGTGGGAGCCTGGGCCTAAACTGTAGAGAGGCAATATAGATAGATAGATAGATTAGGGCCAAATCTTACCTCAACCCACACACTTTGCACAAGGGAAATCAAGGAAATAACTCAGATGTTTACATTTAAGAAGGTGCACATTGATTTTCAGGAGAAGGGACTTGAAACTGTGGAGTTACCTGGCCATACTAGTCTGGAGATATAACATTATTATTATTAATAATAGTAATAATAATAATTAATAAATCCTTGCAAGCCCCTTTAAAAAGTGAAAACCCTCTTCTTTTTATAATTCTAGATCCCTAAAACATTGTATCTGAGTCACCTCACATTTGGCTCGTACAGAAGTATTCTACTGTTGCAAGAGATGCAAGTTTGAAAATGTGTGGGGATAGATTTGTTCTGAGGAACCTGTGGAGGAGGGTTCAAAATGGAGCTTCTCATGGAACGGTGATTACAGTCTTCAAAATAGAAAGACTCCTGTCTTGCCATAATGTGTGATGAAATTCAGCAGAGGATCTGGGTTGTTTTTGTTGTTGTTGTTGTTTTTTTGCAATGGACTTTCAACTTTTAATTTATTCTGTAAATATTCCCAGTTATGGTAAAATTTTCTCCTTTTGAGGGAAGTTGATTTTTTTCCCTCTGAAATGTCAATTGAGCAGCCCCGCTGAGCAAGAACTGAGAGAAGCTCAGTATGCCGAAACAGAAGATGCCAGCATCTTCTTGACTCTTTGAAACTCAGTGGGGCTGGCAGGATGATCAGAAAAGTCTGCTTTAGAAAGCAAAACGAGTCCTGATTAGTTTTAAGTTTTTGAGATTCTAAAGCAATATGAGAGTCCTAAAAAAAAAAGTGCCTGAACACCCTTCCGGAGTAGCATTCCAGAATGGCCTGACCCCTGCTCTAAAATTTGAATTTAAAAAAAATGGTTTCCTCTTAAAAAGCCAGGTTTTTCAAAGCATATTCATTTTTTTCTATCAATTTTTGTTAGCTTCCAACAAGAATCCTTCACAGAACAATCAGAAAGATGAATTAAGAAGAGAGCTGGATGAGTGAGGGAGGGATAGCTCAGTGGTTTGAGCATTGGCCTGCTAAACCTAGGGTTATGAGTTCAATCCTTGAGGGGGCCATCTGGGGCAAAATCAGTACTTGGTCCTGTTAGTGAAGGTAGGGGACTGGACTCAATGACCTTTCAAGGTCCCTTCCAATTTTATGAGATAGGTATATCTCCATATATTATTGAGTGTCAGGTCCATATGCTAACTAGATCAAAACTACACAGTGGTGTTAACTAGTCACATGGTCATATAATGAGGTTAGTCTTTCGCAATTCAAGAGTTTATAAAAGTATTGATTTTCCTTTTTCCTCTTTGTGGGTGTGTGTGTGTGCATGCGCGTGCACTAATGAAATGTTTACTTACTGTATATTATTCAGCCACTAGATGTCTCTATGTGCTGTCTAAAGTTCCAGACAGGATATGGTCCCTGGTAAATAAGGTAGACAAAAGTGGAACTCAAGCAGGGTGGAAGCCTGTTTATTTGTGTCATTAGTCAGGAGCTGGTTTCTTCAATGCTTCCTGTTTAAGATATATCATGACATACATCTTCTTTGTTATAGGCTTTCCTATGCCTTCACAGCAGTCTAGTATCTTATACCTCACAAATATTAATGAGTTTAACCTTACATAACCCTTGTGAGGTAGGGAAGTATTATTCGTCTTATATCTGCACTTTATTAGCAGTTCCCATTAACTTCGGAATGTGTCCGGCACTCAGACTGGTGGACAGTAAGGAGGAAGGATGTATGAAGCTTTCATCTCCTTCTGGTTGATAGTGTCAGAGTAGCCTACGGCATTTAGATGTCCACCTCATAATTTTAATGGAAATTGGGAATTCAGATCTTTTAGGTGGCTTTGAAAATCACACTGTGGCCAAAATATCCCATCTCCCTGTTGGACAAGGAGAGAGAACATACTGATAGATGCAAGGGCTCAGAAGTGGAGAGAACTAGGGTAGTCTACGTTTCAAAGAGTACTTTGTCGAGGATAATAGAGCACCACCAATTAGTAGAGCATCTTCAAGGGAGAGAAAGGAGATGGGAAGAGTCTAACATAGTTCATGGGGAATGGAAGCAGGAGTAAGTAAGGTTGTTTTAAGAGGAGACAAAAAGAGCTGAATGTGAGGGAACCCTGGCTTGGTAAGGAGGAACGGAAAACTAAGTAGCTGAGCTGTTTTGGATAATGAGTGAGAAGAGACGGAAACAACCAAACACAGCTGAGGACCATGTTATTGTAACTGAGCTTCACTCAACAAGAATCAAGAAGAGATGGGAAGAGCTGGATGTGGCTCAGGAGGAGACCCTCTGAGTGTTTGGTATGGATAACCCAGCACCACAGGGATGGTGGAAAATGCACTGGAAAAGCAGGATACTCAGAATTCACCGACTCTTTAACCATTTCAGTACAGCCCGGGGGATGTGCTGGGGCTGAGCAGCCATCCTTTGTGTGTTTTGAAAAACAGGACACCCAGGATGTGCTCGTACAGGAGTGCGAGTCCATGCATGATGCAGCGATAGGGCTGCTACCTAGTGCACAAAAATGGAATAGTAGCAAAACAAATGGCAGACAAGAGCCAAATGGCAGACAAGAGCAAAACAATGGCAGACAAGAAGAAAGACTGCTTCTTTCTGCTACTGCTCTAGCATCACTAGGTGGGCAGAAACAACGAGCCATATAAACAGTCCTTTTGTAAGTGCACTTACTAGGCACAACCTTAAAAACAAAGATCCAATGGTGCCAACTCCTTACTTAATGTACATGTCAAACTATGTGCAAAGACTTAGGGGCTGATTCTCATTTACAGAAAATTTCCATTATCCCTCTCTGGCAATATGAAGGGGCCTCAAAGGGGGAGCACACAGTACTCTTGGACCCACGCTAAAGGCCTTGTAGAAAGCAGTGTAGTGTAATGGTTTGAATGCTAGACTGGGGACTTGAGTGACCTCTGTTCTATTCCTAGCATGCTGGGTGTGACCTTGGGCAAGTCACTTCCTCTCTCCATGCCATATGCAAACTGACCTCCTCTGAGATCTGCCAATGACCAGTGCTCTGTAAGAGCTAAGTGGTGATGTTGCTGCTATTAATAACAAAAGGGTTTTAGTGTAAAAGAGAATCAGGCCCTGAGATCCTGTATTGGCAATGTGAGTAAAGAGCCAACAGTTTTTATGCCAGCATGATGTCAATCATCAGGTAATAGCAGAAGTTTTCATGGGGCGGGGCATAGCCATTCATCTAGATCTAGGGCGGTACTGAGTACACTGCTTTCCCTAGCTGCGGAGATCTATTTCACGGTATCAAGTGGGGACAGCTGCAGAAAGTCCCATTGGGAGCTGAGTTGAGAAAAGAATGGTGTGCATTGGACTGAAGCATTCCATAGTTCAGCATCCACAATAATAGAGCTATCTGCTCAGTGAAATAGATATTCCAAGTGCACATATGTGATACAGGCCAGTTGTGCAGAGCATAAAGTGGCACTTCATGCAGATGATGTGCTATTGATGTTAACAAATTCCAGGCCCTCAACACTCCATCTCATGCAGCAAATAAAAGACTTTGAAGAGGACTCTGGTTTTAAACTCAATTATTCCAAGTTGAAGGCAATGGTAGAGGGGCTCACTCATACAATACTGGAAAATCTATAGGATTAATTTTAAATGGTCCATGAATTATGTCAGCTTTTTGGGAGTATAAATCATCTCTTCATAAAATATCCTTTAGATGCTAATCACTTCAGAAAGCTCAGAGAAAAAAATGTAGCCAACTGGCTTGCAAGGAGGACATCCTCCCAGCCATGAATATGAACAGTTTAACCCCAAATGTCCTTTTTTTTCACACTTCCAAGTCCTTTAAGTACTACATCCTTCCATGTGAAATTCACCAAAGTGAAAAGTTACCTGGGACCATCCAGCAAACCCTGTGCAGCCATATGTAGAGGAAGGTTTTGCAGCCCCAAATTGCAGCACAGCTCTCCCTGTGAGTGGTGCAGTTCCAGGAATATCTAGACGAAAAGTGAGTAAACACTGAGTCATATTATTTTGATGTGCCTGTCTAAACAGCAGAGAAATTGTCAGAATTGTTCTCAGCCACTTATTAATGTAACAATTGATATATGGAAAAAAATTAAGATTAAATTACACCTTGGCACTGCCTTACTGCCTGACTCCAATGAGAAATAGTATGAATTTCCTAAGAGAAGACTTGGACCTGGGCTACAATTTTCCAAAGTTCCTAAGTGACTTAGAAGCCTCAGCCTCATTGAAAGTCAATGGGATGTAGGCTCCTAAGAAATTTAGGAGCTCTTGCAAATCTTAGCCTTGAAGTTTAGATCGTGGGGAGGGGGGAAATCCTGAATTGCATGTGGTAGAATGGCTATCTAAAGATGACATGATTCTGGATACCAATGAAGTGAGTAAAATATTGAACTGCCCAAACTCCTACATATTACCATTCTTATCCATAAAAAGTTATGCCATCAATGAGGGGAGATAGCAGAAAAGACGAGAGAAAAGGCAGCTGTAGTGGCCCATTGCTGACCCCTCCATCCCCTTCCTGGAGGAACGGTTGCAGTGTTGGATAAGTGCTCATGAACTCAGTCTGCCAATGTTACACTTAGGCTATGGGTAACAGGAGATGGACCAATCAGGCTCTCCTTCTCAACAGATGACCTCCTCCGTGGTGACTGTTTGGACACCGCAGAAGTGAGTTCTTCCTGTTTCTTTATTTACGTTCAATCAACTCTGGAGCCACAAAACCTCCCAACCAGCAAGAAAGCTACACCTCCCCTGGGACTCCCAATGGGAGAAGAGTCTTATCTCCTGAGCTTCTGAAAAGAGGTTCTGCAGACGTGAAAGAGTCTAAAGATGGATGATACAACATGGGCAACTGTCATTGCCTCAGAAAACTCAGCACAGACCCACATAAGGTCAATTGCACAGCATGGTACGCTTAATGCACTCCAAGGAATAAGGCCTTCCGTAACGTCTATGGCTTCTATACAAAGGATGCAGGCAGAGTCCTCAGCACCCTTTGTAGGGAATGCACATCAGCTGCTAAGCCTCTACCTGCAGCATCCTAGAGTCTCCCACAGCCCTTCGTTCCTGCTGAGCAGCATCAAGCCACCTTGTGGACTGTTTGTGACAATATCTGCACAGCCCCAGTGAATCTGTCCATTGATTCTACTGGGCCTACCCACAGCACGCCCCTAAGCCTGCCAACAGTACCCACCCTGAACTTACCACAAAAGCCAGTCAGGTTCAAGGGCAATGGCAGGCAACCTAAGAGGTAACAGAGGGATCTCCATCCCTTACCCCCATCCCACCCAATAAGCACACTGCAAATGGGCATCTTTTCCCTCTCTGCTATGGACACTATTCTGTACCGGAGTCTTGGGCCATCCTTTTCAGAGAAAGCATGGCCTTGTGGTTGAGACATGGGTTGGGTCTCACAAGCGTTGATCTCCACTGCTCCCACAGAGTGTGGGCCACTGACTGAATCTCAGTTCCCCACCTGTAAAACGGAGAGAATAACCCTGCTTTTCTCCCACCCTGTGTGTCATAAGCTTTTGGGGGGCAAGGATGGTCTGTGTTCGTACAGTAGCTAGTACAATGGGCCCCCATTCTTGTCTGAGACCTCTAGGTATTATTATCACATAGATAATACTTACCATGCCTTTCACATTGCATACCCTGCACAGTATTTCACCAGAGCCATTGCTCTGTCTCTTATTATTGTGCTTGTCTTTTTGAATTAACAGTTTACCTGCAAAACTGGTGGCGATCATGCTGTTTCTCGTAGTCCTGAGATCAAGTCCTGAGCTGTGGTCATTGTTCCAAGTTCTGCCAGCATCGTCCTCCTGGTACCCCTCAGGCTCCTCCATGCATTATTGTTAGCCCCATCCAGTGGCAAAGCTGATATTGGCAAAGCTACATCTGGTGGCAATGCTGGCACCAGATGCACACAACATACTAGGAATGTCCTGTTGCTCTCTTCTGGGCCATATGGCAGTGTCCCACCAGTTTGGTGCAGGCACCTGAATCTAATTTCTAAGATTCCAAATCCTCTCTTTATAACCCATTTGATATATTTTACAGCCCTGTTTGTATTGATTAATAAAGATTTAAAGGAGGGCAATATAATTAATACCCATCAATATGGGTGTATGGAAAATAAATCCTGTCAGACTAATCTCTTTTTTTTTAATCAGATCACAAGTTTGGTTGATAAATGAAATAGTGTAGATGTAATGTACTTAGATTTCAGTAATGTTTTTGACTTGATATCACATGACATTTTGATTAAAAAACTAGAGTGAAATAAAATTAATATGTCCCACATTAAATGGATTGAAAACTGGCTAACTGATAGAACTCAAAATGTAATTGTAAATAGCGAATCATCACCGAGTAGGTATAGTTCTAGTGGTGCCCCACAGGAACTGGTTCTTGGCCCTATGCTATTTAACACTTTGATCAATGAACTGGAAGAAAAAAATAAAATCATTAATGATAAAGTTTGCAAAAGACACAAATATTGGGGGCATGGTAAATAATTAAGAGGACAGGCCACTGATACAGAGGGATCTGGATCACTTGATAAGCTGGGTATACGCAACTAATAAATCCAGACTGGGTGTTTTACTAAAAGATCTGTTCTAAGAATTACTTTGCAGAAGTTCTATGCCCTGTGTTATACAGGAGGTCAGACTAGATGATCACTAGACTAGACAGTCCCTTCTGGACTTAGGATCTATGAATATACATTTCAGTATGGTTAAATCTAAATTGCATCTAGGAACAAAGAATGCAGGCCACACTTACAGAATGGGGAACTCTATCCTGGGAAGCAGTGACTCTGAAAAAAGATTTAGGAGTCATGGTGGATAATCAGCTGAATGTGTGAACCCTCTGCGATGCTGTGGCCATAAGGGCTAACGTGATCCTGGCCTATATAAATGGGGAAATCATAGAATCATAGAATCATAGAATATCAGAGTTGGAAGGGACCTCAAGAGGTCATCTAGTCCAACCCCCTGCTCAAAGCAGGACCAATTCCCAGCTAAATCATCCCAGCCAGGGCTTTGTCAAGCCGGGCCTTAAAAACCTCCAAGGAAGGAGACTCCACCACCTCCCTAGGTAACGCATTCCAGTGTTTCACCACCCTCCTAGTGAAATAGTTTTTCCTGATATCCAACCTGGACCTCCCCCACTGCAACTTGAGACCATTGCTCCTTGTTCTGTCATCTGCCACCACTGAGAATAGCCGAGCTCCATCCTCTTTGGAACCCCCCTTCAGGTAGTTGAAGGCTGCTATCAAATCCCCCCTCATTCTTCTCTTCTGGAGACTAAACAATCCCAGTTCTCTCAGCCTCTCCTCATAAGTCATGTGCTCCAGACCCCTAATCATTTTTGTTGCCCTCCGCTGGACTCTTTCCAATTTTTCCACATCCTTCTTGTAGTGTGGGGACCAAAACTGGACACAGTATTCCAGATGAGGCCTCACCAATGTCGAATAAAGGGGAACGATCACGTTCCTCGATCTGCTGGCAATGCCCCTACTTATACAGCCCAAAATGCCGTTAGCCTTCTTGGCAACAAGAGCACACTGTTGACTCATATCCAGCTTCTCGTCCACTGTGACCCCTAGGTCCTTTTCAGCAGAACTGCTACCTAGCCATTCGGTCCCTAGTCTGTAGCAGTGCAAATAGGAGTAGAGAGGTTATATTACCTCTGTATTTAGCACTGGTGTGACTGCTGTTGGAATACTATGTCCAATTTTAGTATCAATAATACCAGAAAGATGTTGGTAAATTGGAGAAGGTTCACAGAAGAGCCACAAGAATGATCAAAGGAGTAGAAAACCTGCCTGGTTGTGATAGATTCAAGGAGTTCAATTCTATTTAGCTTAACGAAGAGAAGGTCTAAGACATGGATTGATCACAGTCCAGAAGTATCTACATGGGGAACAGAAATTGGATAATGGGTTCTATCAGAGAAAGGTATAACAAGATGCAATGGCTGGAAATTGAAGCTAGATAAATTCAGACTAGAAAAAAGGAATACATTATTAACAGTGAGGGCAATTAACCATTGGACCAAGGGCTGTGGTGGATTCTCCATCACTGGCAATTTTTAAATCAAGATTGGACATTTCTCTAAAAGATCTAGTTCAAACGGGAATTAATTCAGGGCAGTTCTCTGACCTGTGTTTACAGGAGATTAGACTAAATGATATATATTTACAGGAGATCTGACTAGTGATATATCTTGACTTCAGCAAAGCTTTTGATACGGTCTCCCACAGTATTCTTGCCAGCAAGTTAAAAAAAAGTATGTGTTGGATGAATGGACTATAAGGTGGATAGAAAGCTGGCTAGATTGTCAGGCTCAATGGGTAGTGATCAATGGCTCGATGTCTAGTTGGCAGCTGGTATCAAACAGAGTGCCCCAGGGGTCAGTCCTGGGGCCTGTTTTGTTCATCATCTTTATTAATGATCTGGATGATGGGATGGATTGCACCCTCAGCAGGTTTGCGGATGAACTAAGCTAGGGAGCAAGGTAGATACACTAGAGAGTGGGGATAGTGTCCATAGTGACCTAGACAAATTGGAGGATTGGGCCAAAATAAATCTGATGAGGTTGAACAAGGACAAGTGCAGAGTCCTGCACTTAGGACGGAAGAATCCCATGAACCACTACAGGCTGAGGACCGACTGGCTAAGCAGCTGTTCTGCAGAAAAGGACCTGGGGATTACAGTGGATGACAAGCTGGATATGACTCAGCAGTGTGCTCTTGTTGCCAAGAAGGCTAACAACATATTGGGCTGCATTAGTAGGAGCATTGCCAGCAGATCAAGGGAAGTGATTATTCCCCTCTATTCAGCACTGGTGAGGCCACATCTGGAGTATTGCATCCTGTTTTTGGCCCCCCACTACAGAAAGGTTGTGGACAAATTGGAGAGAGTCCAGCGGAGGGCAACTAAAATGATCAGGGGGCTAGGGCACATGACTTATGAGGAGAGGCTGAAGGAACTGGGCTTATTTAGTATGCAGAAGAGAAGAGTGAGGGGGGATTTGATAGCAGCCTTCAACTACCTGAAGGGGGGTTCCAAAGAGGATGGAGTGAGGCTGTTCTCAGTGTTGGCAGATGACAGAACAAGGAGCAATGGTCTCAAGTTGCAGTGGGGGAGGTCTAGGTTGGATATTAGGAAAAACTATTTCACTAGGAGGGTGGTGAAGCACTTGAATGGGTTACTTAGGGAGATGGTGGAATTTCCATCCTTAGAGGTTTTTAAGGCCTGGCTTGACAAAGACCTGGCTAGGATGATTTAGTTGGTGTTGGTCCTGCTTTGAGCAGGGTGTTGGACTAGATGACCTTCCGAGATCTCTTCCAACCTTAATCTTCTATGATTCTATGATCACAGTCATCCCTTCTGGCATTAAACACTATGAATCTATGATTTTTTTTCCTATAAGCATGTTGGAGGGCTGAGGGGTCATCTGCCAGGTTCAAAGTTGATATCTTTGTCTCTTGGGGGGGAAAGCAAGGTCTTGGTTCTGGTGAGTGATTGTGCCTTTTGACAAACTAATATGTGGGCATGATTGTATGTGGGCATCAGGATGTGTGTTGGCGAGATAGTGAGATGATATCTACTCAACAAACACCCTTAACATTTCCTCCCTACTTAAGAACATAAGAATGGCCATATTGGGTCAGACCAATGATCCATCTAGTCCAGTATCCTGTCTTCCAACCATTGCCAGTGCCAGATGCTTCAGAGGGAATGAACAGGGCAAGGCAATTTACTAAGTGACCCATCCCCTGTCGTCCAGTCTCAGCTTCTGGTAGTCAGAGATTTAGGGACACCCAGAGTATGGGGTTGTGCCCCTGACCATCTTGTGTCTTGATGGACATATCCTCCATGAACTTATCTAATTATTTTTTGAACCCAGCTGTACCTTTGGCCTTCACAACATCTCCTGGCAATGAGTTCCACGGGTTGACTGTGTGTTGTGTAAAGTAGTACTTCCTTACGTTTGTTTTAAACCTGCTGCCTATTAATTTCATTGGGTAACACCTGGTTCTTGTGTTATATGAAAGAGTAAATAATGCTTCCTCATTCACTTTATTTACCCCGTTCATGATTTTATAGACCTCTATCATATCCCTCCTTAGTCGTCTGTTCTCCAAGCTGAACAGTCCCAGTCTTTTTTATTCTCTACTCATATGGAAGCATCAGAATTGTCTTTGATGACAGTCTTGATGCTCCATGATCTCTGAGTCATGATTAGAGCTGGAAAACCCAGCTACCACCAGCATAAACAATATCGTGCCACCTCATATAGTTATTGTATTTACTTAGCGTTTGTGTTGTCTATCTCTACGGACTTCATTGACCCCTCCCCCATAACTCCCAAGACCCTCAGAGTGATGTGTGCCATCAACCATACCTGGGGAGGGGAAGTCTGCCACATGTCTGCTCTGAGCTTGCCTGTATGGCTCCCCATTCATCTCACCTCAGAGGTTCATGATGGCACTAGGGGTGAGCTTCTACCCCTGCATAATCTGCACTTCAGTGAGGTCTGCAAAGGTTCTCCTCAGGCTGAGCGTCATCCTGTTGTAGGCCTTAGCTTTACAGGAACAGATGCATGATCCCCTCAACCCTGTATCTTCTACAAGCTTGTGGTAAACTCATAAAAGTCTCCAGGATAAAAACTGATTTATCCAAGAAATACAACAATCTTTTCCTGCAGGGTGTCCCACTCAATCTGGAACAGAAAACAAGATGGCTCCCAGGCAGCATGATGCAGTGAAAGAACAGAACGTATTAGCGACTAACGCTGGCGTCAAGGAACTGCTGCTAGATTTCAAGGCTTTAAGGTCCAGTATCCAAGTAGATTTTTCTACCATTTGAAAATAAGAAGCCACTGAATTGGGAGAGGAAACAGGACCACTTGAAAATTCAGATCAAGTTTGTCAGACTGCAAGTGAGAACAAAGTAGATGAGAATAAGAGACAGCCATAAAATAAGCTAGAAGGTATATGTCTGATCCAAAGCTCCCTGAAATCAACAGGAGTCTTTCCATTGACTTCAGGACAGCCCACAGAGAATAGAGAAATAATGTGAGAATTAAAGGGCTGCCAGAATGTCAGAACATACAGATATTCTGCTCTCTCCCTCTGCCTTAATTCTGCACAGAGAAATGAGCTAAACAACTGGGGAGCTCAGGAAAAAGGACAGGCAATGGCATTACAGATGGAGCATTCCCTTTCAGCTCCTCTACTGCTATCATACAATAGCTCCTTGTATGTTTGGTCTGAGAAAAGGGGGCAGTTGAAGAAGATCAAGAAGTAAATACAGAAGAGCAGGAATCAGATCTGCAGCAGCGGCTCCAGGCACCAGTGCTCCAAGCGCATGCCTGAGGTGGCAAGCGGCAGGGGATGCCCTGCCGGTCCCTGTGAGGGCGGCAGTCAGGCAGCCTTTGGCGGCTTTCCTGCGGGAGGTCCGCCGGTCCCGTGGATTAGGCGGCAATTCAGCGGTGGGTACGCCGAATCCGTGATACTGGCGGACCTCCCGCAGGCATGCCGCCAAAGGCAGCCTGACTGCCGTGCTTGGGGCAGCAAAAAGGCTAGAGCCGCCCCTGCAGATCTGGGCAAGCAGCAAATGCCAAATGGGGGAGGCTGCTTCAAGACAAGAAAAAGAAAAGAGTTTCTAGAAGTAAACTGATAATATGGAGGAGGATTCATAGCCCTGTGGGCAGACACAGAGCAAAAGGGAACTAATGAAAAACAAACAGCTCAGTAGCTCTCACCTTGTAAGGAACCTATATGCTGGGCCAGATCCTCAGCTGGTGCCATCCAACATGGCTCCACTGACTTGAGCTGAACAATGGTGATGGACAGCAGCTGAGGATGTGGTACTAAATTCAGTTATTAGGGGGAAGCGACAACATGACTGTTAGAAAACTGCATTACAACAACCATGAATTGCTGATCTGCAGATGCGAAAGTACTGGTCACATAACAGAATATGTTTGGTTAGAGGAGTCCCAATGCATGTTGGGGGCCTATCTTTCCTCCTCTCCCCACCTGTCCTCCCTGTAAGTACCTGATAGTTAGAGAACAATGAATGCTCACACTTAGTAGAACTAACAAGATCCCTGCACAGAGGATGTGAGTTCAGGGGCACTACTGGATGCAGGATGGAGGAAGTGCCTATTAATTAAGGGAGTGGGATAGGGAGAGTGAAATGGCCTCTGCCTCATTAGATCTCCCTTTAAGGGTGGGAGTCAGAAATCAATAGTAACATAAGGCGACCTGTAAAAGGAATGGAGGTCATTGACTTACTGAGCATGTACAGAATGTGACAGGTGAGAAACAAAACCCAGCCCACTGGGGGCTTGCATTGTTACCTCTTACACTGGCAATAAAACTTACTGTTGGCACTGGTTGGGGTGGGGAGAGACAGTGAGGGAGGGAATATGTAGAAATGAAGAGTAGGGAAACATCAAGACTCGTATGGTATTTATTAAAATGAGTCGTGTGTGTGTAGCTCACTAATGCAAAGGGTAAAATCTGCAAACATAGGGGATATTACCTGGTCTGACCATGCACTTGTTGAAGAAGGGATCAGAAATGCAGACATGGAGATTTAATTGCTTGAACAGGATACCAAGTCAAAGCTATTCAGAAGGACGTTGCTCAATATTTCCAAGCAAATGGCAGAGCTAACAGGAAAGGAAATGTACTGTGATAGCATTGGAAGATAAGGTCAGAGTCTCTCATTTGAAAATAGGAAGGACCCAGAATAAATTAAAGAAAACCAAAGCTTGGAAAATATTCGTAAATCATCTGAGTCAAAAAAGGTCCTCAAACAATTGATCAATACAAGAGGAAAACATAGTGTCCCGGTGAGAGAGACTACTGAAAAAGGGCATGGGAACAAAAAGTATTATGAGAAGGACAATAAAAGTGACAAATTGTGGGACTGAAAATTTAAAGGACTGCTGCATATTACTCCTTTCATTCAAAATAAATAATAGTGTTGAGACTTGTGAAGTATTTGCAGACTATTACAGCAATCGGGTATTCCTCAAAGGGACCAACAGAACATTATCAATCATTCAAGTAAGTTCTAACTTGGTCTTTCAGTGGACACCTTTAATGCTGGGTAAAGAGCTCCCAATATATCTGAGGAAGAACCAAGCACTTTATTGGTGGAGATTGTCACTGTCAAGCAGTAATGTCTTGAGCAGAGACTGTGCCCATGCTACCTTAACAGAATCTGTCAATCTGCCCTCTCTCCAGGAGACACTGACAATCTGTCCAATTATCGCTCTGTATCTCATCTGTTTTTTCTGGTTAAAGTTGTGATGAAGGTGGCTATCTGGTGGCCTCAGGTCTCTAAGAGCTTTGTCAGTCTGGGAACTGAGATAGGTATGACACCGAGAATGCTCTGTTGCATTGGTAAATGATCTCCTTCTGACAATGGATGAAGATCACGTGTCCATGCTGATATTATTGGGTCTGTCAGCTGCTGTTAACATTGTCCATCGTGAGGTGTAGCAGGAAATAGATGGGGCACCAAGGTTCCACAGCAGATTGGTTTCTGACATTGGGAATAGAACAAAACTGATTTTTAAAATAGATATTGGAACTGGGTGCCAAGTAATCACAGCACTTGTATACAAAGTGATTAGTGACCACCTGATGTTAAAATTGAAAACTTAGCTTTTTTCCTACAGTTGAGCACAAAATGAGACCATGTGGCAAAGATACACTGGCAGGTCTGTATAAAGACAAATATCACTCAGTTGAGTATGAAACAGTAGAAGAGAAATTCCATATTTGCATAGGTCAAAATCGAAATGGCAAATGCAAATGATCAAAGGGTGTATAACTTTCTAAAGAATAGGATATAAAAGATATAATTAAAGAATTTTATGGCATGCTTAACAGACTGGGATGTATTAGAGAGAGAATGTATCCAATGATATAGATCTCAGAGTTCTGCCATAAATATATGCACCACGTAAAGACCCACATGCACTGAGTAGTAAAAGTGGAACTTTACTGGATGGCAAAATCAGATGTTATTCCTGGAACATGGACACCAGTTGACAGGGTGAACAGAATGGTCTCCACAATGAAACAAAACAAGATAAAGATTTGCATAGATGAAGATCTGAATGTGTGTCAAATGTAGCACTGTCCATGAGAAAAGGCCATGTTTAAAGTTCAAGATACAAGAGTCTGGGGGACAAGCAAAGGGTTTTGGCAATATAAAAAGTTCAGAACTCTGCACCTCCTGGTAGATGTATGTGTAAGCAACTTCCCTTCGGGATTGCCTCAGCACCAGAGGTTCATCAAAGTAACATGTTCAGATCTTTGGTGATCTAGATGGGGTGGAAGCAATTGTTGAGCTGCTGTGACTGAGGCTCTTCGGCACTACAATAATAATAAAAATTAATAATTAATAACAATAAGAAACTGCATGATATTCTGCAGAGTACAAAAGAAAGTACCAAATCTGAGTTTGTATACATAGACAGATATAATGCTGTTTTTTAAGAGAAGATAGCTAGGGATTTTAAATGCTCTACAATTTCTCATACCTGTTTAGCTTCTGCTATTTATCTTTGTCTAAAGTGCCCTCCAGCCTCTCACAAGAGATTGATTTCTTTAGGCACTGCTTTGGTTTATAAAGTTAGGAAACTGTACATTTGACATAGGTGACCAACCATACAGAGCTAATTCCAAATATGAAATACCCAAAAGAGAACTCGAGGACCGGCCATGCAGATCAAATGTCAAATCCCAAAACAAAAGAGCAGAGTTTGCAAAAAGCCCAATATGTTCAAAAATGCTTTCATTCTTCATTGAACAGCCACCAAAAACTACCAAATTCAGAAAAATAATATATTTCCTTTATGTAGGTGACTAAAGCCAAACCAAATCTGATTTTGATTAATAATTGTTCCTAACAAGCTCTTCTTACAATGTTTATATTCCAAAAAATGCCTAAATTTTTTCTTACAGTTAAGACTCAAACTATTTCCAGGAATTTCAATCAGCATTTTCACCTTCTCGAGGTTTTATATTTTATTATATTTCCTGACATTTTTTGATGCTACAAAGATGGAAAGTGTACTAACGCTTCTGGGTTAAGAGGGTAAGTGAACAGACATCCATGTTACGTTATCAGTGCTGGGATGATTAATTTGTAGTTAACATCCACTTACTTCATTATCCCTTCATCTAAACTTGACAAATGTGAAAACAACAATGAAAAATAGAAACCAAGAGCGGCCATAGGAGTCTGAGAACTGAATGCAACCTATTGTATATTAAATCCCCACTAAAGAGCATACAGATACATTATATCATCTTTCTTTCTATCTATCCATCCTTCATCTGTCTGTACTTCTATATATACATGTGGGTGAAAGGATTTTTATCAGTTAGGGCTGGCAAAACCACTCGGATTAAAATAAGACACACGCGTACTTGGAACTCTGGCCTGTCCTGCAGAACAAAACCAAGCTTTTTATAGAATCAGGAAAGGCCAACAAAGGATCCTTCATCTCAGAGAGAAGTTACAGCATGCTCTCTGCTGTTTACTCCACTCGAGCAATCCTCTATCAGGGCTCTGCTTCTTGAAAACTCCTCCCTCTTGCTCATTCTGTTGCCAACTCTCAGCCCTGGGCTACACTTAAAAATTAGATTGAACCGAACTACGTCACCCAGGGCTGCAAAAAACTTTATGCCCTTAATGCCTACACTAACCTCCAGTGTAGAGTTAGGTAGGTGGATGGAAGAATTCTTCTCTTAGCCTAGCTACTGCCTCTTGGAGGGATAGATTAGTTACAAAATTCCTTCCATCAATGTAGGAAGCATCTACACTACAGCAGCACAGCTGCAGCACCATAGATATACCGCTGTAGTGTAGACATACCCTCGGAATACTTGGTATTTTGTTTAAAGCACCAGTCATGTGAAGATATGAGAATTTTAGCATTCATTTTTTTAAAAGAGTATTCTTCTACCACTCATGGTTTTGGAATACTCTGGGGTCCACAATTGAAGAAGGATGTTGAAAAATTGGAAATGGTTCAGAGAAGAGCCACGAGAATAATTTAAGATTTAGAAAACCTGTTTTATAGTGATAGATATAAGGAGCTCAGTCTATTTAGCTTGGCAAAGAAAAGGTCAAGAGCTGACTTGATCACAGTCTGTAAGTACCTACATGGGGAACAAATATTGAATAATGGACTCTTCAATCTATCAGAGAAAGGTCTAACACAACCCAATGGCTGGAAGGTGAAGCTAGACAAATTCAGATTGGGCATAAATGTTTAATAGGGAGCGTAATTAACCATTAGAACAATTTACCAAAGGTCATGGTGGATTTTCCATCACTGACAGCTTTTAAGTCAAGATTGGACGTTTTTCTAAAAGCTCTGCTCTAGGAATTACTGTGGGGAAGTTCTGTGGCCTGTGTTATACAGGAGGTCAGAGTTGACAATCAAAATGGTCCCTTCTGGCCTTGGAATCCATGAATCTCTAAATCTCCTTGTTCCCCACACATCTGCCACACTAAATTTTCCTTTTAATGCTCCCCTGTGCTCTCCTTTCGGGAGAGGTGCCACCGTTGCAAAATAATTGGAAAGATTTCTTTAAACAAAATTTTTTTTTATACATTTTAATTAAAAACGTGTATGTTTACATGTGAAGAAAAGTATCTGGATTTATTTAAGTG
Source organism: Malaclemys terrapin pileata (assembly GCF_027887155.1). Lineage (NCBI taxonomy): Eukaryota > Metazoa > Chordata > Testudines > Emydidae > Malaclemys > Malaclemys terrapin. The sequence goes on from NC_071513.1 coordinate 53,752,818, forward strand.
TGCAGTAACTACTTGGCTCTGCAGTAGCTACTTGAGCTAGTATTTGTCTGTACCAATGGTTCCCTGTGGTCTAAGCTATAAAGGTACTTGAATTTTTGCTGGGTAACTGGTGTCTGCAGCTTGTTGACTCCCAGCTTTTTGCAGATGTTAACCTTTTGTGCACACACAATGTTAAGAGGAGTCTTGCAAGCCCATAGGCAAAGGCCTGCCAATTCACAGACTGCAGGTGTGGAAAACCCAGCAGTCATCCATGACCAGTGGACTTAGGTGTGTACATTGATTAGAGTGATTATTAACACCTGAACGCCAATCTTCTTCAGTGTGCTGATATTCCTGGATGTGCATACGCCACCCACACATGCTAAAATGGCTCACGAACATAGGCTAATTTGCATGTATGCAAAACTCTTGTATTATTTTAAAAGAGATTGGGGTGCAGCAGTAGACTGAAATGGCTATACTGAGAAGGTGTCCTGCTGCTTACAGCTCCTCAAGACAAACATAAGAAGCCGTCTGAAAATGAGGGATGTCACTGATGAGGATCTTGCTATTCTCATCACAGAAATGCTCTTCAAGGAAAAATCACTATTAAAGGAGTCACTCATCCACCTGCCAAAGTGACCTGCAAATAAAGGAGAAAAAAGATTTTGTGGCCTTATTTTTTGCTTCTTCATGAAGAAGTCCTGAAAAGCTGAGGAGGAGGCATTTTTTCTTTGAGCTTTTCAATTAGAAATTCAGTTCTTCTCTTCCATGGAATTGTATGGACCAATGCAGAACCAGTGAAATTACACTGCTCTACAGCCAAAATGCTTCTGAAATAAATGTAGTCAAACTTTACTAATTCTGGGTCACTGAGAACGAAAACGATGCTTAAAATTGTTGATTGGCTCTAGTTTTCAAGATATGCTATTGGGTCAGTATATACGACCTTGACTTGGGAATGGCGGAGGATAAGTGAGTTATAAAGGGAAGGGATCTCAATTTAAAGCAGAAATGACTAAAATACATCTTTGACTGGCTCTATGAATAAATCTATGACTGGGTTTGGACAGTACTTGCTTTTTAGGCAAAACAATGAATGGTGCAATCTGAAGCTGGTATTGTGTCATACATGATATGAATTGCATCACGTTATTCCTAGAAGTCATGGATGATGCAAACATAACGAAGCTTACATCACTCTGCTGAACAAATTGCCCTATATAAGCTCTAGAAATCATACAGAGTCGTACTCTCTTATTTGTCAGTGTTTGATTTTGCAAAAGGACACATTTCTGTTTAGCCAAAGTGAGCAGAGATGCCTCGTACTTGTGTGAACAATGCAGATAACTTCTGCTATGTTTGTGATGAAGTGACTTTTGCATCACAAAAGTGCAGTATAACCATTATGGTTAAGAAAGCCTATCACCTTTATTTTGGCTGCAAAATTGGAGCTCAGGACAAGAGGTGGGCCCCACACATATGCTGCAACACTTGTGCAACAAATCTTCACCAGTGGTTGACCAGGAAAAGGAAATCTATGCCTTTTGCAGTGCCAATGATTTGGAGAGAGCCAACAGATCATACCAGCAATTGTTACTTCTGCATGGTGCCTCCAGTTGGGAAAGGTGTGTCAAAGAAGAAAAAGTGGACTGTGCATTATCCAAACATTCCATCAGCTATACGCCCAGTACCCCACGGAGAAGGACTGCCGGTTCCTGAGGCACCAGAATCATTCTCACTTGAGTCAGACAAGGAAGAGGAAGAGGATGAAACTTCTGGTCCTGAACCTCAATGTCACAGGACCCACATTTTCTCCCATCCTCCTCCTCCTCGGAACCACACCTCATAACACAAGGTGAACTGAATGACCTTGTCAGGGATTTGGAACTATCCAAGAGTAAGGCAGAGCTGTTGGGCTCCAGATTACAGCAGTGGAATCTCCTGGCAGGTTATGTTAGGGTTTCCATGTTCCGTGACCGTCAAAAGGATCTTGTCCCATTCTTCTTCATGGAAGGTGATCTTGTAGCCTGCAACAACATCGATGGTGTGATGGCAGCCCTCAACATCGTTCACGATCCAGATGAGTGGAGACTGTTCATTGATTCATCGAAGACGAATCTTAAAGCTGTTTTACTGCATAATGGCAATGTTTTGCCATCAATTCCAGTTGGTCATGCAGTCCATATGAAGGAATGACAACATGAAACAACTTTTGAGGTGCATAAACTATGACCAACATCAGTGGCAGCTTTGTGGAGATTTGAAGGTTGTTGCTCTCTTGCTTGGTCTGCAGACTGGATACACAAAGTACTGCCGTTTTCTCTGCGACTGGGATAGTCGTGCAAGAGATTCCCACTACATCAAGAAAGATTGGCCACTCCGACAGTCATTGGAGCCTGGGAGGAAAAGTGTTCAGCATCCACCACTTGTTGAATCAAGGAAGATTTTGTTACCACCCTTACACATCAAGCTGGGTCTGATGAAGAACTTTGTCAAGGCCATTGACAAAACACAAGCAGCTTTCAAGTACCTCCGTGGAAAATTTCCAAGGTTAAGTGAAGCTAGATAAAGGAAGGTGTCTTTGTTGGTCCTCAGATTCGTCAACTTCTTCGAGATGATGCATTTGACCATGCACTGCGTGGCAAGGAAAAGACGGCATGGAAAGCCTTCCAATTAGTGGCAATAAATTTTCTCAGAAACAACAAGGCAGACAACTACAGGTTGTTGGTGGAAAACCTCCTCAAGGCATACAACAGCCTTGGTTGCAACATGTCACTAAAGACACATTTTTTGCACTCTCATCTAGATTTTTTCCCACCGAATTGCGGAGCAGTGAGCGACGAGCACGGCGAGCGATTTCACCAGGACATTGCAACAATGGAGAAACGCTATCAGGGCAAATGGAGCCCATCAATGCTTGCAGACTATTGCTGGACAGTGACAAGAAATGCTCCATTTAATGAATACAAGAGACAAGCCAAGAAGCGCCGAGTAGACACTGAATAGGACTAAACTATGTACGTAATAGTTTTTTGCCTTTTGTTTCATAATAAATTTTATGTATATAACCCTTTTGCTGATTTTAAAGTGTTACATAAACAGGACAGGTGAAATATTATCATGTAAAGCAACCATAAACACATGAAAAGACCTAGGTTTACAATTTATGATTAAAACTCTACTATCTACACAATATACATAGACAGAAAATGTAAAAACTTAAATATCTTAGAAACAGTAGCCAATCAGTTGTTTTAATTGTCATATTTAAATTCAGCACATCAAAATACATAATAAATAGCACATTTTATCTCTGAAGCAGATGACTTCTCAAAAATTGTGGATCAGTGTTATAACATCCCAAGAGATGGACAACTGAGCACCTCCAAGGGGAAAGGATGTTTTGGTCAAGCTCTGAGTGAGTGAGTTCCCTCTTCCCTACTCTTAATGTCTATTTAACGCCAATGTTCAATCAATATGTGGGAGAAAGAAAGTCTCAGATAAAGGTTCAGCACCCTTTCTTCTTTATTTATCACGTGGAGATGAGCCTAATATTAGAGCTGCATAAAAAAATACCACAAGGTTTTGTGAAAAAAAATTCATCAAGATTTCAAACTTCAAAAATTTCAAGTAGCTCTATAAGCTATCACACACACACACTGCTAAAACTATTACCAAAAAAAAAGTCAGAATTTCAAAACTTGGGGAAATGATATGAACTGGACCCAATATACATCTAGCAATCCCTCCATCAAAATCAGGAAAGACCAGTGTAGCAGGGTGGTCACTCACTCCGGCCCAGAAAGGGTTAAAGCCAACCCTGGGAGAGGGCTGAGGCTGGGAAGGAAAACCTGGGCTGATTGGGGAAGGCAGTAACAGCTGGGGCCATGCCCCAATCAGGCCCAGCTGGTCCCTATAAGAGGCTGCGATCCAGAAGCCCAAATAGTCTCTCTCTGCCTTCAGAGAGAGAAAGGCCTGGTGCTGGGAAGCTCAGGGTGCCTAGAGTGAGGCAGGGCTGGGAAAAGCCAGAGGGGCTGGGGAGCTCCAGGCTGGCAACTCCCCAGGCTGCAGGGCCTTGTCCAAGGCCCCAGAGAGGTACTGGTTTCCAGAGAGGGGCAGCAGGTCCAGACCCAACCTTGCCTATGATGAGTGGCTTATACTGCAGTCTGCCCCAGGGAGTGGGGCTAGATGATGACTGGCAGAAGCCTTACACTGAGGTGAGGTGGGGTTAGTGGGTGGGGGTTCCCTGGGGAGGGGATACCCAAAGAGAAAGGGGTTACTGCCCGCGGGCAGCCCCCAGCAGAAAGGGGCACAAGGTCCTGGGGAGGGACACGGGGGCCAAGTGGGCGAGGCAGATCACCGGCCTGCAGAGGGCGCTCTAAGGCTGGAAGAGCTAATTCCCATGGATGACCAGCAGGAGGCGCCACAGGGATGAGTCCACACTCTTACAACCAGACATGATAACCCAGATATTTCTGAGATTAAAGCATGAGCAGATACATAAATAAAGGACCAGTCCTCCTTTACATATCAGAAAGGAACCCAAAGGGGAACAAACACCCAGCCCCCATTCCATTTTGAAATTAGCTGAGTTGTCCATATGGGAGCTGGGACACTGTCTTTAGAATCTATGCTATGAAGAGCCACAGGAGAGCTCTGAAGAGAAAGGAACTACAGGGCAAATGAACACCCCAGCTATCCGCCTCAGTAATACCATGTGGAACATATTTTTCACATTTGTGGCGGCCACAAGCTTCTGTCTTCTCTCCTCACATGATTGGTTTCTTCCATCACAGTCAGCTCCTCTGCACCTTGGCTGGCTCTGCCAGACAGCAACCTGCCTCTTGTTCAGGAGCAGTGATCAGCGGTGTATCTATCTCTGGAGCGTTGATCCAGCGGTAGTGTAGACATAGCCTAAGAGTGCTCTAAACCAGTAAAGGCAAAACCTGACCTTCTCCATACTAGTGGCCTTACCTTTTGGGGGAATGAATACCATCTGATAAGAAGAAACAACTTGTCAGTTTCTCCTGGACTGTGGACCTTTAGATGTCATTGACTTCCACATCAATTGGTGAAAACACTCCACTTTCCCACACAGTCTTCATCTGCCCTGTGATCTGCTAGGAAGGGCATATTCTCCACCAGCCTCAGAGTCTCCCTAGAAGAGGCCAAGGGAGAAGAGGAGTACCCTTTCCATTACATGCGGCAGATTTGTTTGCTTATTTCCTTGTCCATGACTGCTGGCTTGGTTTGGACTCATTATGGATTTCTCTCCAATGTTTCTCAGGATTCTACACTTAGTTGTTAATGGAGATTTTTAATGGGGGGCCCTCTTCTTTTTGGATCTTACACTGCAGCACTAATACTGGGGGTGTGGTTTGTTTCCAGGTCATTGCAGTTTTCATGGCTTGGGGCGCAGGTGCCGCTCGACCTACTCTTTGCAGCTCAACAGCAACAAGAGTTTGGCCCATCCCAGCTGCTGATGATTTTAATTTACAGCAGCTGCCCGTGCAGCTCCTGTGGGGCTGCTCCCACTGGGGTTAATTCAGAAAATTGCTTATAGCTGAGATATGCGAAGGAGCCTAATAGAGTTAGATGCCCTGCCCCTTGGGTTCCTTTACAAACCCCAGCCAATGTGATCTATTTTGCACATGCACTTTGCCTTGATGTGTGTCATCTGCACGTCTTCCAATCAAATGCATGCCCATCTCCTCTCTGTGCTCAGTTTGCACACGCATTGATGTATTCTTTCAAAACCCCAGCCTTGGACTGTGTATGTGTGCACATATCTCTGGATAGAGGGAGCTCACGTGATGACGTTGTGTAGTGTAAAGGTTTTATTAGCAGGATATCCACATTACTCATTGGTGGAGAAGCCATGAGCAAATTATGCAGTCATTCTAATGGGTGCCAATAAAATCTTTATATAACAATGCGTCATTACACATTCTGTACACGCTCATTACACATTCTGTACATGCTATATATTTTACAGACAAACTATTTGAGAGTTGATTATTAATGGGCCCAATCCTGCTCTCACTGACGTCAACAGCAGTTTTGCCATTGTTTCCAATGAGAGCAGGCCTGATGTTGGTTGTCTTGCATATTTCTCCAACTCTCAGGACAGGTTCCCATAGTAGCAGCTGTCCAGCTGTAACAGGAAAATTGTAACTAATATGTTTCAGAGAACCTATTAACCTTACCTAAAATAGTTTCCCCATACATAATAATGCTGCAATGTTATGGTTTGATATCTGACAATCTACTGAGGTCCTTATACCCTTGGAAAAGGAGATTCCTCCTGGATTTCCAATAGAATAAAACTCCTTCATGGGTCACAAAATACGGGACTCAAACCTGTTCCTGGTCCAGAAGAGAATATTGCCTGTCCAGAGTTGGCACCAGTTTAATTTTGGAGGGGACAGCCCACCTTTGGAAGACAAAGCACAAGATGTTTCTCTGGCAGGCTAATTTAATTTTAAATGTGACTGCTTGAAGCTACCCAGAGGTTTGGTCCATTGTCCTTCATTTCAAAGGACATTGCTCATTTCAGTCCCAAAGTTAATTATGTTCCACAAAAATATAACAGCTCCTCACTTTTCCCATGGAAAATGATATACGCCAGCAAGATATGGTCATGAGACTGGGGCTGTAGAAAGGAAGGAATCCCACAGTTTTTCAAGTTTCCTTAATGAATAATTGTTCTCTGTCCCCCATTTCAAGCCTTTGCCCCATATTACACCCCACAATGGATCCTGACAGGTTGGGGTGGGGGGAATTAGGATAAAAGAAGAAGTCACACTTAGGATGCATCAGTGGGCAGAGTGCAGGTGAGGCCGTCAAGAGAACATGAACACTGTAATTTATCCCATAGCTATACAATTTATCATATGACTCCACAGTGTCTTAAATGGACACAGCAGCATGTGGCCTTGCAGAAGAGAAGGGATTGAAAGAGCAATTTACTTACCGAATCTAGTAGGTGATGCGGTCCTGTGTGATCAAATCTTTCCATAGCAAGACAGGGAAGTCCAAAGACACCTCCAAGCAAACAGCTCAAGAGAGAGCAGGCTCGGTTTCAATGGATTTTTCACAGAACCAGGGATAAAAAGAAAAATTAAGAAGCACCTCCAAAATGACTTAAATGTTTAATTATATAAAAATGTTTTTAATTGATATTTGCTCAAAAGTGATGTTTTAAAACGATTTAAAAATTAAACATCCTGTGACAGTATTCAAACTCCAGACCAATATAGGTTTGGTTTTTTTCCAATTCCTTTGGTCCTAACCCAGCTCTCATGGAAGTCTATGGCAAAATTCCCATAGATTTAAATAGGAGCTGGACTGGGCCTTTGTGTTAATTTTCTCATTTTAGAATCTTACTGGCAATGAGATCCTTAAGAAAGTTTATTCCAAAATGAAAATGAAAGCCAAGATAAAGGAAACATATTACATGATCTGAACTGTAACATCCAGTGTATTAAGACATTGAAACTAAACCTGTCTTGCTTCCATTAGTGTTTGCATTTTAAGGAAACCTTTTTAAAGGATCGTCTTTAGGAACCTTCTTCCAACGGCCTATTTTTTAAAGAGTTCTTCATGGCAATATTATTATTAATTATGTTATGTGATATTATGATGTGTTTATTCAGGTACGGGTTTGAAACACAAAACAGATTTAACATCTAGAGGTCTCACTTACAATGTGGACTCTGGTAACTTCAATCTTTGATCTGGTTTATATTTTTATAGTGGATCTACATGTGGAAGGTCTCCACTGAGTTGCTGATATCTATGTTATTGCTGGGTTGTTTGATCTGACATTAATTGATGGAACTGTTTAGTTATATGTGTATTTTTAAAAGATTGTCAAGGATGCCCAGAGCACTGAACGGGACTCTTTAAACAAAAAATAATAAAAATCAAATTAAATAAATATGGTTTTGTACAATGAAAAGGCAACTTTTAAAATGGCTTTTACAACAATATTTGGGTTAGAAATTTACGTTGTTTCACCCTGTCCCATTTTCAAACTCTGGAAAGCCCTCCAGAAAATTACTTACATAAGCTAACAGGAAGCCTGATGCTGCAACCTTTTTCTTAGGTGAGTAATCCCACTGACAACTGTAACTATGCAACTGAATAAGGGCTGTCAAATCCAGACCATGGTGGAGAGCTACCCATTTCCAGCGATGTATAGCACTGCCTAATACACACAGGCAGTAGGGATAAGCAAGAGCTTGCATATAGTGGATTTGCTTTAATAGAATACACTGCTGCCAATAGGAAAGAGTCATTCATTGCTGTAGCTGGTTACTATTTACAAAAAGGAAATTGTAGCTCAGTTCCATGTCCTTCACTGAGTATATATATATATATATGCCCTTCCTTGAGTGGAAAATTGAAAATTACTTAAAATTCATTTATAGCTATATAAAATCTTCCATAAATTTTAAGACAAGAAGGGACATTTAATTTCTTTAACACTCTCTGCCTGTACACACACACACACATGCATATTATAAAATACATCTAAAATCATATATATACACACTTGCTTCAGTTTTGAAACATTGTGTCTATAGAGAGAGAGAGACGATGTGAATATACACACTATATATGTACATTGTATATATGAATACTCTATAGATGTATACAGCATGTATGTATATTGTGTGTATACATATAATATATGTATGTTTTTATATTTGTGTATCTCATACATATATATATATACACAGTGTGTACATGTGTGTGTATGTATGTACAAAATCTCTCAAAATTGAAGCAAAACATGTGTATTTAAAATACTGAACATTCTCCTAAAATTCATAATGTAAAATACACAAGGGGAAAACCTTCTTCTCTTTACCTACTTCAACTCAATCTCTCTTTCTTCTTTTTTTTAAAGGAAACTTCATTGTATATTCTAGAAAAGTATATTGGTGGGGAAGGTTTAACAGAGCCAGGGAGAATGTGCAAGGAGTGAGAAAGTGAATTGATGGATGGATGGTTAAATGAATATAAATGAACTGATACCTTTACAGGAAAATAACATTTCTTTTCTTTTTTTATTCTATAGATCAGTGGGTTTTGTATCTGTAATTCTTTCATATCAGCAAAGAGGAAATAAACTCCCATGTAAATCATTTTCCCCCCATCTGGAAGCATATTAAAACCATGCCATTTTTTTTCTTTTAAGCAGAGCCTTTTTCCCTATTTGCTTATCAGTTCATCCACCATTACATTTTAAATGAAATTGCAAGACCCCCCCCTTCCTTCCCCCAAATTCCAGGCTGATGTAGAAAAGTGGGAAGCAGACTTTTCTTGCTTTAGAATAGTGACCTAGATTCAATTACAGATAGCCCTAGAGGAGAAGATGACACCTTACCATTTTCATAGAGGTCCTCTTAAAAAATTAGAAAAACAAAAAACCTCCCCTCCCCCCAAAAACCAACACACCAAAAAATAAATAAATAAATAAAGAGACAAACAAACAATAACCCTGAATGGAAAGAAATGTGTTTATTTCAACTTTTGCTTTTGTCTCCCTCTTGCTTAACCTCAATGCCATGTCTGGGCTACAAAACCCACAATGGTTCTTCCAAGGGGCTGGCAATGCTCATGAAAATGACACGTTGAAAGTATTTTTCTCTGTGTGTGTGTACATTAAAGATGCACATGGAGCCAGATAAAAATTTAACCGCCAGAAAGAGGCCTATTTGTTTGACTGTCACCGCCAAACAAAAATCCAACTAATTACATTATAAAGACACACGTATTACAATTACGATGAGGCAGAAAAAAGCTTTGAAGAACCCAGTGTATTTTTTGTAACTGTGGTTTCCCTCGTTACTCTGAAATATTTACTAGGAGGGGACAGTACTGTGATCCTCGCTTATTGACTTTTATCACTAAATTAGGCATATAAATGACCTGAAAGCGGTGTCTGTCGTATTAAATTAAAAAATAAATAAAGAACAATTACTCTCTCTTCTTTTTTCCCTCCCTTCTCTGATCTCAGCCTGAAAGGAGCCTGGGTGAGATAAGAGAGATTGGATTCACTTCTGGAGCTGCTCTCGGTTTGTTCTGCTGAAATAAAATAGACTAAGAAACACTTGACTAGGGAGCTAGTCCGTTCATATTCATGCACAGCTCCCTTTTTTGTATGTTAGTGTTTCTGAAAAGGAGAGGGCTCCTGGTTTTAAGGATAGAAAATAAGGTGTGGAAATTTAGCACACCTTTGCTCTGTTTTGTAGGGAAATCTCCAAAAAAAAATTCAAATTTATGTTTTTATTTTGCCTAGTCTGATTGACCCCTTTAAAATAAGGGCTTTGGGAGAAATAAACTACCTATTATATACATAATGTGCAAATGACTTTATAGAGGTAACAGCAACATACACACGTGCGTGGAACTGATTGCTATGTATGTATGATCTGGAGGCACACACGGGTTGTTCCCGAAACAGTTATAACGGGGGAGATCTGTGCTGTTGCGGGGGAATGGGGGGGGGGGAGTGGTTCTCTCACAGTGCTCTCTCTGGTGCAGTTGTTTCTTCAAACTCCTTCTGTCCAGGACGGGCAAGGCGCTAAACTGGGCACTGGGGGGCATAAGATGGGAGCGTCTGGGGCAGGAAGGCTTTGCAGTGAAGCCACTCTGGCGCAGGGCGGATTGTTTCGTTTCAAAGCGGGGCTATGCATGCTTTGGGAAGCGATGTTCAAAATATAATCTTCATATTCAGTTCAATGGAGTATCCTTATAATTTACGGCACCAAGATAAGGCTGGAGGATGTAATAAAAAAAAATCTGAAGCCGTCCTTTCACACACACACCCCATATTGAATTGCACCTTGGGCAACAGTGCGGAATCCAGAATCTTAACTTCGCTCAACATATGTTTCTAGCAGATAAGTAAACAATCTGGACGTGAAATGAAAATTTTAATTAATGCAGTAATGCTATTACACCTCAAGTGTGCAAATCCCATTGCCTTGCACTGTGACAATGGGTTGGGGAGAAAAACACACACAGACAACAACCACAAGCAAATTCTAATCGGGGTTTGCTTTTCACTCAGCTCCAATTGTTTTCATAGTTTGTTTCCTTTGAATTAATCTCATCTTATATTTCAATAATTACCAGCTACTCATCTCTCCCCCCCCCCCCCCCTCTTTCTCTCACACACTCAAAGAGGCTCTTTTTCTCTGTCTCTCTCCTCCTTAATTTGGCATCAACCTGCATTTAATTTCTGGGCGCTTCATGTACAAATATTTGGTTGTTGGAATGTGATCTTTACAGACCCTGCACGTTATTTCTTGTTTAGCTATTCAAATGTGGCGTGTTCAGGAATAATGAAGTATTTTGTTATTTGCCCTAATAAAAAAAAGGCTGGCTTTTCCCTTTGATGTTCCTATAAAACAACCCCAGCTGAAACAGAGGCGTGTGAAAGAATGGAAGAAAGGCAGGAGGTAAAAATTAAAGAACGAAGGGGGAAAGATAAATTACAAACGCATCCAAAGCACCATCAGGGACTCCTTCTCTCGCTCCGAATTTAAAAGTAGGGACATGTCTGGAGAACAATTTTAACTTCAGGTGTCATTTGCAGACTAGAGAACTCTTGTCTCCCTGGCCAGCCTCTCTGCGCTTTTCCCCTCCGCTCCCTTTGTTTGCTTTAACACCCCATTCACATTATTTTTTATCATTCTTCCCCCTCCTGTAGCTTCACTGGATTGCACCCAATATGTCTCTAGGTTTCGCATCTTTTCGCCCCCATTCGCTTTCCGTTGCGCCCCCTTTTCTAATATCTCTATTCCTCGCATGTCCTTGTTTAATACCCTTCCACCTGCTCTTTGTTTTAAAGCACAGACTGTCGCTTTCCACACTTTTGATCTCTTTCTTTTGCTGTTCAAAGAAGAACAGGAGTACTTGTGGCACCTTAGAGACTATGCTCTAATAAATTTGTTAGTCTCTAAGGTGCCACAAGTACTCCTGTTCTTCTTTTTGCGGATACAGACTAACACGGCTGTTACTCTGAATTTTGCTGTTCAGTTTCCCCACCCATTGTCCCTTTCTCACCTTGACAGCCCTGCTTCCCATCTGGATGATACAGATTCACATTTTTTCCAGGCTCATTCCACAATTCTAAAGTCTCACGTGTGACTGTGTGTGTGTGTGTGTGTGTGTGTGTGTGTTGCGGGGGTGTTGCGTCAATTTCATTCGGTTTAAAAATGAAAGTGCAATTTTTTGCTGATTCTTTCCTTACCCATCATGTCCCCCACTTCCACCCCCACCCCATTTTAAAAAGTAACCCACTTGGGGTTGAAAGGGAGAGCAAAGATAAAGAGGAGAGATTGCAGCTTCGATTGCAGGCATTTAGCAAGGTGTAAAAAGACCTCGCTTATTTTAGGCGTGGAAAAAACTTGTGGGATTTTTTAAAATATTACACTCCTTAAGTACATTCACCTCCCTTCTATGTCTGGATCTTAAAGATCACATCCCATTCAGAGAAAGCTGAGGGCTTGCGTTGTTTATTTGATTTGTAATATGAGGACACGTTCTCACCTGCACAACTTTACATCATACCTTTGAAGTTACTGCAACGGCAAAGCACATGTGTATGTATAATCTAGATAAGGATTACATATGTAGAACGGACAGCTCAAAATTCTCAGCCTTCTATTGATGGCCGCTATGGATTTTCGCTGTTTAATTATCTAAGAGGTGTGTGTGGGGGGAGGGGGTTGTTTTTGTTTCTTAAATTCATGAGGTATTTAGAACACAGGATGAAGGTATATTTCTGATCACCAGCTTTTAAACAGTGCAATCAAGGACTGTAGCCAGGAGGTCGGGGCTGGAATAAAACCGGAAAATCAGAATTGAAATCTTTTTGATGTTTCAAAGTCTCTTTGAATGGCTTTGATACACTCAATAGCAATTTTACTCTGCTATTATCACTAATAAGCAGAAATAAGTAATATCTCTCAAAGACTTCTTATGGCTTAATGTGTCCTTTAAAATAAAGTTTTTAACACCATGTAATGCTTCTCTGTATATCCTACCTCTCTGACACACACACAGCAAAGTTCTTAAACAATTAAGCATTTATACTCGTAACCAAATTAGGGATATCTACTTTTTTTCCTTCTGATTTCTTTTGGGAGAGTAGGGGAGAAGAAAATTATTTTGACTGGCTACCTGGTTCTCTCTCTCTCTCTCTGCGACCAGAACCCTAAACAAAATCAAGCGACTCTTCGGGGAGGTTTATTATTGGGCTTTTAAAGAAATGGAAAAGAAATCATCTTAACGCGTTTGTGTAATTCGCTTGACAGGAGGAAATACGGTTTATGGCAGCAGAGAGAATTGTTTAAAATAAGTTACTCCACGAAAACAAACAAAAGAAATCAACCGGATGAGCCCCCTAATCCTTCTGCACTAGGTTACTTGTTAATTCCAAGGCAGCAGGAAAGCAATCGAAACAGTGACAAGCTCAATGCAACGGCTACTGCCTGACAAAGTCCCTCCTTCACTTGATCTCTCTTTCATTTTCAGGTAGATTTTAAAATGAAACAACTTTGCAGCTCGCTCCTTGCTAGCCCGCCCGGGTATGCTTTTTGGCTGTACTCCGTGCGGGCTATGCAGAGTACACCCCACCCAAGGAAGAGGTTGAGATCCAGCAAAAACCTTGAGTCGTCCCATCTCCTCCCAATATTCTTTTGGAGCGGGCTGAAGGCGTGGCGTCTAACACCCCTGCAGCCTCTGTGTAATGATTTTATTGCAAGAGGCAGACAGTTGTGGGGGAACAGGTTTGACAAGGAGCAGCATTTTCCCCCTCTAGGGAATATCTTTTTTTGGTCTCCTTTTGACATCAAAGTCGGTAATCGGTTCATTTCGGTGTCAGAACGATTATTTAATATGTTTATCTACACGAGTAAAATAGCTGCACACCTGCAGACGGAGAAGCCAGTTGAAGGGATAATTTGGCTGAGTCAAGGGCGGGGAAATGTGCTGGCGAGGTGAAGAGAGACATGGAAATCGGTGAGAGAGAACAAGAGAGGAAAGACCGATCTTAAAGCGTTTACCTCTGTAGCTTTTCTACGTGATTTGATGCATCAAGCCATCAAGGGGGTGTTATTTTGCCCAGAATATTTTGCCCAGGCTCATTTCTGTTGGGGGAGGGGACGTACCCCAGTATCCTTCCCTTTAAAACCTCCCCACAGAGCTTCACTTCCCAACACGTTAGGGTGGGAAAAGTGGACAAGATCTTGACCCTCGGGACAGATTTGCCCTGCCCAGCCTAATAATCCACCCTACCAGGAAAGGAGTCAGTGACTAAAGCCTCCATACCTGTCTACTGCGGGGGCGAGGGGCTCTGCAAAAATACCCTGGTTTGCTCAGTTCTGTGGAGGGCGGGTTCTGCCCCCGTCTCCCCTTTTTTTCTCCAAAGTCTGGTGGGGAGAAGGCAGCAGCAGATTGGGCCCAGCTCTGCCTCAGACCACTGTAAAACTAATCTGGGTAGATGTTAAAGGACACTGAGCTATGAGTGTTATCACAGAGCCTGACAGCAACTGTCAGCTGGGGTTAAATCAGCGAAGGAACCCACCAGGCTCCCAGCTCCTGCCTCTCCTTCTCAGAGCCACGCCGGGGTCCTTTCACTGGGGCTTTCCCTGAGTGTCCCAAAGCACCGTGCCCCTGATTGCAGCCCTAGTCAAGCCAGTTCCCTAATTGTCCTGCTTTGTAAGCGTGCTTTGTCATGCTAAACAAGCGTGGTCCAGCCATTCTAACCTCCCCTTTCAAACCCTTTCTCCTCTGTTCTTTTGTCTACCTCCGTCCGATCTCCCATTTATTTATCTATCTATTATTTATATGCTTACCCTTCCATTGAGGCCCCATGTATGTTAATTGTGTTATGCCATTTAATTCTAACTCCGGTCTCAAAAGAGCACTTCATGAGAAAAGCATCTACAACACGGATCGCTTTGCCATTCAGCTCAAACCAGATGGACAACCGCGACTTTTTTTTTTCCAAAATGAAAATCCCTCCCTAACAAAGGGGACCTGATGAATAGCCCCCCAAACATTGCTAATTGCTCAGGACAATATGCTAATCCTCTGTTTTCGGCTTCGGCAGGCTGTTTATATTGGGTGGTAAAAGTTACATTGAACGCTGCTGAGGGAGAAAAAGAACTGACCGCTTACGAAGGCGGATGCCACACACGCTCGCCGAGAGAGGGAAAGGGAGACAGACCAAAAAAAGATGTTGAGACGTTTAAAGGGGCCGAGCATTTGGCGAAGCAAGTGACTCGCATCAAAGCATAACTCCGAGCTGCTCAGAGCTACCTGTGCAGGCCAGTCCCCTTCCCTGACAGGCCAGCCAACCACATGGGTTTTGTCCGCAAAAACTTTCTCCTGAAGGAGGCTATTAAAAATACGAGGCGCCGTGAATCCGAAATAGAGACATTGTTGCCCTGATTCTGTCTATTGTCAACTTATATTCTTTTCTCCTGTAGCCAGGAAACAAGAGGCAATGCCAAGGAGTCTGGTTTTGAAACCTTGGGGAAAGTCCTGATAAATCAGCTAAATTAGACTTGGCTATGAACTGATATCTCCAATAGATCAGGTACTCCAACCTCTCCTGAAAGCAGATGAGACACACGCCGTCCTCTCCCGTGTATTACTGAGTCAATTTGTTTCACTTTTAGCAAATAATTGAACAGAAGAAGTGGTTATTAAAATCTGTGTAGGGATAAACCAGTCAAAGTGAAACCGCAGCAAAAGGCTTATTAGTTACCAGTGGAGATGAGATTAAAAATTATGTATACCTATAATCTCTAAATGTCCCGATCCTGCCAAAACGCAGGTGAGTAATATTACTCAAGTGAGTAGTCCCACTGAATTCACGTAGGGACCCTCACCCGTGTAGCGTTACTCACCTACCTACGTTTTTCCCCCCAGGATCGGGCCCTAAAATGCTTTCCTGGCCAGAAGTATCTGAGCTAGTCCCATTCAACTCAGTCTTTTAAGCTTTGCTTTTGTGCTTTTAGGAGGAAGTTTGTCAAAATTGGGATTTTATTCAGACCACATGGTTTGCTTGTTTAATGACAGATTGTCTTTATTCAAAATGTCTTTGTTCAACAAATGAACAGGTTAACGAGGTAAAATCCTTCTGGATACATTTTTCAAAGACATGGTTGAAACATATTGAAATTACCATCTTTTTTAAAGTCTTATTCTTATTTGTTTATTTAGTTATTTTTACAATTCTACTGCCTGACTTCATACCTGACGCTCTGTCTAAAATGAACTTAGGTCTAGTTGCACTGGATCACACAAATTGAAAGACTATCTGTTTTAAATTAAGCAAACACTATCATATCATGTTGTAAAGAGAAACGTTTCCCTTTTCTGTAACTTTTAAGAGCCTTTTTGACATGAAAAGCAATTTTTACCTATTAGTGCTTGATGGCAAAATATATATATATATAATATAACACAGCTAATCTTGTCTTTTAATGTGCAAAAGGAAATAATAATATTAATAAATACCAGGACTTCAGAAATTCAAGTCCAAATAACAGCAGATAATATAGAACTCATATACATTAATATAATAAATAAAACTCAAAACCGCCTAGCCTTTAGTCCAAAAGGGCAGGTCAAGATTTAACACATTTACAGTTCTTACAGGTTTCTGCACCTAGCTGAACTTCCAATTCCAGTTTCCCCAGGCTGAGAGAGAAATCTTTGTTTGTTTAATTTGTCTAGAGAGTCTCTGAGTTCCAAGAGAAGTCTTTCTGTCTTTCCCCAGGTGCCATCAGATACACTGGCATCATTCTCCCATGCAGGTGGCTTTTTGCTTCTGCAGTTTCTATGTACATGCCCATGAGTGAATTCAAGTTCTGACTGCAAACCAAGTCTCGCTTGCGAGTATGTGGGTGTGTTACATGGCAGTCGCATGTGCTGAAGAATAGGGGTCTATTCCAGTCTTGGTCATGCCTGGGAATAATATGTAGGCAACTGGAGGTTGCAAACTGGAAGCCGACCAAGCTGTACAGTTACAGGGCACCACATACCCAGGGTTAGTTGGCGAAGGGTGAGTATGGGTGTGCTGGCTGGGGCAGCTCAAGCTGCCGAACGCCCCGCTCTGGTATCCCAAGGTGGAGGCGTAGGGCAGGGTGCTGGTGGCTAAGGTGTGGGGCACCTCGGTCATCTTCTGGATAGCGCTGGAGCTGAACTGGCTGGGGTCAAGTAAGGAGTAGGGTGCGGAGGTGGGAGGCAGGAAAGCCCTAGCCTTCTCCGGGGAGCTCAGCAGAGCGTCCGTGGCTCCCACGGGCAGCCCGGCCGCCTTTAGCGGGTCCGTGTCGCCCAGGTAAGGCAAAGGGAAGACATACCTGTCCTTCTTGAGCAGGTTCTTGGGCTTGCGCCGGGGTCTGTACTTGTAGTCAGGATGCTCCTTCATGTGCTGCGCCCGGAGCCTTTTGGCCTCGTCGATGTAGGGTCGTTTCTCAGCCTCCGACAGCAGCTTCCACTCCGCGCCCAGCCGCTTGCTAATCTCCGAGTTGTGCATTTTAGGGTTCTCCTGGGCCATCTTCCGCCTCTGGCCCCGGGACCACACCATGAAGGCGTTCATGGGTCTCTTGATGTGATCGGTCGGCTTGGACATGGTGCTGTGGGGTGGGGGTCGCTCTGAGGAGTCACAGCGGGGCTGGGCTCACCTAGCCGACTCGCCTGCCTTGCCACCCAAAAAGAACCCCAAAACTCTCAGCTGATCATACCAGTTCTCCGGCAAATCCACCACAGGCAGTTACGGGGAGGGGAGAGATGTCAACGGAGAGGGGGGGGGGGGTGTAAGAAGACAAGAAGGAGAAAAGAAGTGAAAAAAGAAATCCAGGAATGTCTCGGGTCGGAGTGATCAGTCTCTCAAGTGTTTGTGTGCGGGAGAGAGAGAGGGAGGGCTGGCTTTTGTGATGAGATGCTGCTGCCGAAGGTGTCTAGCCCTGCAAAGCACCTGGCTGGGAATGAGGAACAGCCGAGGACCAGGAGCCAAAAGCGGTGAAGTTCAAAGGCTAGCCTGCTCCGGACTGCACGCAATCTGACATAATCGCAGGGCGTTCACTCCCTAACCTGAGCGCCCAATCAGCTTGGAGAGAAGAATACCTTAAAAAGAGACAGTCTGAGAGTGAAGAGAAAGGGGGGCAGGCACTAAATACACGGGATTAAAGGGAATGCTTTTGTTAGACGTTGCGCTAATAGCACCAAATGAAACTCCGCACGCCTCCTCGCTAGAGTTCCGGGCTGCTGGGGAGAAATGGGATGTATTGTACCAGCCACACAAGAAACAAAAAATAGCTGTATGTGAGTTTGTAAGTCGGGCACCACAAGTCAAATGCAAAGCAGCATTTCCCCTTCCTCGCCAACCTCGGGGACAAACACAATCCCAGGGCGCAGCTAGCAGCATTTCTTTCGAAAAATTAAAACCGACAACCAGATACAGTATATATTATTATGGCTGTTATAAAATCCTTGCAAAATACAGGTACATCTATGCATTCACATTCTATGTCTAACGGCAAAGCATGCCAATCTAACCCCTCTAGCTATACATATTGTACCTATATACATCATGTATCAGTCCCGTGCATACCTTTTCAATATTCATTAGAGGAAGTAAGACAAATGGCAAAAGGGGGTTGATATAAAAGATAAACTAGTGTTTGATTATGGGGATAACAGTTAACCTTACACCAGCACTTTAACAAGGCTCTTCTTTCTTTCTTAAGCCCCCAGATTTATTTTAAATTGGAAAAACGAAGTCCACTAGTTGGATGAATTAGATGGATTGGCGCCGGGATTGGCCCGGTGTCTGGGGTAATAACACTTGGTACCTTGCTTTTGTGCTGCTTGGAGAATGGTGTGTTTCTATTCTCTGGTGGTTTGCGTTTTTTTTAAAAAAATAGGTTATAATTCTTCGGGTAAGGAACACTAAATAACCCTAGGAATCAACCTGCATGCCTGTTTTCTTTGAATAATTGCCTGCCTAATGTGAAATGCCCTTGGGGGAAATATTTATTAAATGGAAACAATTGTCCCGAGTCCCTGTAGAGACTGGGTTTGTTAAAGGGTTATTGGCAACTGCACCTGCCAGGTTTAAAAGACTCGTCTACAATAAGCACCTTCAGTTGTTCCTATATGCAGCTTTAATAATCTATTTAAAATAGAATCTGGAGGGGAGAACTCTACCAATCTGACAGCTCTAAATATTTGCTAGTTATCTTTCTCTCTCTTTTAATCGACCCTTCCAGACTGGATAATCTACGTTCAGTTAAATTCACCAAAAAACCTCTCCACCTCTCAGTGCAGACCTTTGGAACCTCGTTAAAGCAGGGGACATGGAAACACGTCAATATATAACTTAGCTGCAAAGTCTTTAGCGTTTATTTCCACAACAGCCCCCAATACAAATTATAATATCGCAAATCTATCTGCCGATACACGTACTGGGTGCGTATATAGATTGGAGATAGCTGCGAAGATCGGAGTCTTTAGGGGGTCTCCCCCCCGTTTTCACTGAAATTATAGCCCAGTTCCCTGGTTTCTGCTTTTCCCACCCTTGGAGTCTCCAATAAATTAGTTCAATTCAATGTCACTGCTAAAGCGATGCGGGGAATGATTTAAAGTCCATTCACCTGTACGGGTTTGCCCGGCGCCCGAGGCGTCACCTGCTACTTAGACTGTACTTGTGCATTTAGCAAGATCTGAACAGATTTTTCGTTATACACAGAATCTATGCGTTGTGCATTTCTCAGGACTTCGAGATTTTTTATTTTTATTTTTTGCTACGAAGCCACGCTGCAAATTAACACCTATTTGGAACGGAATAGGCAGTAGCTGGGACACATTTGTAACACACCACTAATTTTACAGTACAATACATTCCCCCCTAGCCTAGGGCACTCAACATTTGCTCCCCAGTGTATATTTAGAGGCGACATCTGAGCAGCTAGTTCATGCATATTAAAAAAGGAGTATTTTGAATGCACGCAGGAGTATGTATTGGTATTTCTACTTCTAATTGCCTCCCGCCACACACC
The DNA here is from genome assembly GCF_027887155.1 of Malaclemys terrapin pileata. Lineage (NCBI taxonomy): Eukaryota > Metazoa > Chordata > Testudines > Emydidae > Malaclemys > Malaclemys terrapin. The sequence goes on from NC_071513.1 coordinate 53,772,893, forward strand.
GTCAGCCAAGGGGAATCCTGTAGGTTGTGATTCAAAAGGAAATGGCCCATTTCTTATCCTTTTTTTTTCTTTTGCAACTTTTTGCCCCCTGATTTATATATATATATATATTTGTTTCCAATCTCTGGCGCTGACTGATTCCTGAAGTTTCTGAACTTAAGCCCTGAACTCCTCTGCTTTTCATCCTGCACAAATACGCAGTCATCCAGCCGACTAATCTCAGGCACTGAGAGAGTCGTTTTCGTGTTAATCAGCATAAGGACTGTAACTAAATATAGTGAATTCAGGCCCCCCACCACACCCCACAAGGATGGACCAGTTAATACCACAGCTAATGTTTGCTGCTTTGACTGGGGTTCTGGGTGGATTAGGTGTGTGTGTGCAAAACCTGTTTTCCTCTAGTGATAACGCACTGAGCTGCTGCAGAGAAATGCTCAGAGACGCTTCGTGTCATCAAATGCATGGAGCCCTTCACCCGGTAGGTTGTGCTCTGCCTCAGCCAGTAACAACAGGCACCAAACCTCTCCCAGCCGACGCCTTGTGCAAAGAAGGAAAGGGGGGAGGGGGCAACACATTTCTTTGCTCTTCCTTGAAGCCCTGGTTTCCCATCAAGGAACTGAGACGGGCCTCAAGGAAGCAACTGGTCCTGCCAACTCTGCGGGTTGCATTGCAGGAGGGTGGGAAAGAGGGTATCGCCTGCTCGCATTGCAACCCCTTCTCCTCTCTTGTCCCTTGCAGAATCCCACGCGAGTTGCTGGAGAAGTGACTCCGGGGGGGGAGGGGAGGGGAGGGGAAGGGATCATGTGCCTGCACCGCTCCCCCCAGCGTCTGGAAAAACGCCCGTCGAGGGGACACAGACAGGGTAGAGCAACGCCCCAGGATAGTTCGCTGGCAGCTTTAGCGTCTGGGCTCCGCAGCCCCTTTTAATTCGGTTCCACCGGCCCGGATAGCGACAGCAGCAGGCGGGGGCTGAGACAGGCTCCCCTGGACACGGCTGATCAATGGCTTTTCAGCAACGTGGCCACCCTGGTTCCCAGGGGTTTCCTGCCGCGGGTTCCAGATAAATACAGGCCGGCACTGGGTAGGGTAGCCAGCGGGGCTGCTCCCACGCGCGTCTCTCTCGAGCTGGGCTCTGCAGGCCAAGCTGGGGAGGCGCACAGGGCAGAGCTCACTGCCCGCTCCCACCAGCAGGGTGCGGGGATACTGGTGTGTCACCCACCAGGTAAAGTCTCGGAGTTCAGCGCGCCTGGCTTGGCACAGCCAGCCCCAGGAGGCGAACCCCCCGCACTGTAAAGGGACTTGGGGACAGCCAGGGGATCCTCTTTGTTTACTGGCCTATCCCCCCTTGCCCCTTCCTTTGGGGAGGCACAATTCCTGGTAGGCATGTCAGCGGTGTGTGTGTGGGGGGGGGGGGGCGCTTTCCGTGGGACCCTCCCTGCGGGAGAAGGTGATCAGGGCTACCCGAGGACTTGCGAATGACTCTACAGGTGCAGCCCCGCTGGCTGGCTAGTTTGCGGTAATTCTCCCCGCAGCCCAGCCCGGTGCGCCAGGCACCAGACCTTTCTGGGCAGGCAAAATACACCATTCCCGGACCCCTTTAGCCTCACCGCGGGAAGAAAATATTTCCCTGGGTGGGTGGGCTATTTGCCTCTCTTCTCCAGGAAGTCGCTGCTGCGGCAATTCCTCGCTAAACGGACAGTCTCATTGCTGGGGACAGATATGAGAGGGAAGGAAAAATAATGTTAATCCTGGCTGGGGAAATGTGTCCTTGTATTAGAGCCCCCGCTTTCCATACCACTCCTCTCTCAAACAAAACTATGTTACAATCCAAACACCTCCTTTGTTTTTATGGCTTATGCTCCGATTCTCCAGATATCTATAGATCTATACGGATCGTTTGTCATTGCCCGTGAAGACGAAACAAGAGAAACTTGGCCCCCTTTTCAAGCAGGCAGATAGCAAGACAAATCGTTTGGAAATTAGGTATGATTTGCAAGCCCTGTCTGCTACTGAAGTGTCTTGCGAATCAGTTAATGTTTGTTTGGAATATTGATGATACAAAATACCCTTCTGTACTTTGATTGGTTGACACTTCTGCATTAATGCACCCTATATATACATACGTTTTTCTGTCACATAGTTGTACTATAGTGTGTGTGTATATATATACATAAGTTATATATATATAACTTTCCCGCCATTTCCCGCTATTTTTGTTGTTACATTGTATATGCCTCCATTTAAAAAAAGAGAGACTTAATCTGAATTGCTAATACGTCCACCCCTACAGTTAAAAACTCTTATTTCTCATGTATATGATCTGCTCTGGCAGGATACCTGTTGCAAAAAAAAAAAAAAAAAAAATCCCCCGGCTTTTAAAAACTTTGTTTCCCTACTATGCTACTAGTTATGAATGCCACCAAGGACAAGGATACCCGATTGCTCTGAAATCCGTTTCCCTTTGCCAGGTTGTTGAGACACGAAAACTAACAGTGTAATTATTATTCCTGAATGACACCTTGCTAATACAGAAAGATAAGCGTAAAATGATACGGAAGCATTACAATTCTATTCTCGGAGATAGCTTATTTGGAATAATTTTAAACTAGATTAGAACATTTAGCCTGCAACCTAACATCAGCCATAACTAGAACTGTAATTTAAAAAAACCCAAAACAAACACATTTTCTTCATAGAATTACAATCAGGGTGACACTATTGTAACTCACAAAAGTAACTGACAAAGAGCACAGAATATACATTCAAGACCATTTTGAATGAACTGATTCTCTCTGTTTTCTCTCAGATACTGATGTCCAGCGAGCCAGCACAGCAGGTGTTGAACTTGAAGGTGTCCCTCTTCCAAACTTTTAGTTGCTGAAAATTTGTAGTTCCTGAAGAAAATGGATTTAAAAAATATAGTTCTACTTAGATCTCATTTTAGGTTGCAGACTAAATGCTGGAAATAATATAGATATGCTGGAATTTAGTAGATCTATATCTATCTACATTCATAGCTATATTTATATTTTATTACATTTTATGCACTAAAACCCAAGGATTTTAATTGAATGGTGTTAAAATAGTGTGCAGATTTTCAATAGACTTTCAGCCCCTTGGTGCTTTTCACAGCTATTTAAAACGATGATTTTTTTCTGATGCTCTGCATGCTTTCAGCTTTCCTTCCCTATGTCAGAATTGCCTTGCTAGATTTCCACTGGAGGCAATGATCTAAAAATATATGTGATCAACTCAGTGTAATAGGCTGGGTATTGGGTGATACATTTTTTTCCATTTGGTTATTATATATTATATATTCCATGGTTATTATATATTATATATTATATATTCCATTTGGTTATATATATATATATGTGTGTGTGTGTGTGTGTGTGTATACACACACACACACACAGATACAAAAAGCTATATACATACACATATAATAAATACATAGTGTGGGGAATGTAATACACACTGAACAGTGGTGTATAGTACACACACACATATATAGTTGCACTATACTTCCTTGCTCAACTATGTAGCTAGATAACTATGCAAAGAAAAACATATATATACCTACACAGAGAGAGAGAGAGAGAGAGAAACATGAAGCCTCTAATGTGTGTAAGCTCGAAAGCCTATCTCTTTCACCAAGAGAAGCTGGTCCAATAAAAGCTCACCCACTTCTCTCTCTAATATATACAAATACACCAACAAAAGTTAGGTTTAAATAGAATTATGTCAATATAGATTTAATGGAGCAAGAAACTATACTACAACTATGTGACAGAAGAATATAGCATTGCCAGACTGGAGCAGACCTGAGATCCTTCTTGTTCTGTATCCTGTCTCTGACAGTGGCCCCTACCAGCTGCTTCTCAGAATGGTGCAAAACCCCCTGCAGTGGGCAGCTCTGGGGTAATCTGCTTCCAGAGAAAGATTCTATCTAACCCCCATTAGTTAGAGGTGGCTCATGCCCTGAGTTGGAGAGTTTGAACAGCCTTCCAAGGGGAGCAGTGGGAGCAAAAAACCTAACTGGCTCCAAGACTGAATTTGGTCAGTTTATGGAGGGGATGGTATGATGGGACGGCCTATGATGGCATGCAGCCGATCTGCGACTGCTAGCAGCAACTATCTCCAACGGCCAGTGATGAGCAGGGCCGGCTCCAGGGTTTTGGCTGCCCCAAGCAGCCAAAAAAACAAAAACAAACAAACAAACAAAAAAAAGCTGCAATAGCGATCTGCGATAGCAATTCGGCGGGAGGTCCTTCGCTCCTAGCAAGAGTGAGGGACAGTCCACTGAATTGCCGCCGAACAGCTGGACGTGCCGCCCCTCTCCGAAGTGGCCGCCCCAAGCACCTGCTTGGTAAACTGGTGCCTGGAGGCGGCCCTGGTGATGAGGCACTAGATGGGGAGGGCTCTGAGTTACTAAAGAGAATTCTTTCCCAGGTGTCTGGCTGCTGGGTCTTGCCCACATGCTCAGAGTGCAAGTGATCACCATATTTGGTGTTGGGAAGGAATTTTCCCCCGGTCAGATTGGCAGAGACCCTGGGTTTTGTTTTTTGTTTTTTGCCTTCCTCTGCAGCATGGGCCATGGGTCACTTGCAGGTTTAAACTAGTGTAAATGGTGTATTCTCTGTAACTTAAACCATGATTAGAGGATTTCAATAACTCAACCAGAGGTTAGGGGCTATTGCAGGAGTGGGTGGGTGAGTTTCTCTGGCCTGCAATGTGCAGGAGGTCAGACTAAATTATCACGATAGTCCCTTCTGGCCTTAGCGTTTAAGGGCTAGTCTACACTATGAGGTTAGGTCGAATTTAGCTGTGTTAGGTCGATTTTATAAGCAATGCGGCTACACAACCAATCCTGTTCTGTCGACCTAAAGAATTTTTAAAATCTATTGCTGTACTCCTCCCCGATGAGGGGAGTAGCGCTAAAATCAACCTTCTTGGGTCCAATGTGGGGTAGTGCAGATGTACATTGTGCAATTCGATGGTATTGGCCTCTGGGAGCTATCCCAGAGTGCTCCAATGCACAGGCGTCAACTTTTTTTGGCGCTGGTGGGTGCTCACGCCCCCAGCCCTGCCCTGACTTCACCCCCCCTCTGGCCCATTGGGTGCCGGTGGGTGCTTGTGTCTCAGCCCTGACCCCAGCCCTGCCCCATCTCTGCCCCTCCCTGCCCCTATTGGTCTCCTCCCCAAATCCCCGCCCCAGCCCTGCCTTCTCCCCCAAAAATGCCGCATTCCCCCTCCTCCCCGTTCGCTCCCAGGTTTGCCGCGCAAATCAGCTGTTTCACAGCAGCAAGCGCTGGGAGCTAGGGGGAGAAGCAGGATCCGGCAGCTTACTCAGGAGAGGAGCGGAGGCAGAGCAGAGGTGGAGGTTAGCTGGGGCAGGGGGGCAGGTTGGGGAGCTGCCGGTGGGTGCTGAGCACCCACCAATTTTTCCCTGTGAGTGCTCCAGCTCCGGCGCACCCACAGAGTCGGTGCCTAGGCTCCAGTGTGACTGCCCTGGACAGCACTTTTAACTCTGATGCACTAGCCAGGTACACAGGAAAAGCCCCGGGGACTTTTGAATTTAATTTCCTGTTTGGTCAGCATGGCGAGCTCAGCAGCACAGATGACCATGCAGTCCCCCCAGAATCGCAAACAAGCTCCAGCATGGAGTGAACGGGAAACACTGGATCTGATTGCTGTATGGGGAGAAGAATCTGTGCAGGCAGAACTCTGATCCAGCAAAAGAAATGTTAATATATATGCCAAAATCACACAGGGCATGGTGGCTTTCGGCGGCACGCATGCGGGAGGTCCAGCTGGTAACACGGATTCGGCGGCATGCCTGCGGGAGGTCCACCATTTTCGTGCCTTCGGCGTACCTGTCGCTGAATTGCTGCCGAAGCCGTGGGACCAGCGGACCTCCCCATGGCTTGCCCCCCCAGGCACGTGCTTGGTGCGCTGCTGCCTGGAGCTGCCCCTGGTGGAGAAAGGCTACACCAGGGACACACAGTGCCGCGTGAAAGTTAAGGAGCTTAGGCAAGCCTACTACAAGACAAAGGAAGCAAACCGTCGCTCCAGGTCAGAGCCCCTGTAGCGGGGTGATCACCCTGCTCTGGCCCTGGAAGGATAAAAGCAGCCCTGGAGAGGGCTGCAGCTGAGGCAGCTAGGCTGATTAGAAAAGCAGCCACATTAGTGGGCTGCTTAATCAGGGCCCAGCTGGCCCTTATAAGAGGGCTGGGGCCAGAAGCTGAACACACAGACAGTCTCTCTCTGGATATTGAGAGGGATGGGCCTGGCTGCTGGGAGCTGAGCAGGGTACCTAAAGTGGAGCAGGGCTGGAGAAAGACCAGAGGAGCTGGGGAGCTCTGGCCTGGAAAACCCCCGGGCTGCAGGCCTTGTTAAAGGCCAAGAAGGTACTGGGGTTTCAGAGGGGCAGCCTAAGGTAGGCAGAGGCAGCAGGTCCAAACCCTCCTTGCCAATGATGAGCGTCAATTATACTGCAGTCTGCTCCAGTGAGCGGGGGCTAGATGGTGACCAGCAGTAGCCCAAGACTAAGGCGAGGTGGGGATAAGGGGTTGGGGGTCCCCGGGGAGGGGAGACCCAGTGAGACTATGGGGTACCGCAGGAGGCAGAACCCCAATAGAAGGGTGCTCTGGAGGCTGGCGAGCTAATTCCCTGGACGACCAGCAGGAGGCACCATGGGGTGAGTTGTCGCCCCGCTACAGCCCCATACATGCCGCTTCTATGATCAGCTGCATGCCATTCTAGGGGGGAACCCTACCAGTATCCCACCACTGTCCGTGGATACCTGCAAGGGGGGAGTGTCATGCAACATGGATGAGGATTTTGTGGATGAGGAAGAGGAGGAGGAGGAGAATTTGCAGCAGGCAAGAGGAGAATCCATTCTCCCCGGCAGCCAGCACCTTTTCATCACCCTGGAGCCAATACCCTTCCTTAGGTGGGTTCCTGGACCCTGAAGCCGGACACCTCCGGTGAGTGCACATTTGTAACTACACTACAGGGGTTAAAAGCAATTGTGTTTAATGTTTGATTTGCCCTGAACAATTGGGATGCATTCGCAGCCAGTACAGCTACTGGAAAAGTCTGTTAACGTGTCTGGGGATGGAGTGGGAATCCTCCAGGGACATTTCCATGAAGCTCTCCTGGAGGTACTCTGAAAGCCTTTGCAGAAGGTTTCTGGGGAGTGCTGCCTTATTTCATCCTCCACGGTAGGACACTTTCCCACACCAAGCCATTTAGCAAGTGGTCTGGAATCATTGCATCACAAAGCATGGCAGCGAATGGTCCTGGGATTTGGTCACATTCATGCAACATTCAGTCTTTATCTTTCTGTATCAGCCTCAGGAGAGTGATATCATTCATGGTCACCTGGGTGAAATATGGGAATTTTCGTAAGGGAACAGTAAAAGGACCCCATTCATGCTGGGCTGTTTGCGCATGGCTAAAAGAGATCATCCCGGAGAATAGCCACGCGGTGCGGGGAGGGGTGTGGTGCACATCCACCCTGAAACCTCAGCCCCTCCTTTTAAATGGTAAACACAACTGGCATTGGTTGCAATGGGAAAGGAGGGCGCTGCAGTTTGAAACCATTCCCACATGTTATGAACGAGGAAGAAGCCAACCCTGCATACCCTATGGCTTACCATGGCTGCCTGGAAACCGAATTCTGTTGCCCAGCCGTGTGTGATGTGTCACCATACCGGCAGGCGCGCAATATAAAAAGCAAAATGCAACCTTGTACCTAAAGCACATGTGCTGTCTGCTGGGAATTGCTTGATTCACTGTGAAAGAGTCTCCCTTTTGTTCTCAGAAATGTATCTTCTTAAATTTTATTCTCCCTTTTTATTCCCCCTGCAGGTGCAAATGTTTCTATGCTCCCCATATCGAGTCTGTCCCTGAGGTTATCACAGATTAGAAGGAGAAAAAAAACGCACTTGCAATGACATGTTTTCCAAGCTCATGCAGTCCTCCCACACTGATAGGGCACAGCTGAATGCATGGAGGCATTCAGGGGCAGAGGTCAGGAAAGCATACAGTGAGTGTGATTAGAAAATGCAGGAGGAGATGCTGAGGCTAATGGGGGAGCAAACGGACATGATCAGGCGTCTGGTGGAGCTGCTGGATAGGCAGCAAGAGGACACACTGCCGCTGCATCCATTATATAACCGCCTGCCCTCCTCACCAAGTTCCATATCCTCCTCACCCAGATGCCTAAGAACGTGGCTAGAGGAGGCTCTGGACACCCAGCCACTCAACTCCAGGGGATGGCCCAAGCAACAGAAGGCTGTCATTCAAACAGCTTTGATTTGTAGTGTGGCTACAATAAGCAATGTGGCCTTGTCCTTTGCTCCTCCCCCACCCCACCCGGGCTACACTGTCAGTGATCTCACTTTTTTTTTAATTAATAAAGAATGAATGGATTCAAAACAATAGGGAGTTTATTTCCTTTTCCAGCTGTGGTTGAAGGGGGGAGGGGGATTGGCTTACAGGGAAGTAAATTCAACAAAGGGGGCAGTTTTGCATCAAGGAGAAACACACACAACTGTCACACTGTAGCCAGGCCAGTCATGAAACTGTTTTTCAAAGCCTCTCTGATGTGCAGTGCACCTAGCTGTGCTCTTCTAATCACCCCATTCAAAATTGACTGCCAGGCAATTTGCCTCAATCTCCCACCCTTACTCTCATAGATATTATGAAGCATAGAGCAAGCAGCAATAACAATGGGAATATTGGTTGCGCTCAGGTCTAACCTAGTCAGTAAACAGTGCCAGCGTGCTTTTAAGCATCCAAAGGCACATTCTGCCACCATTCTGCACTTGCTCAGCCTATAGTTGAACTGCTCCGTACTACTGGCCAGGCTACCTGTGTACGGCTTCATAAGCCATGGGAGCAAGGGGTAGGCTGGGTCCCCAAGGGTAACTATTGGCATTTCAACATCCACAATGGTAATTTTCTGGTCTGGGAAGAAAGTCCCTTCTTGCAGCTTTTCGAACAGTCCAGAGTTTCTAAAGATGTGAGCGTCATGCACCTTTCCCAACCATCCCATGTTGATGTCGGTGAAACGTCCCTTGTGATCCATCAATGCTTGCAGCACCATTGAGAAGTACCCCTTGCAGTTTATGTACTGGTCAGCAAGGTGGTCCAGTGCCAAGATGAGGATATGCATTCCATCTATTGCCCCACCACAGTTAGGGAACCATATTGCAGCAAAGCCATCCACTATTACCTGCACATTTCCCAGAGTCACTACCCTTGTTAGCAGAAGGTCACTGATTGCCTTGGCTACTTGGATCACAGCAGCCCCCACAGTAGATTTGCCCACTCTAAATTGATTCCCAACTGACCGATAGCAGTCAGGTGTTGCAAGCTTCCACAGGGCTATCACCACTCGCTTCTCAACTGTCAGGGCAGCTCTCATCTTGGTATTTCTGTGCTTCGGGGTGGGGGAAAGCAACTCACAAAGTTCCATGAAAGTGGCCTTATGCATGCAAAAAATTTGCAGCCACTGGGAATCATTCCATAAGTGCAACACTATGTGGTCTCACCAGTCTGTGCTTGTTTGCTGGGCCAGAATTGGCGTTCCACTGTATCAGCCTGCCCCACTGCTGCCATGATGTCCCAATTGCCAGAGTCCATGCTTTCAGGAAAATCTGTGTCCATGTCCTCCTCACAATCATCCTCGTGCTGGCGGCTCCTATTCAGGCTTTGCACATACTGCAGGATAATGCGCGAGGTGTTTACAATGCTCACAACAGCAGCAGTGAGCTGCGTGGGCTCCGTGCTTGCCGTGCTATGGTGTCTGCATGGGTAAAAAGGTGCGAAATGATTGTTTGCCGTTGCTTTCAAGGAGGGAGGGAGGGGAGACTGACGTGAACCCAAAACCACCCGCGACAATGTTTTTGCCCCATCAGGCATTGGGAGCTTAACCCAGAATTCCAGTGGGCAGCGGGGACTGTGGAATAGCTACCCACAGTGCACCAGTCCGTGAGTCAATGCTAGCCACAGTATTGAGGACGCACTCCACCGACCTACTGTGCTTAGTGGGGACATACATGATTGACTGTATAAAATCGCTTCCTAAAGATCAACTTCTATAAAATCAACCTAATTTCGTAGAGTTGACATTGAGTCTGCAGTCCTTCCAAAACTTGATTTTTGTTGTGTTTATTTTTTAAACCTCATCACTGTGTCGCCGTATGATCTCACTGTCCATATAAATGCATGATTCTTTTTTCAGTTCCAAACGCAGTACTACATGCATATCCACAGCTCTTCCTTTTCAATCAAAGATTGTAATGAGTAAAACACCAGTTGTTTTAATCTTTGAAAACTGCCCTTTCTGGTAGTCTCTTGTTAATGAGAAAGGGGCTCATTCTCAAGCTTTTTTTCAGTTCATGGACACTCTCTGTAGGTAAAATGAACATCTGTCCATGTAAGCCCCCATCTACACAGTAAAACTAAACTCGGCTAGTCCATAGATTTCTGTTACTACTAGGGGACACCTGTATTAAGGGACCTGATGCCTCTGTTGTAAGAAAAGAAGCACATATTACTCTCCTTTGTCAATTCCTGTCCACACTACAGTTGCGTCTCTGCTTGCAATATCTGCATTTAAGTGTGATTGTTGGTAGAATGAGACTAAAGCAGTTTCCCAAACCATGATTTCCCCCCACCCCCCAGTAAAGTGCTAGTTGAGATAGTCCACAGTACGGTTTTATAATAGAGTTATAATATGCTTCCTAGGGAAATAAAATCAAGCATCATTCTCTGTCCATGCCAGTCAAGGGAAAAATGCTTTGAATGATGCAAGCAACAACTATGTTCAAACATGTTTGCTCCTGGCCTTGTTTCAATTGCAATGTGCCCAGGGCTCTACATTGGCTCCAAACAGCTCTAGAAAACATTCAGAAAAGACAAGTATGGGTGGACAGATGAGATATTCCATATCCATGGGCACCAAGTTTGTATAATTTTTGGTGGTGCCCAGAACGGGTCCAAGCAGAGCCATCCCATTGGTAGGATGGACTGGGGAAACCGCTCCAGGCCTCGTGCTTTGGGGGGCCCCGCACTTCAGAGGGATGCGTGGTCCAGGGCGGGGTTAGCGGTAGACCTGGCACTGGAAGCAGCGAGTGACCCAACCCGCCCCACCCTGCGCCACACCGCCGGCTCCCAACGTCACTCGGGGGAGAGGGCAGAAGTTGGAAAGAGGCAGGGAGCGGGGTTGGGGGAAGGGGTGGAATGGGAGTGGAGCAGGGGTGGGAAGAGGTGGGGCAGGGACAGAGCAGGGACAGGAAGAGGCAGGTCAGGGGCTTGGGGAAGGGGTGGAGTGGGAGAGGGGGTGGAGCAGGGGTGGGAAGAGGCGGAGCAGGGTGGGGTGGGCTGAGGCCCCCCACTAACTCCCCAGGCCACCCTGGACCCCACATTCCCCTGAAGTGCGGGGCCCTGCAAGCAGTTGCCCCAGTCCATCCTATGGATGGGACGGCTCTGAAAATATAAGCCCAAACATTGGTGGAGCTGGGCCCACGTTCCTGAATATTAGTGGAGCATGGGCACCACGGGCCCATATAACTTGCCACCTATGTCCATATAAGTTATGCTATGGACTGAAATGAAAGGCTATGCCATGAAAGGCTAGTCCTAAGCATACAAATGACTGCCAGGCACTGTGCTGTAAACACAACATGGTTGCCCCATGATATGGATTGTATATGGTTTGAGTTTGAACCTCAATTGTGTTTTGTAACCTTGCTAATGCCTTGGACTTTGGTTACAGAATATAGTTGCATTATCTAAATGACTTTCCCCTACTATGCTGTGCAAAGCCTTGTGGGAAATACAGGGCCGGCAGGTGGGTCCCTGGCAGGATGGTTCCTGCAGTAGCTGTATTGTCAGGGAGCTAGATGAGGAGAGGAAAGCAGAAGCCAGTGCAGAAGCAAAGGGCATCAATCCAGATAGCTCTGCACTCCGCAAATTCCCCACGGCCTGTGCTGGTGTTGGGGGTTCAGTTGGTTCTGATGGCTGAACCCCCTGGTTCTTCTCCTACTTGTAAATCACCCCCCACTGCCCCTCCAAATGAAGAATTCACTCCAGTGAGTGGCCACTCACAGCTCCTGTCCCTGGTGTGGGAGCAGCAGAAACCCATGTAAGGGAGACGAGGGCTGATTAGTCTGTACTGTAAGTAAGCATGTTCACTTTGCCCTGGATGCCTGGTATCGAGTGGACTTTTTAGCTCTTTCATGACCAGGAAATCTTAGTCACCATGAGCAAGAGAAAGTGAAGGATAAACCATCTAAGATTGAAAGCACAGAGGCCAAACTAGCTACCTTTACTACCTTAGTTACTTACATACCCTTCCCCCCAACACACACACCCTATTTCTGTGGGGTCTGAGTGCCCCATAACCTTTAACATATTCATCGTTCCAACACCCTTGTCAGGAAGGGAAGTGCTATCACCCCTGTTTACACATAGTGAACTGAGGCCCAGAAACAGACTCCAAGGTCAGACAGGGAGTCGTGGTAGAGCAGGGAACTGCCCCCCGCCCCCATCTCTAGCATATTAGGCCACTACCCTAAACGCTGGGCTACCCTTCCTCTAATACAGTCAGCCCCAAATATTACCAGGAGGTCCAACATATAGAATACCTGCTACTAGCTTTAATATCTTAGTTATGATTGGTACATTGTAAAACACTTAAAGTCCAGATAAATAAATACCTGGCCAACATCTATTGCAACAGTCTGTAAATGCAGTATATATCTTGATGTATTTTCTCACACATAGCATTCTGAAGCAGTTAGGCAACATGTAAAATATAGTTCTGTTCAAGATTTTTATGGCCTGGAGGAAAAAGCTCTATGTATCGATCTGTGTAACCTAGTCACTGGTTTATGGGCTCCACATTTTTGCAAATCTAATGTGTTGTCTCTGAGTGCTTGAGTTTGCATTTGGATATCGAATTAGATGAACAGCGTTTAAAAGCCCATGTAGCTACAGAAGCTGCATAACTAAGGAGTTTCAAGACCTTTTGTTCGTCTAGTGAAGGATGATGAAATGTATGTTCACTAAATTTATTTAAGATCTGCCTGTTTCAGACATGAGCATACAATTAAGTTAGATGTGTTGCTAAAACTGCCCTGTTTGGGTTAAAATGTGTTCTTTGTGAAAGGTCTGCCACCACAAATGCAAAGAATCATAACCCCAGTTCAGCACATGCTCAACTTTAAGCACAGGAGTAGTCCCATGGATTTGAACTGAACAGCTCACATGCTTTAAAATCAAGTGTGCACTGAAGTGCTTTGCCAGAGGGAGGAAGAACACTCTTGGGTTTAGAGCAGAGCTTTGCAAGTCAGGAGAACTTCAACTCATTCCTGCCTGAGTTACTCGTCGCCTGTTTCCTTAGGCAAATTACTTGGCCTCTCTGCATCTCAGGGGCAAACAATACAGCCACATCTCATAGGGGAGTTGTGAAACTCACATGCTTCTTCCAGTCCATAGTGGAACTTCTGTTGATGCTGTAAGCTGGCCATAAGACCTGCGTGAGGACTGATGTCAATATAAGGTCCTAAATACCAAGGCTGCTATCAACCTTCAAATGCTTCATTTATTCCACCCACCTGATTAAACTATATGGCATGTAATTTGTCCCAAAGCATGTAAATCTCTGGGATCTAGTCTTTCAGATGAACCATAGTGAATCTAACTACTTCTGGTCATTACAGGTCCCATGGAACTCTTCACAAGAGTAGAGGTGTTAATTCCAGTGTTCTGGCCAAATTCCAGGATGAGCTGACCTTACACCTAACTAGAGCTGTGTGTCCATAACTCCTTGCAGGGAAACACTCCTATTCTAACCTTCCTGATGCCTTCCTCCAAGCTAACAAGCAGCAACCGCCACCACCACATTGTCAAAAGAAGATAAAATTTAATCCAATGTACCTCAGACAGACCCATCTCCTTCCTAGGTACAGTCCATAAAAGCCTCATCAAATAATTGTTAATCATTTTATCCCACTAACTCTGACTGTCAGACCGGGCTGGCTTAATACAGGTAAAAGACCCAAATAAACTAACAAGGTACCTAAATCAAACCCTTTATGCATAATAGTCTACCCCCCGATTGCCCACATCACTTCAAGTGACTGACCCCAGTATGCTATACCCCTTCTGCTTAACAATCTGTCCCAACATATATTTAGCTCAGATACTCTGCTTCCTTCCCCAGACCTGAGGAAGAGCTCTGTGGAGCTTGAAAACTTGCCCCTTCCACCAACAGATGCTGGTCCAATAAAAGATATGACCTCACCTGTCATGTCTCTCTGAGGCACCGAAACATATTTAACCAAATCACAAACTCTGTAACGAGGCTCTACCTTAAAACCATCTAGGCTCTGAAGGCTGGAGAGTATGGTAAGCGCAATATCTCACCATGGTATATCAAGTTAGTGCTTAACAATCTGCACTGGTTGCCTGAGGTTAACCATACTCTTAAGGTCTGGTCTTCAGCCTTTGCAGGCTCTTTTAGAGAAGGAAGAAACCACAGAACCAAGTATCAGCTCCTGCAGGATAGCAAAGAACCTGGGGGACCGGGGCTCACAAATAACATCTCAGACCCACCTCAAACATCTAATCGCGGGGGTACTGGATCCCACATGAGCACCTGGGCTCACATGGAACATTCAGCCCTTCTGACTGCCGCACTGAATTAGTACTCTTTGGAACGATCACAAAGAGTAAAACTCGCCTCCAGATGCGGCTATGGTAGAAACCAACAACATGGTGTGACGTTATTGATATAATCTGGGACCATATAGAACATGGTTGCAACCAAAGTCCTGTAGAGGCACCAAATCCTGTATAAAGGGGGTCAAATGAGGTGTCTAAGGGTATGTCTACACTACGAGAGTAGTTCGATTTTACTTAAATCGAATTAGTGGAACCGATATTACAAAGTTGAACGTGTGTATCCACACTAAGAACAGTAATTCGACTTTGTGAGTCCACACTAATGGGGCAAGCGTTGACATTGGAAGCGGTGCACTGTGGGCAGCTATCCCACAGTTCCCGCAGTCCCCGCTGCCCATTGGAATTCTGGGTTGAGCCCCCAATGCCTGCTGGGGAAAAAATGTGTCGAGGGTGATTTTGGGTAACTGTCGTCATTCAACCATCACTCTCGCCCGCCCTCCCTGAAAGCGCCGGCGGGCAATCAGTTCATGCACTTTTCTGGTGAGTGACAGCGCAGACGCCACAGCACTGCGAGCATGGAGCCTGCTGCGACCATCACTGCAGTTATGGCTGTTGTCGACACCTCGCACCTTATCATCCACCTTTTCCAGAGGCAGATGCTGAGAAATCGGGCGAGGAGGCTACGGCAAGCGCGGTGAGGACATGAAGTCTGAGAGTGGCACAGACCTCTCGCAAAGCACGGGACCCCGCGTCGTGGACATCATAGTGGCCATGGGTCATGTTGATGCTGTGGAACAGCGATTCTGGGTCTGGGAAACAAGCACGAACTGGTGGGACCGCATTGTGCTGCAGGTCTGGGATGAATCACAGTGGCTGTGAAACTTTCGGATGCGGAAGGGAACTTTCCTGGAACTTTGTGAGTTGCTGTCCTCTGCCCTGAAGCGCAAGGACACCCGGACGCGAGCAGCCCTGACTGTCCAGAAGCGAGTGGCCATAGCCCTCTGGAAGTTTGCAACGCCAGACAGCTACCCGTCAGTCACGAATCACTTTGGCGTCGGGAAATCTACCGTGGGGGTTGCTGTGATGCAAGTAGCCAACGCAATCGTTGAGCTACTGCTCTCAAAGGTAGTGACCCTGGGAAACGTGCAGGTCATCATAGATGGCTTCGCCGCGATGGGATTCCCAAACTGTGGTGGGGCTATAGATGGAACTCACATCCCTATCCTGGGACCAGAGCACCAAGCCAGCCAGTACATTAACAGAAAGGGCTAATTTTCAATGGTGCTGCAAGCACTGGTGGACCATAGGGGACGTTTTACCAACATCAACGTCAGATGGCCGGGCAAGGTTCATGAGGCTCATGTTTTCAGGAACTCTGGTCTGTTTAGATGGCTGCAGGAAGGTATTTACTTCCCGGACCAGAAAATAACTGTTGGGGATGTGGAGATGCCTATAGTGATCCTCGGGGACCCAGCCTACCCGCTAATGCCCTGGCTCATGAAGCCCTATACAGGTGCCCTGGACAATGAAAAAGAATTCTTCAACTACCATCTGAGCAAGTGCAGAATGGTGGTGGAGTGTGCTTTTGGACGTCTCAAGGGGAGATGGAGAAGTTTACTGACTCGCTCTGATCTCAGCGAAACCAATATCCCATTGTTATTGCAGCTTGCTGTGTGCTCCACAATCTCTGTGAGAGCAAGGGGGAGACCTTTATGGCGGGGTGGGAGGTTGAGGCACATCGCCTGGCTACTGATTACGCCCAGCCAGACAGCCGTGCGATTAGAAGAGCCCAGCGGGACGCGCTGTGCATCCGGGAGGCTTTGAAAGTTAGGTTCTTCAGTGAGCAGGCTAACCTGTGACTATTAAGTTTGTTTAAAGAGAAGCTGAACTTGCCCCCGTTTCTTTACCCACTTAATGTTGACTATCCTCTCCAGCTACATACCCCCTTTACCCCGTTGCCTCCCTTCCAACACACCTTTAAAAATAAAATAAATGGAACTTTGTTCATTAACACCGTTTTCTTTGTTTCGTGGTAAAGGGTTGAAACTGGGATGCAGACTGTGGTGGGGAGCAGGTGTAGTGATGGAAAGGAAGCTTCTAAACTTGAGGAATGACAGGCTCCTGCTCCTAGAGTGGTCCGCAGTGGTGGACTGGTTGTTTCAACGGAGCCTGCCACCCCTCCTTTTTGGGACTCTGTGTGTGGAGGCCATGTGAGTTTGTGGTGGGGGCGGATGGTTACAGATCCCCTGCTGCGTGGCTCTGTCATCCAGGCTAAGGACCACTGCATAAGATCTGTAACCGCCCTCCCCCGCCACAAACTCACATAGCCCCCTTTAGACGTCCCGGGGAGGGGCTCGTCCCTCACAGGGGCGGCTGGGAGCCAGGCCACCTCACTACACGAGGCGGGGGGAGCAGTTCAGTCCTGCGTGCCAAGCCTAGGTCGGGCGGGCAGCCAATCGTAGTACAGGGCTCAGGCCCTCAGGCAGGGGCTGAGACAACAAACAGTAGTTCAGGGCTCAGGCCGTCAGGCAGGGGCTGAGCAAATAAACAGTTCAGGGCTCAGGCCCTCAGGCAGGGGCTGAGCAAACAAACAGTAAGTTCAGGGCTCAGGCCCTCAGGCAGGAGCTGAGCAAACAGACAGTTCAGGGCTCAGGCCCTCAGGCAGGGGCTGAGCATTGGTAGGGGAGGAGGAGAGACTGCCACCCGGGGTGGGGTGCCAGGGGGGACACAGGCCCACCCACTCCACTGTGTCCCAGCCCGGGGCCCTATCAGCAGCAATCCATTTGCTGCTGGGTCAGTGGGGATCCTGACCGCAACACACAGACATAGGTTCGGAGTCTGCTACCCCTGGGCTACTTCCCATCTCCTCCTCCATGGGTACCTGTACGTCCTTAGCCTCGTCCGCTGTGTCCCAGATCATGGGCTCCTCAGGGCAGCGAGCGCTGGGTAGATTGGATGGTTCCTCCGGACCCTCGGTGAGGAGAAGTTCAGTCCACTCCTCTGGATACCGGGCTCGGGGTAGGCTCGGCCAGTCTTCCTCCAGATACCGGGCTTGGGGCAGGCGCGGCCAGTCCTCCTCAGGATACCGGGCTCGGGGCAGGCATGGTGCAGCAGGAGCTCGGGCACCAGCGTCTGCCCTCTCCCGCGGTCGGGCCGCAACTGAGTGCTGGGGTCGGGCCTTTATACTTAGGGTTACCATTCGTCCGGATTTACCCGGACATGTCCTCCTTTTTGTTCTAAAAATAGCGTCCGGGGGGAATTTGTAAAACACTCAAAATGTCCGGGATTCCCCCCCTCCCCCGGCAGAGCAGAGCGAGCAGCTGGGAGGGCTGCAGGAAAGTCCCGGGCTGGACTCAGGAGCAGCTGTAGAGGAGCCGGATCCGCCCTGCATTCTGAGCCGGCAGCTCCCTTGCAGCCCAGTCCGGCAGCACTGTGCAGGGCCAGGGACCGGGTTTTGTTGTGCTGGGGAGCGCAGCCATGTGTCGGGCTCGGCTCGCACAGAGCCCAACACCCTGTTCTGAGCAGCAGGGTAAGGGGGCCAGGGAGGTTCTGGAGGGGGCAGTCAAGAAACGGGGGGGGGGCTTTTTGGGGGGAGTGGAGAAAGTTTTGGGCAGTCAGGGTACAGGTAGGGGGTAGGGTCCTGGGGGGCAGTTGGGGGAGTCTTAGGAGGGGGCAGTTAGGGGACAAGGAACAGGGAGTCTTAGGTAGGGGGTGGGGTTCTGGAGGGCAGTTAGGAGCAGGGGTCCCAGGAGGGGGCAGTCAGGGGACAAGGAGCGGGGGGGTGGGGAGCTGGGAGTTCTGGGGGGGGGCTGTCAGGGGGCAGGAGTGGGGAGAGGGATCGGAGCAGTCAGGGGACAGGGAGCAGAGGGGTTTAGATGGGTTGGGAGTTCTCGGGGGGGCTGTCAGGGGGCAGGAGTGCGGAGAGGGATCGGAGCAGTCAGGGGACAGGGAGCAGAGGGGTTTAGATGGGTTGGGAGTTCTGGGGAGGGGCTGTCAGGGGGTGGGGAGTGGTTGGATGGGGCGTGGGAGTCCCAGGGGTCTGTCTGGGGGTGGGGGTGTGGATAAGGGTTGGGGCAGTCAGGGGACAAGAGGCAGGGAGGCTTAGATAGGGAGTGGAGTCCTGGGGGGCAGTTAGGGGCAGGGGTCCCAGGAGGGGGCAGTCAGGGGACAAGGAACGGGGGGAGGGTTGGGGGTTCTGGGGGGGCGGGAAGTGGGAGGGGCAGGGGCGGGGCTAGGGCGGGGCTCCTCCCGTCCTCTTTTTTGCTTGCTGAAATATGGTAACCCTATTTATACTTCCTGTCTCGCCCCTTGACTTCCGGGGGGTGGGGACAGGCAGTGACTCCGCCCACTCTGGCAGCTGTTCTGGCTAGTCCCTCACAGGGGCGGCTGGGAGCCAGGCCGCCTCACTACACCCCCCCTCCCACACAGAACATGAAAACCACCTCCCAGACTGACCAGGGTGCCTAGTGACTGCAATGTGTGTGTGACCTGCTGCTGAACCTGCCCCCGTGTCTGTACCCTGGTAAAGGTGACTGTCCACTCCAATTACCACCCCCTCTACACAGTTAGAGGATGACACTGGGACCGGGGCTTGGGTGAGGTGCTTTTGGAGTGAAGGAAAGGACTTATCAAAACTTTGGGAATGAGAGCTGTCTGGTACTTGAGCAGTCTGCAGGGGTGGAGTGACTGTTTTCACGGCCCCTGCCGCCCCTCCTTCTTGGGACTTTGGGTGAGGGGGGGATGGGACTGTGTGGCAGGGGAGGGCGGTTAGAGATAGACTGCAGCGGGGCTCTGTCCTCCTGCCTCCGGTCCTGCAGAACATCTACAAGGCACCCGAGCGTGTCCGTTTGCTCCCTCATTAGTCCAAGCAGCGTTTGAGTCGCCTGCTGGTCTTCCTGCCGCCATCTGTCCTCCCGTTCGCTGTGTGATCGCTGGTATTGCAACATGTTCTCCCTCCACTGGGTTGGCTGTGCCACCTCAGCTCGGGAGCTGCCCATAAGTTCAGAGAACATCTCGTCCCGTGTCCTTCTCTTTTGGTGCCTAATCTGCGCCAGCCTCTGGGAGGGGGATGCCGGGGTATGTCGGGAGACACTCGCATCTGTGGGATGGGAAAAAGGGAGTGAATTCCTCACAAAGATCCATTTTTATGAACAATGAACATACTCTTTCTCTGTGAACAAGACCATGCACAGCACCTATCACATGCACACTCAGGAGAAGGTCGAATTTTCGGCCTTCCTATTCAGTGCCTGGGGTCTTGGAGTACAGATCACATAAGCGGGGCAGGACAGCGGAATTCGGCTAGCAGGCGGACATGGTAAGCCATAGACTTTTGGCTGCTGAAAGCTTAATTTATAGCAGTGCCCTCCTTTCACGTTCAAAGCAGTGCCCCTAGCGTTGGCCATTTCCTGCTGCCGGCAATCCGGCCAGCATGAACTCTGCCCCTGTCCCACCCCCCTCGCGTCTGTCCCCGGGAAAGATCCCTGTATGCTGCCCCTGTCCCGCCTCCACCACATGACTGTAAACCGCTGGTTACAGTTATGTAAAGGAACAGGCAATCAGTCCCAATACTAACATTCCCCTAATTTAAAGCAGGTCACCATGAGTGATATCACTCTGATGAGGATCTCGGACACAGAGAAAGACCGCATGCTGCATGAATGCCACCAAAAACCAGGGCCGTGCGCGGCCATGCTGTGCGAGGCACTGATTCTAGAGTACTTGCTGCTAGCCTGTGGTGGAAAAGTTTCCTACCATGGAGGACGCAATAATGCCGCTCTCCCCAGGAACCTAATGCAAAGGCTTTCAAATTACCTCCAGGAGAGCTTCATGGAGATGTCCCAGGAGGATTTCTGCTCTATCCCCGGACACATTGACACAATTTTCCAATAGCTGCACTGGCAAGGACTAAAAAGTAGAGCGCCTAGGGCAAAGTAATCATGCAAAACTGGACATTTTGAGATACTTTTGCAGTAGTTGCACTGGCAAGGACTAAAAAGTAAAGCGCCTAGGGCAAAGTAATCATGAAAAACCCATTGTTAATATTCCATTCCTGTTCTGATCAAAATAAATGTTTACATGTTTAAAACACTTACCGACTGATCCTTCCCCTGATTCAGGGTCAGGGTTAATGCCTTGGGAGGGTTGGTAAGGGATCTCCGTGAGGGTGATGAAGAGATCCTGGCTGTCAGGGAAATCAGCGTTGTATGCGCTGTCGACTGCCTTGTCCTCCTCATCTCTTTCCTCATCTTCCCCATCCGCGAACATCTCCGAGGAAGCGGCTGTCGACAATACCCCATCGTCAGAGTCCACGGTCAGTGGCGGGGTAGTGGTGGCGGCCGCACCTAGAATGGAATGCAGTACCTCATAGAAACGGCATGTCTGGGGCTGGGATCCGCAGCATCCGTTTGTCGCTTTGGTCTTCTGGTAGCCTTGTCTCAGGTCCTTGATGTTCACACGGCACTGTGTTGCATCCCGGCTGTATCCTCTCTCCGTCATGGCTTTGGAGATCTTCTCGTAGATCTTCGCATTCCGTTTTTTCTATCGCAGCTCCGAAAGCACGGACTCATCGCCCCATACAGCGATCAGATCCAAGACTTCCCGATCAGTCCATACCCGGGCCCTCTTTCTATTCAGTGATTGCATGGTCACCTCTGCTGGAGAGCTCTGCATCGTTGCCAGTGCTGCTGAGCTTGCCATGATGTCCAAACAGGAAATGAGATTCAAACTGCCCAGACAGGAAAAGGAATTCAAATTTTCCCAGGGCTTTTCCTGTGTGGCTGGTCAGAGCATCTGAGCTCGGACTGCTGTCCAGAGCGTCAACAGAGTGGTGCACTGTGGGATAGCTCCCAGAGCTATTAGCATCGAATTCCATCCACACCTACCCTAATTCGACATGGCCATGTCGAATTTAGCGCTACTCTCCTCGTCGGGGAGTAATACAGAAATCGATTTAAAGAGACCTCTATGTCGAACTAACTAGCTTCGTTGTGTGGATGGGTGCAGGGTTAATTCGATTTAACGCTGCTAAATTCGACATAACCTCCTAGTGTAGACCAGGCCTAAGACAAAGTTATGGTTTGCTGGTTATGATTATGCTGTCTATATGTGTGTATCAATTTTATAGTTGAAGTTATGAATATTGGCTCTATACTGTCTGTATTTCAAACTTATGCTATGCTTCTGGGAAACATCCCAGACAAGCTGGTGTTAGCTCTGCCTAGCCTGCCTGATGGCCCATTAAGGACCATCAGCTATACAAAAGAGAAGGCAAATTCACCTTGCAACTCAGCAAAGATTGCAGGGACTGGCCCATGTGACTCCAGACTCCATTTTGTTGTAATTTTCCACAGTAAGGACAAAGAGGTGTTCTTACACCTGGAAAAGACTATAAAAGGCTGATGTCTCATCTCCATCTTGTCTTCAATCCTGCTTCTTACCTCTGGAGGGACTTTGCTACAAACTGAAGCTCTGAACAAAGGACTGAGGACCCATCCCAGCTGGGGATGTATTCCAGAGACTTGATTTGAACCTGTGGTTTATTCTATCACTGCTACAAGCCTGAACCAAGAACTTTGCCATTACTTTATGTAATTGATTCCATTTAACCAATTCTAGCTCTCATCTATATCTTTATCCTTTTATGAATAAACCTTTAGATCCGACGAAGTGGGCATTCACCCACGAAAGCTTATGCTCCAATACATCTGTTAGTCTTAAAGGTGCCACAGGACTCTCTGTTGTCCTTTTGATTTTAGATTCTAAAGGATTGGCAGCAGCGTGATTTGTGGGTAAGATCTAATTTGTATATTGACCTGGGTCTGGGGCTTGGTCCTTTGGGATCAGGAGAACCTTTTTTCTTTTATTGGGGTATTGGTTTTCATAACCATTTGTCCCCATAACGAGTGGCACTGATGGTGATACTGGGAAACTTGAGTGTCTAAGGGAATTGATTGTGTGACTTGTGGTTACCCAGTGGGGTGAGACCAAAGTCTTCACTGTCTGGCTGGTTTGGTTTGCCTTAGAGGTGGAAAAAACCCAGCCTTGGGCTGTAATTGCCCTGTTTTAAGCGATTTGTCCTGAATTGGCACTCTCAGTTGGATCCTGCCAGAACAGCATCGTTACACCTGGATCCAACACTTCTGCCCTTCCAGAGAGCAAGAGACTCCAGGAATACAGTTTCCCTTCTCCAGCAGGTCAAGAGGTTGCATCCATCCCTCTCAGAGATGGACCCCTTTGTTAGGTGCTTTCCCTTCACCCCTCCCCTATTCTTGTCACGCAGACAGAAAGCAAGAAGACTAGAAATCCGAAGCGCAGACAATGTAATGTTTATTGGGGTTAGTTTCAAGCGAGCATATCCATAGCTCTGACACTGCAGAGCCTTTACCGTGTCCCCGTTCCCACCTCCTCCTTCTTAGCAGGCCCAAATATACCTGTAGTGCACGCCCCTGGTCCCACCCCTTACAATTCATGGTCATGTTCCATTTTGGAGGGTTGTGAGTCAGGGGGCATCAGTACCACCTCTTTTGTATCCCATGGGAGGGGTAGGGAGTGAGGCTGTGTTTCGGTCAGGGACAGGCATTTCTTTGGCTTGTAGTGTTTCTTATGCCTTCTCCTCATATCCCCCTTGCCTCTCCCAGCTGGTTGCTTGACCTTGGCTTGAGAGAGGAGCCAGGCAGCCTTCCAGTGTATCCTCGTATATTACACTCCCACCATACCCAGTAACACTTTAGCTCTATCCCTTATCTTTTCTCATTGTGCTGTAAGCCCCATCTGGTTGTGGGAAATGCAACACACAGTGTCTTTGTTTACACTTATTAGTAAGGATATAAGAGTATCAAAAATCAAATCCAAAATTCTATCTCAGGCTAACAAACAGGCCTCTATACTAACACCCATGACAATGATCCATCCGTCGGTCACCATCCAGGCTGTGGGATGCTTTTCATGGAGCACACCCTGAGGGGCCCCTGAAAGTTTCCAGCACACTTTGGGAAGACATCACCAGCATGTTCCATCTATGCTTTGGGTTGTGCTTTGGCTCTTAATTTGCTTCTGGTACAACTCAAGGTCCCAATAATGACCTGAAGTGCTCTAAATGGTCAAAGGCCCAATTATCTCAGTGATCAGGTCCTGAAAAGACTCTGGCTATTTGTCTCCAGCTGAGCTTGCAGAGCCAAGGGAAAGGGGACTCTCACGGGTAGCTCCTTGACTATGGAAATCGCTAGGGCCTGGGATCCCCTAAAACTTGAATATCCCCCTTATCAGGCCATGTAACACAATACCCATTTCTGGTCTGGCTGTCCTACTACAGTTGGTGCTGGCCTCTTTTCCCTAGGAAGCCAGTCTCCTAACATCCAATGTTAGGGGAAGTCTCACTAACTTGTTTGGGGAATGGGGCAGATGATATAATCATGGAGTGAGGAAGTTACTATATTTTAACTAAGTTTTGTGCACTGGGCTCAGAAATGATTGTGGAGGGCCCTTTATCAATTGTCAGGGCTAGTACGAATGCCAGTCACTTCTTTCTGGAAACAAATACAAAGATATTTGATGTAAAAAGAAATCACTTTGAATTTTAACATTAAAATAACAAAATGCCCCAGAGTTCAGCATCTGCAAAAGAGAAATCCTGATTCCTGACAGTTACTCGGATTGGGAACTCATGGGGACAGGTATTATCTCTCTGTTCTGGGTCTGTATAGCACCTGGAACAATGGGGTTCTGGTCCCTGACTGGGCTCGCAGGCACAATGGAAATACAAATAATACATCATAATACAATGTGGCACCACAAAATCTGAGAAATATGGACTATGGATCAACCCGCAGCTCACATTAGATAGCCCAGTGACTAGCGGGTGAAGCATTAGGCTAAACCAAGTTATTTACTTGTAATCTTCAAGAACCAACAACAACCTCAGTCTAACATGGCACTGACCTGTATCTAGAAGGCTGTTCCCTTTTAGGACCAAATCTTCAACTCCCGTGTAAAGTCCAAATAAATGGTCTTCAAGCTGGCGTCCTCTGCAAGGGCTGGCAGTATAGAATTCCCCCTCACAGGTTGCAGAGCACCTCAGGAGCCATTTCACAGCTACTCCCACAACCTCAGGGCTGCCGTGGTCTCTTCCACCTCTGTATCCTCCCTCTCCAACTGAGGAAGAAGGAGGTTTGGCTGGTGGGTCGACACAGTCCTGCCATTGTGTTTAGTGCCCTCTATGCCCCAGGGGTGAGGGTCACGGCATCCCCCACACTGAATACATAGCAGCTGCATACTTATTCAAGTGCACCATTGTGGATCCAGTAGCTGTGTATACACGTGCATAGAACAAATGGTGCACCAGATAGTCATTTATTTATTGCCTTGATTTACAAGGTGCCTGTCTTTCAGCAGTTGCTCATACTTCACAAGGTTTGGAGATGAAACCAAACAACATTTCCACCCACCCAGCCCAAAAGAGAGTGTCAACTCAGTAACCCTTTCCTTCCCCCTGTGCAACACCAGCTAACCTTCCAGGAAGGGGCTTGGGGAGCACAATTTAACTAGCAGGAGAAATGGCAGGAGATTCCAGAACCTACAATTATTAAAAGGCCTGGGTGAAATATGCATTTTATATCTTGTTCCAAACACAGCCAGGAAAATTTCCACTGGGAGCAATTCAGGAAGGAGGGCCCGCTACAGTGCACACCCTAACCACAGCACCTGCAAATTTCACCCTGGGGATGAACAGCTGAAGCATCCTTGTCACTTAAAATAGGTTTTGCTCTATGTGGGGCTGCTCAAATTATTCCTTGCAGATACATTATCAGATGACATTACCCTGTTGTTTGTTTTTGTGGTAGGGTTCATGAATCATTTGCAAATCAATCCTGATTTCTGTGAGTGTATTTATCATTCATAATAAGTAAGCACGGAGTAGATTATGCAAATACATTTCAGCCACTAAGGTGTTGTTATTTGTTAGTGGCATACGACTGGTGGTTCAGGTCACATGGGATTGCTTCCTCACCCTGATTGGGGATGGACAAACTGTCCAAACATGATGATAACAAAAGAGGAATAAGGAGTAGTGTATAATAAATGCACTTGATCACTCAGCTGTACCTTGGTGCGCGTGGGAATGTGTGTATTGGAACGAAAAATAGCCATTTCCCAAACAAGGGTGTGGACACAGAGCTGTTTATGTGCATGTCTCAAACTGTGAATAAAATGATCAAACTGAAGAACCTTTTGGAATTCACTGCAATTTTTTGTGGGTGAGCTTTCTGCAGCACTTGACTGGCTTCAACTATCTATCTCTTAAGATTCAGTCAAAACATCAAGGCAATACATTCTCCCACACATCAAAAGAACTGCACCTAGAGAGAGAGAGACATACCACTTTAGCTTCCCTCTTTTGCACTGGTGGCCTGAGTCCTACACAAGGCAAGCTTGAGACCTAGCAAATCAGTCAAGCCTTCGTTTTTTCAAAGTGTGCTATTTGCATGTTTAAGCAATTACAGCCCAAACGAACAGCCAGAGGTTATTAGAATGCCACATAGACAATGCTCCAGTTGGGCAGAGAGGGAAAGAAAGCTTATTACCTTTGAATAACAATTTACAAGACTAGGCCTGCATGGGCAGCACTGAGGGGACAATGGGCGGAGAGAAGGAGGAAGAGCAGTGGCTGGGATGCCTGAGCTATGTGCTTACTTCAGATTGCTGTAGATGGGGAAAGCATCCCATTATTGGCAAGACAATAACAGTCAGTGCTGTATAAATACTCCTAATCAGTGTCATTATTCTGCCTCAATGGGCAACCTGAGACTGAAAAGCCACAGGGCGGCGCAAGGTCTTGGCCTGAGAAGACAAACAAAACTCCCCTCACATTCTGCTATGAAAAGGGACTTAATCAAGGACAGTTGCAAATTCACAGGGCAAGAATGAAGCCCATATTAAAGCTGCAGGGCTGTTCCATGGCCTAGCTGTTTCCGGAACTGATCCTTATGAGTGCAAACAGTTCCCTGGATTTCAGTCAGGCCACTTGCCCGAGGAAGGACTACTCGCATAAGTAGGCTCTTGAGGATGGATCTTACTGCAGTTCAAAGAGTATTATATTCAAAGAAACATCCAGCCCTCACTTCCAACCACCACTGTATGAGTTAGCAACCAGGATGCGACATCATTTATAGAAGAATACAGGACTGCATGACTTAAATTTGCCCATTACCTCAGGATATTCTGAAATCACAGACAGGAAATCAAGAAAACACTTCCCATGGCCTCAGGAACTCAATTAACTTAGGGAAAAAACAGGGTATTTCATTGTCAAAATCTAAACCAAGCAAGCTGGTCACTGCAGTCTATATAGAAACAAACCCCTTTCTTCCACACATTCACTTGTAAAAAGCAACAGAGGGTCCTGTTGGACCTTTAAGACTAACAGAGGTATTGGAGCATAAGCTTTTGTGGGTGAATGCCCACTTCATCAGACGCATCATTATGCTCCAATACCTCTGTTAGTCTTAAAGGTCCAACAGGACCCTCTGTTGCTTTTTACAGATTCAGACTAACATGGCTACCCCTCTGATACTTGGCATTCACTTGTGTTTCTTTCCCTCTACTGTCACTGAGATCTGGTGTTTGCAGTTTTTGTACTGGTATAACTAGGTCAGTTAGGGGTGTGATTTTTTACCAATATAGTTATACCAGTACAACATCTAGTGTGGATGTAGCTATACCAGTATAAAGGTGCTTTAGATCAGTACAGCTTATTCTCCTTTCTGTATAATTATTAAGAATAATGCTCCAGAAATCCTTAAGAATTCAAGTCCAAACAACATAAATATGTCAGTTAACAACTTAGTAACTCTCTCCAGAGCAAATTGAATTACATATCACATGATAAATAATGTTGCCCTTTCTTCTGACGTCAGTGTCCCACTTTGAACACCAATGTTGCCACTATGGTGAATGGTAGAAAAATTTCAAGGCCTTGCAGGTCAGATTCCCGGTGGAGGAGAAATTGGTGATGCAGAGTCTAGGTATATTCTAAGTGTAAGTTGCTTTATTTACACACATGCACTAGTTCTGGAACTGAGGCAGTCACAAACAGCATCCAGGCAATCCCTTCTTCCAAACCTTAGCCTGCACACCAATGTCCGGTTCCCAGAGAGCTACTCAATTCTAATAATTGCCTCCAAACGTGAAGAATAAACAACAGAACAAATTCCCTGCTATCTGCTACAGCTTCTCTCAAAAGATGAATGCACAACAAAGCTAACAACATCAACAACACAGCATTTCTTCAAAGACTAAAAACTTGCTCACACACCAGGAAAAAGAACTTATAAGACTATGTGTAACAGAGAAGAGTTTGGTGAGTCCTGCCATAGCATTGCTCATCAAAAGAATTGAGCCATTTCTTCTTTTCTCAAACAGAACAGGATTTAGTCATTGTTCTTAACTGTTTACTTAATTACTTGTCTGAAGAAATTACAGCCTATAGATTCTCCATTAATCGAGCAGTTCACGAGAGCTTCAAATCTCTGACAGAGACAGGGCGGGGAGGGAATATTTTAGGGTATAGTGAGAGCAGCCAAGAAAATTTTAGGGCATTCAAAATCTTTCCTTATCCTGGTTTGCACAAGAAAGAATATTTTATTTGTCTTATATGACTACAAAAAAAAAAAAAAAAAAAAAGCTAGGTTGCTTCCTGATGGTGGGAGAATTAAAAACAAAACAGAATTGATTGGCTGCCTTGCAGATTTTGCATCCACTTTCCTCCTCTCCCACCAAGGCACTGGCACTAACTGCATGAGCATGCAGCTGTTGGTGCAATTTGTGGCTGGATTTGGCTCATTTCATTGCCTGAATTCCAAGGTTCTGGCCAAAGGGTGTCAAGGACGTATAGTCTAAGGGGCCCTGTGGGCACATAGAGAGAGCAGGACCAGCACTCTCCCAAGTGCAGGGATGGGGATTGGGACTGTCCCTGCCAGGGCATGGGGCCTGAAAGGTGTATAAACCTCCTTGTATGTCCCCAGCCCTCTGTGGCTGTGTAAGAGCCACTCACTGCCGGGAGCGAGAATACCCCATAGAGATGGGCAGAGGAGTTCACAGTTCTCTTAGGCCCGATCCTGCAGTTAGATTCACCTGTTATGTTAGTTTTGAATGTTTAGTGCTACTACTCAGAGTGGCCATTAGGGGGCATACAGCAAGGAAGTAAGAGTCTGTGTAAACAGGAAATAGAGAGTCTTGCTCACCCCAAAGACAGGATCCTAAGATATCATTGTTGCAGGCTCTTTGTCTGCAGTAGAGCTGGTCAAAATTATCTGAATGTGTTTTAAAACCAAAAGATGGATTTCTTTTAATTTTTTAAGAGAGAATTTCTTAGTGAAAATGTGATTATGACTTTTTTTTTCAATTTTTTCAAAACATTCTGGGCAGCAGCTTTTGAGGCAAGAATTCAGCCTTCTGGTTGCTCTGCAAAAACATTACGGGTTCCCATTTTTCACGTTTTATAACTTTCATCTGGCTTAGTTTTATGGAGTTACATTTTTTTCTCAAGCAGAAAATTTCAAGAAGTGAATGCTGTTTTCTTTCAAAATTGGAACCTTCCTTTAACTTGAAATTTTCCCATATCAAAATAAAAATAATAATAATAATCAGGTTTAGCAAGACTCCTGTTTTGAAGACTGGTTTCAAAACCAATTCTGCAGAAAATTTGGAAAAGAAAAACTGTTTTACAAACCATAATGAGACAGGGAATGCTTTTCAACAGACTCAAAAAAGAGGAGGGTTGGTCCACTGGTTAGGGTATTGGCTGCAGACTTAGAAGACCCAGGTTTGATTCCCTGCTACTGATTTCTTGTGAGCAAGTGGGCTTAGTCTCTCTGTGCTTCCTTTTCCTATCTATGTAATGTGGACAACAGCACTGTCTTCCCACACAGGAGTGTTGTGAGGTTCACATATACTCTGGTAATAAGGGCCAGATAAGTTTATCCAGATGTTTTTTTCTGATTTTTGCACCAGTGCATGTCTCTGATTCTTCAGCTAGCCCAATGGTTCCCAAACTGGGGTTCGTGAACCCCTAGAGGTTCACGAAATGTTACATGGGTTCTAGGGAAAAAATTCCCTAATGGTGGACATAGCTGTCCCTAGGGAACCCAGACAACATGGGACCAGCAGCCTGAAGCCCCTGGACTTCCAAGAGCTAAGCAGATCAAAGCAAGCATATCTATCATACTGAGGAGATTTAAACTTCAAGACTCCTTATAAGAAATGGAAAAGGGAGGTGGATATTTTTTGCTGTTTTTAAAATGAAATAGGCAGCTAGTATTGTTTTTAAAATTATTATGAAGAACAAGTTTAAGCTTTGTGGTAACGTGTGTTGTTTGCCTGGACTACTCAAGACCTGAATGCTTATGTAGGAGGAACTCTTTGAGTTGGCTTCTTAAATACCTTCATGCTGTTTCAAATCTGATACTCCTTGATGAAACATAGGAGCTTTGTCTTATAACAGGCTTATTCAAAGTGATACAAGCTACGGAAGTGAGATCTTGGAAGAGTGTTGCCATTTTCATAATGTAATAAAAATAGTGTAATTATAGATAATAATTAATAATTAATAGTGTGGAATAAGCATGTCATAAAAACAAATTTTATATTTCCAAGATCACTGCTTTTATAATTTATACTCAGGTAAAGGAGAAAATCCCTGGAAATATTCATTTTTAGGAGGGGGTTCACGAGACTTGACATTTTAATGAAAGGGGTTCACAGGTTGTTAAAGTTTGGGAACCACTGAGCTAGCCCCATGCTGGCTCAGGGGTCAAATTGCAGTCTTACCGGCAGGTTTGGCTCTTCCTGATCCCACAAACACTTAATAACAGGCTGAACATTAAGTGCATGAGCAGTCACATGGGGCTACCTTTGTTTTAAGTCTTTGCCAGATTGGAGCCAAACTCTGCAGCATCCCAAGCACAGCATTGGTTTGCACTTGTGTTAGATTCGGAAGGTTTTCTTTACAACTAATTGGGCTAGAGATGTACTTTAAAAAATAAATAAAGCTTAAAACGTGCAGCTCCTGCTGATCCTGATTGGGGAAGGACTGATGCTGTGTTTATGTGTACTACGCTCAACTTTGCATAACCATGAAAACTCGACCACATTTTACAGGTGCCTTTTTCTACACAGCTCTGCTGCCTGTTCCTCTTTACGCTGCACACTTCCTCCAGTGCAATGGATGTGCTCCGAGGATAATGAAAGCACTGCACCGGCAGCACAGATTAATACAGGGCAACTAATACCAGATAAGCTTGATGGCATTTTTAATTGATGTTAAACATTAATATAAGAAGGTAATGGAATAAGCTATTTGGACTTTACTGAAGAGAAGTGTGGTGGGGCGGCTGCCCCATGCCTGGGCAGTGTGGGCTGCAGCAGGCCTGGGTGCCTGCATATCCCGGCAGCCAATAAGAAAAGGGCTTGTTGCAAGCCAATCACAGCCCAGATTAGGGACAGTCAATCAGGGTCAGGCTCAGCCATATAAAAGACTGCTCAGGGAAAGAACGGTCAGTCTGTCCCAGACCTTCAGAGGGGAAGGTCTGTCTCCAGAGCTGGGAGGCCAGCACCATGGACAGCGCAGTGCAGGCCAGCCTTGGAGAGTGGGAGAAGGCCCTACTCTGTAGCCTGCCCGGCGGCAGGCCTTGAAGGAAAGGGCCTAGTGGGAAGAAGAGCTGTTGGGAAAGCGGTCCAGAGGAACAGACAGAGGAGGAAGGAGAAGGAGGACTGCGAGGCTGTCGCTAGAGGCCCTCTGGACCGGGACTCAGAATAGTGTGCGGGCCTGGGTCCCCGCCCCCCATTTTTCCCCTTGGCAGTACACCCAGACATAGGCCGCAGGGAGTGGCCAGCAGAAACTACACCAGATCCTGGGCTGTAGGGATCGGACTTGGAGGTGTAGGACTGTTGATCATCCAGCCCCCGGAAGGGGTTGTGAATGGACAAAGAGACACTGACGGAGGGCAGTGTTCCAGAAGAGGACACCGTGCGTCAGGAGCAACGCGGGTCCACACACCAACCAAAGGTGGGACGACAGACGGGACACCACCAGAAGGGGGCGCTCTACTGGATCGAACCAATTCCTTGAGACGACCAGTAGGGGGCACCGCGGTGGTGAGTCCTAACCTTGTCACACGTGGTGGAGAGTGCTGGCATTGATCCGGACCTGTTAAAGGATTCAGAGTGTGGGGTTGAATCGGGAGTACCCCGCTGACCCCCGAGATGGAGGCTGAGAAGCTCCTGAAGTGGATGCTGGAAAAGCAACAAGAGCAGTCGTCCCAGCAGCAAAAGCAGCAGGTACAAATGCTGCAACAGCTGACTAGCCAACAGCAACTGCTGAAGTCTCAGCACCAAGAGCACCAGCAGCAGGCACAGCAGGAACACCTGGTACAGCAGATGGCTGTGCTATTACACCCGGCAGGAGTCACCCCTGCCACACCCGTGAGGACCGGACTTGGGGATACTTTGGGGGCACTACCGGTATGCCTCACTAAGATGGGGCCTGAAGACGACCCAGAAGCATTCTTGGTGATGTTCGAGTGGGTAGCGACCGCTGCCTGGTGGCCTTCAGAACATTGGGCCACCTTGCTAGCCCCCTATTTGATGGGACAGGCTCAGGACGCCTACCGTAGCCTCGACCCCCAGGAAGCCCTTGAGTACGCCCGAGTGAAGGCGGCCATCTTGGATCATACCAGTATTAGCCCGGAAACCTACCGCTAGCGCCTCCACAAGGAACAGTACTCCCCGGGGGTCCAACCCCGTGCCGTGGCCCAATGCATCCGAGACCACTGCTGGAAGTGGTTGAACCCGGAGGGCTTGACGGGACCTCAGGTGGCAGAGATGGTGGCCATAGAACAGATCACCCAGATCCTGCCCCCGGGAGGAAGGGCCTGGGTACGATGACTTCGACCGGCTACCTTGTCAGCAGCGGTGGCCTTGATGGAGGACTACTTATCCGCCGAGGGGGCTGAGGCGCCACCCTGAGCGGCAGGGAACCTTGGTCGCAAGGGCGGGACAGAAAAGTGGAATTTCCGCGGGTTGGGACCCCCTGAACCATCGGCAGTCACCCGGCACGCGCTTCCGAGGCCTCCCAACCCCGAGCCCAGACACAAGACACCCCAGGTCATGTCTCGGAGGGATCATCAGCCCCCGGAGTGAGCAGGCCCCCTTGGGGGAGGCCCAGGGCTGGCAGAGACTCGAGAGAGATGCTGGGGTTGCGGACAAGGACATTTATGACAGGATTGCCCTTTCATGGACTGCAGCTATGGGCAAGCCTGGGTGGCTGGACGAAGGGCTCAGAGGAGAGGGATAGGAAAGCTGGTGGTCCCTGTCCGGGTCGAGGGGACCCCCACAAACACCCTCATGGACTCAGGGTGCAGTCAAACCCTCATACGGGAGGGGCTGGTCCCGAACCTTAATCTTTCAGGGCCCCTGATCCACCTACAGTGTGTACATGGGGACATCCACCCATACCCCACAGCCTGGGTGAAAATAGAAGTAGGCTGCCAAGAGAAGGGTCTTTGGGTGGGAGTGGCCCCCAGGCTGGCTTACCCAGTGGTGCTGGGACGGGACTGGCCGGGCTTCGGGGAGGTTCTCCTGAAGTACCAGCCACCCGAACCCAGATCAGACAGGACTAAGGCGCCTAGAGCGGGACTGCTTGGGCGCAGACCAAGGAGTGACCCCGGTGAGGGGACCTCCACAACCAAGGAGGCCCCCATGGATCACCCCGGAGACAGGCCCCGTTCAGTGGAGGACGCCCAAGCAGAACTAGAGTGGGACGGGGACTTCTTACAGGAACAGCAAGAAGACCCAACCCTAAGCAGAGCCTGGGAGCAGGCCACCAACCCAGACACCGAGGGGGACTGGACGCCATGGCCACCACAGGGCCCCCACTTTGAAATATGGCGGGACCGCCTGTATCGCATAGCGCAGGAACCCCAGACACAAGAGACGTTCCTTCAGCTGTTGGTGCCCTGGAGACTGCGGTCCGGCCTCCTACAACTAGCCCACGCGAACCCTTGGGCAGGACACCTGAGGTGTGAGAAGACCCTACAGAAGGTGGCTCACCAGTTCTTCTGGCCGGGCATACACTGAGAGGTGAGGGACTATTGCGCATCTTGCCCCGAATGCCTGCGAACTGGGCCGAAAGGAGTAGCCTGCGTGCCCCTGGTACTCATGCCGGTCGTTGGTGTACCCTTCGAGCGGATTGGGATGGACCTCGTCAGCCCCCTCGAAAGGAGTAGGACGGGGAACAGCTTTATCCTAGTGATGGTGGATTATGCAACGCGCTATCCCGAAGCCGTTCCCCTAAAGACGGCGACAGCACTGACTATTGCGAATGAACTAGTAAAGATTTTCACCCGGCTTGGGATACCTGGGGAAATATTGACTGATCAGGGTACGAACGTGTCCTCCAAATTAATAGCAGAACTGTGTCACCTCCTCCACATACGAACACTCTGGACGTTGGTATACCATCCACAGACCGATGGCCTGATAGAACATTTCAACGGCACTCTAAAAGCTATGCTGCGGAAGTTTGTAGAGGAGGACCCCTCGCATTGGGATGCCTTATTGCCAGCCTTATTATTCGCCATAAGAGAGGTACCACAGGCCTAAATGGGGTTCTCGCCCTTCGAGCTCTTATACGGGATGCAGCCCAGGGGGATCTTGGACCTCCTGAAGGAGGAGTGGGAAGCCCAGGAGACGCGTGTCCTTGGGACCACACAATATGTGTTACACCTCCGGGAACAACTCCAAACATTAGGGGCCTTCGCCTGGGAGAACTTGGAACGGGCCCAAGCATGCCAGGAACACCTCTATAACCGTGGGACTAGAGGGAGGAAATTTGGCCAAGGCGATCGGGTGCTGCTCTTATTGCCCTCAGCAGAGTTGAAACTCCTGGCCAAATGGCAGGGCCCCTACGAAGTAATCTGACGAGTGGGGCCGGTTGACTACGAAGTCAGACTACCGGGGTGACGTAAGGAGACTCGCATTTACCACGTGAATCTTCTGAAGGCCTGGAAAACTCGTGAAGCCGTGTTCATTGGCCCGTCCACCCCAGACTCGGAACTCGGACCCCTAGCAAGAGATACTCCCGACCCAAGGCCGGCCACGTTGGGGTCAGGCCTCAACCCCAGACAGCGAGAACACTTACAATGATTAGTGGAGGAATTCCCAGATGTTTTATCTGCCCGACCTGGCCGAATGACTCTAATGAGTCATCATATCGCCACCAACCCTGGGAAGAGGGTGAGAGACAATCACCGACCGTTACACAAGAAAATGTGGGATACAGTCCGGGAGGAATTAGAGACGATGCTGGACATGGGGGTGGTGGAAGAATCGACGAGTGAATGGCGCAGCCCTATCGTCTTAGTCCCGAAGCCAGATGGGACTACCCGGTTTTGCATAGACTTCAGAAAGGTCAATGCCATCTCCTGCTTTGATGCATACCCAATGCTGAGGGTGGACGAATTGTTGGAGAGGCTCGGGGAGCCAGGTATCTGTCAACCATAGATCTAACTAAAGGATACTGGCAGATCCCCCTCACGCCAAACTCCCGTGCGAAGACAGCCTTCCCCACCCCTTTCAGCCTCTTCCAATTCATAACCATGTCATTCGGGTTACACGGAGCAGTGGCTACATTCCAATGCTTGATGAACAAGGTCCTCCGACCCCACAACCAATACGCGGCGGCCTATATAGATGATATTGTGATTTACAGCCTCAACTGGGAGAGCCACCTACACCATCTGGCAGGGGTGTTACAGGCCCTCAGAGCAGCCGGCCTTACAGCTAACCCGGCAAAATGCCACCTAGGGCAAGAAGAGGTGACATACCTGGGATACACGGTAGGAGGGGGGAAGCTAACACCCGTGATTAGCAAGGTGCAAGCACTCAAAGATGTACCTGTCCCCAAGACAAAGAAGCAAGTGCATCAGTTTTGGGGATTGGCTGGCTATTACCACCGTTTCGTGACGGATTTTGCATCCATAGCCGCCCCCTTATCAGACCTGACAAAGAACTCTCAGCCTTGACAGGTACAGTGGTCCGAACAATGCGAGAAAGCTTTTGCAACACTAAAGGAACGGCTCACTCGAGAACCTGTCCTACAACACCCGGACTTCATGAAGAAATTTATACTTCAAACGGATGCATCTGAAGCGGGCTTGGGCACAGTGCTATCCCAGGAAATAGACGGGGAAGAACATCCGGTACTATACCTAAGTCATAAGCTGTTCCCCCGGGAACGACATTATTCGACGATAGAGAAAGAGGCCCTAGCAGTACGGTGGGCCATCAACGCCCTACATTACTGCCTGCTGGGGAATAGTTTTAAGTTGATCACAGACCACGCACCCTTACGATGGATCCACAGTATGAAGGACACAAACCCTAGGATTATGCGGTGGTACCTCTCCCTCCATCTCTATGACTTCCACGTGTTCCATTGCCCGGGTAAGGCCCATGCTAATGCAGATTTCTTCTCCAGGCTGGAGGAGGAGGGTGAGGAAACGGACCGATACAGGGGATCCTTAGTAAAGGGGGAGGTCTGCGATGGGGCAGCTATGCCCCACCCGAACTCCAGCGGCACCAGGCAGGTAACCCTGACAGCAGAGAACTCGCCCTGCTCATACTGGGTATGCTCCAAGTGCACAGAGAGTATGAGGGGAGATAGCGTAGCCCAGCCTAGGCAAGCAGCCGTAGGAGAAGGACCTATCCAGGAAGCTCCGGTGGAGGACCAGCCCACACTCCTGAAGCCGCCAGGAACCGAGACTTCTCCAGGCTGGGGTGGAGCCTCACTGTGGGAGGAACCAGAAGAGGCGGACCTCGAGCCCCGCGGAGAATCAGGAGACCTGTGGGACACTCCAGTGGACTGGTAGGAAGCAACCCGAGGGGAGTGATGGACTGGTACGTTGGACCCGGTAAGCCTCAGCATGTTTCAGTGGGAGCCCCCCGCGCTGAGACAGTGACTAGGCCGTGTTGCCCTGTGACAAAGGCTAATTTCCTAGACTTTGGCCCATAGGCTGTGTTGCCCTGGGACGAGGGCTAATTTCCTAGACTTGAGCCAGTAAGCCGTGTTGCACTCGGACGAAGGCTAATTTCCTGGTTCTAGGCCACTAGGCTGATCAGATCCCCCCAGACGGTTTTTAAGGGGGAGGGTGTGTGGTGGGGCGGCTGCCCCACACCCGGGGAGTGTGGGCTGTGGCAGGCCCGGGTGCCTGCATATCCCAGCAGCCAATAAGAGAAGGGCTTGTTGCGAGCCAATCAGGGCCAGGCTCAGCCATATAAAAGACTGCTCAGGGAAAGAGCGCTCAGTCTGTCCCAGGCCTTCAGAGAGGAAGGTCTGTCTCCAGAACTGGGAGGCCAGCACCACGGACAGCGCAGCGCAGTGCAGGCCAGCCTTGGAGAGCGGGAGAAGGCCCTACTCCGTAGCCTGCCCGGCGGCAGGCCTTAAAGGAAAGGGCCTAGTGGGAAGAAGAGCTGTTGGGGAAGCGGTCCAGAGGAACAGACGGAGGAGGAAGGAGAAGAAGGACAGCGAGGCTGTCACTAGAGGGCCTCTGGAGGGGGACTCTGAGTAGTGGGCGGGCCTGGGTCCCCCCCCCCGCTCTTTATCCCCTTGGCAGTACACCCAGCCATAGGCCGCAGGGAGCGACCAGCAGAAACTACACCAGATCCTGGGCTGTAGGGATTGGACTTGGAGGTGTAGGACTGTTGATCATCCAGCCCCCGGAAGGGGATGTGAATGGACAAAGGGACACTGTCGGAGGGCAGTATTCCAGAAGAGGACACTGTGCGTCGGGAGCAACGCGGGTCCACACACCAACCAAAGGCGGGATGACAGACGGGACACCACCAGAAGGGGGCGCTCTACTAGATTGAACCAATTCCCCGAGACGACCAGTAGGGGGTGCAGTGGTGGTGAGTCCCAACCTTGTCACAGGGAGGCAGTGAGGCCTAGTGGATCGAACACTGGACTGGAACTTAGGAGACCTCCATTCTATACCTGCCTCTGCCACTGGTCTGCTCGGTGACCTTGAGCAAATCCCTTCACCAGCCCGTGCCTCAGTTTCTCTACCTCTGAAATGGTGATAATGAAACTAACCTCCTTTGTAAAGTGCTTTAAGATCTCTTATGAGAAGCACTATGTAAGAGCTAGGTATTATTATTGTTATAAAGCATTTGACACATTATCTTACAACATCCTACTTAAAAACTTAGATCCAAATTATCAGCAGCTGTGAATCAGCTTGTGAAGTGAAAGGAGCTATGCCAGTTTACATCAGCTAAGAATCTGGCCTTCAAGCCAAATTGGCTGGGATCTGAGCATTGTCACATGGACTGAAGATTGGTTGAAGGACCGTAGACAAAAGGGCTGTGATAACCAGTGAGGTATCAAGACAGAGGGCAGTATCTAGCGTATTCCCATAGGGACTGATATTAGGTCGGAGCTTATTTAAAATCTTCATGAGCAAGCTGGAAGGAAGGATATGTAGAAAAATGATAGTCATGGGGTTAACTGGGCTACCCAAAGTATTATGGGATGGAGCCATGCTCCACCTCTCCTGGTTTGCTATTGGGATTACCCCTCCCAATGCACTCTTTGTGTTGCAATGCAACTGAATAAAGCAGCAAGTTCCCAGCCTGCTGGCCTGTGAGGACAGTTTGTTTTTGTTGCACTGAATGGCCCTTTTACAAAAGGATACACAGCATGTGTATTAGGGGTGCAACCCACCCTGGGCAGCAGCCAGTGCACCACAGAAGCCTAATTTAAGATCTCAAAGTAGGAGTAAGTGGGACTTTACGTGGCTCACAGATGTTGTGCTGGCTCCATGGACTGGGATGACCTTTACTCCCCATTTGCAGAAGATACTACATGGTAAGCATTGCACTGTAGTATGGGCTGCTGGGAACCAACTAAGCATAGGTCAGAAGGTTGCTCAGAGCAGTAGCTGTGCTGTGGGCTTGTCTGATTCCTACATAAAAGTCCCTTCTGATTCTCCCTTTCTGTTTAAAACAGAAGCTGTCTCTTTCTGCTTTC
Organism: Malaclemys terrapin pileata; assembly: GCF_027887155.1. NCBI lineage: Eukaryota > Metazoa > Chordata > Testudines > Emydidae > Malaclemys > Malaclemys terrapin. Next base: position 53,811,678 of record NC_071513.1, read on the forward strand.
TAAGGAGGAAAAAATTTCAAAGTGGTGCACGGGAATCTAGCAGCTTTGCTAATATTTAAGTCAATGGGAGTTGGGTGGCTAAATCTTTGTGCAGTGCTTTGAAAATTTCCCTGTAAGGTTCTAACGGCACAGAAGTACTGTGATGAGCCTCTGGCTTCCTCCGCTTACATGTCAATGATGCTAATACTGACTCTGCCTACCAGTGTGACAAGGAGCGGATGTGCTTCTATTGGCATCTTTTCTTTGAAGTGAAGAGAAATCCCAAAGCTTTCATTCTGATAGTGGAAATCCTGCTAAAAGCTTGCCCCTCTCTGACCCCCTGATATAGGACTCACTAATCCAGACTTGCTTGCGGCACCAGAAGTTCTCTGCCTATTTTGACCTTTCAGGGGTAGGGGGGTGAGTCCAGCTAGAAACAAGAGAGCTGGTCCCCCTCAAACTAAGAGGTTTGTGTTCATTTCCCTAGTAAGTTTCTTCTCTTTTTGCATGACTGATGCAGCCTCCAAAATGCCTCTGACATCACCATTAGCTAGGTACGTCTTCTCCAGAGCAGCTGTGGCTTCAGTTTGATGAATCAGGACATTCATAAACAGTGAGCTTGTTACCCACGGTTGATAAAAGCTGGAGAATTACTCCAGTTGTCCTAGACCCTGCAGCCAACTCTCAGTAAAGAGTGTTTGTTGTCTTTGTTCTTCTGGTACCTACCAGACATGGTCCCCATTCACCGACAGTCACTGCTCACCTAAGCCTCTGCAGTCATTTCCCTGGTCCAAGTGTAGGGCCATGCAGCAGTATCTCTGGTGCCACAGTGTGAAGACTGGTTTAAATAGTGACTATCTGTCCTGCCCTTCTTGACAGCCCTCTCCACTACAGCAGAGAAGCCAGGAAGTCCTGAATTGTCCATGAGTTTTGGAGGGCTGCCAGGGACACTGGAGCTGCCAAGCCATGGATTTCCCTACGTTAAGCCAGGGAATTGAGTGATTAGTGCTCGGTTGCCTTTGGGCCTGCGAGACTGAAAGAGGCAGTCAAGCACCATTGCACTGCTCAGGGCTCCTGCTCCTTCCTCTCCTCACCCCCATGATGGGGCTAAACATGTTATCTCTGCATGGGGAGAGCCTGCCCCTTCATCAGAGAACTGCATAACCCTGTCATGGCAGGGGAATGGTGTGAGGGTCTGTGGACTGTTTCTTTAAATCTCTAACAGGGAAACCAGGCAGCAGGGGCTGGGGAAGGTTCTCGGGGGAAATGCTGCAGTGAAGGAGACGTAGAGGGAGACTCATTAATAATAGTGATGCTGTTTCCTTATTCAAACCAAGTCCCTTGTTCAGTGTTAGCAGAAAGTGATTGTTTCTGTGACCCTTTAGCACCGTCATGTGAGGTGGTGTCAGACCATCTCGTTTTGAACCAGCATGGATCAGAGGGAACAGGAAGCCAAACTCCTCGAAGCTTTTTCGGTGGATAAGCCCCTAGAGTGGTGTTAGTGGAGGGAGGGCTTCCGACAGGCTTCTGAAACATGCTGAAGTTTAATGGAGAGTGGAGGCCTGCTCCAGGATTGATGCGTCGGGGAGGGACTCCGGAAATACTAATACATCATTTGCCTTTGCCACGGAAGGAGGGATGGTGGGGTATTGTTCCTAGAAGATATGCGGAACATAACATCTCAAAACAGAACGTAATACACAACGGAGGTGGTCTTATGGCCCAGCAGAGCTGTAAGGGAGTGGAAGGTTGGAGGAGGCATTGGAAAGAAGACCCTAGAAGGGCCCTACATGAACAAGCACAGCATTGGGACTGTGGCCTCAGTACAGAAGACACCATAAGAGGGCATCTAGTGGTTGGGATTTTCAACAGGAAACACTCAGGATAAAGGCCGGAAGCTAGCCCAAATGTCAGTCTGCTGGCTCTGCCTAGGGCAGGGCCTAACACAGACTCATGCGGATCTTGCCGCATGACCAGGAATACACAGCCTCCCATACCCAGAGCACTACCCCAGAGGCCTAACAAGCTGTCATCCAGCACTCCATGCTGTGTTGTGTTTGTCTTTGCCAATACCTGGGGCCAGAGGGCCACATACGTAACAGTATAGCAGGGAAGAGGCTGGGCTTAGCAGGGACGCTGCTAATTGAGGACACAGGACATCTACGGCAGAGGGGTCAGGAGGAAAGGTGGGCTCAGGCAGGAGCTACAGAATCACCCAAGAGAGATACCCATAGAGAGAAAGCTGGAGTGAGAGGAAGAATGATCCTGTGATTGAGGCACTGGGCTGGAACTCTTCCATGGACTCCCCATGTGACCTGATTAAAATAATTTAATCTCTGGGCCTCAATTCCCCCATTGTAAAGTGGGGATCATAATGTGTCATTCCTCCAGCCTGTGCCTGTCTTTCCTGTTTAGTCTGTATGCTCTTCAAGGACTGTCATCCGTTCTGTGCACAGACGGTGCCTAGCACAACAGGGCCCTGATCTCTGTAGGTGCCACTGTGTCTCAAAATAAATGTTTAACTCATTGGAAAATAGGATGGCTCTGTCTTTTATCTGAGTCCAGCTTCTACTCTAGCTCTGACTGCAACAATGGGGACTGATTCTCCACCCCTAGTATCGCTGCCCAGTCAGCACCGATTCCTTTCCAAGGGCTGTATCTGAAGGAAGGAGGTGTTAGCGGCTTGACAAAGAGGGAAACACTGTCGCAATTTCCTTGTCTTCTGGGCAGGACAGCTCTGTACCATTCACAATCAGCACTGGGTGCCTGTTGGAAGGACCCAGAGGGCACTTAATGGGCGGCTAGAGTGAAAGAATTAAGGATTATAAATCATTCACTTCTACATAGGCAAGCCCTGACATAACCTTAGTTAGAGCTGAAACTCTTGCTATAATCCTACAGAGTCTTTTATCATATAACAAATTTAGCGCCAGATTCTGCAACCCTTACTCACACTGACTCCTCACCTGAGAAAGTGCGACTCACCATGAGTATGGGCTGCCAAATCTGGCCTTTAAACAATAAACTTTCAATAATATTAAAGCAAAACTTACCATGTCTCTTGGGTCCTCTCTACTATACTTTCATCTTTGGGCCTCTGTTTATTTCTTGCAGCCTTTAAGTCTGTTTTCCTCATATTTTTAGAGACTCTTTAATACTTTGTATTGTTCATGTTTTATTTTATCTTCTTATTTATTTTCCTCTAACGCCAACCTTCTTTCATCTCCCTAAGACTTTTTTTTTCCCTCTCCTGATTCTGAGTCTCTCTTTAGCTTCTTATTTTTCCCTTTAAGTATTCTTTTGCTTATTTGGTATTGTAACAAATCAGTGTAGGACTTCATGGTTGTCACTCTGCTGCACACCATGGCTGCTGGGAACTTCACAGTGACAGCACGGAGAGACCTCAGCTCCTAAACCTCAGGCCTCTATCACTTCAGTTAAAGGAGAATCGCTGTTAGCTCTTAGAGCCTGTGACACACAGGTGAGCAGTTCTTATTCCATCCAGCAGAAGGCAGTGGTACACAGGAGCCAGTTCTTGAAAGTAGTATATGTAATAATAATTATATACATCTGTTACTTGGCTTTGATTTTCTCCTCCTCCCTATGGATAAATGTCTTCATCTTCTTTAAAACATCTTTCCCCAGCTTCTTCCTAAATCTCTTCATTCTGTCTCCTTCAGTCTCGGGGTCCCTGTCTGTGGGTCTGATCCTATAGTGGTGCAGATAAAGGCACCTGGCGAGCACGGTGTGTGACACTTGCAATGCCTCGTAATGAAGTGAACAGGGGAGCAGGCACTGCAGACTGAACTTAAGGGTGAGGATTCTGGCCCTAGTTCCCACCCCTATGCACTGCAGCAGCAGCTTGCAGGATCCACAAACAGCCCACGAGGGGCCCAGGGAGAAGTTCCCCAGCACAGCGTGTACCAAGTGGCAGAAAGGGGTGATCTCTGCTGAGAGGCAGCCCTCAGGATCTCAGGGCCATAAGGACCACTGGAAGCCACCTTTACCTCCAGGACTTGGGCTGCTGCTCCTCCAGACATGGCATCTCAGCCACTGTGCCCACCCTACACCCTGAGCCATTTAGCTGCCTACTGAGAAGGACACTGTGTTCTCAGAACATGTACACCCCATGCCTGCCAGTGGCTGCCCCTGCTGCCCATTTCTTCTAAGGGTCTGAGCCTGCTCCCCTCACCAACAGTGGATAGTTTGTGTGTGTCTTTACTGAGTGCACAGGCAGGCCCCAGGGCAACTCTTAAGCCCCCGCCAGTAAGGCACTGCTTCTGGGTGACCACAGAATAATTGTGAACCCGCCGAATGGCTGCAGGTGTGCTCTGAAAAGTGACAGAGAAATGTTCTCATTCTGCTCTCCCCTGTTTGTTGTCTCAGTGATTCCAGCTCAAACATGCTCAAAAGTTCACAGGTAAGCCAATGGTTTCTTGAGGTGCCAGCTCTGCAAACTCAGTCTGGGATTCATGGTTCCATTAATGCTAAGGCCAGCAGGGACCACTGTGACCATCTCGTCTGACCTTCTGCATAGCACAGGCCAGAGGACATCATCCAGTGATCCATGCCTCAACCCCATCACTTCTGGCTGAGCTACAGTATCTCTTGATTTAAGAAGGCACCACATCCCTAGATAGTGGTTCCAATGGTTAATTAACCTCACGGTCAATAACGTGCGACTGTGTCTACACTTGGCTTTTCCTTAACACTCTCCACCATTCTCTCACTGCCTCAGCCCACCAGAGACAGCAACCGTGGGGGAGCTAGTGTAGACTGGACTCGGGGGCAGGTTCATCCTGCTCCAAGCAGGCTTAGACAATGCAATGGTATAAATGCCTAAGCCTTGTATATATCCTAGCACTGTTGTATTAATTTATATGGAATAAGGAGTCCCAAAGAGTCAAAGGTATTACCATGACTCTGAAACCATCCAATATTACAGTTTTAAACAAGGTTCAGGGTTTAGTACACAGTAGGGTGACCAGACAGCAAGTGTGAAAAGTCGGGACAGGGTGGAGGGTAATAGGCACCTATATAAGAAAAAGCCCTAAATATCAGGACTCTCCCTATAAAATTGGGACATCTGGTCATCTAGTATACAGAGACCCCAGCCTGCTTAGTCCCATGGCAAACACACAATTAAACATCCTTTTATTAAAGGTACAGAAAAGGTGGAAAAACAGTTAAAGCATTGGAAATGTAAAGTATTAAGTAAGGCTGTCGTTTTAAGAATCTCCTGGGTTCTCTTTCTCCTTACAGCAAGTCCTCAAGGAATTCATTTTGAAGCACTTGGAGGAGAAGAAGGTTATCAGGAACAGTCAACATGGATTTATCCAGGGCAAGTCATGGCTGACCAACCTGATTGCCTTCTATGATGAGATAACTGGCTCTGTGGAGATGGGGAAAGCAGTGGACATGATATATCTTGACTTTAGCATGGTCTCCCACAGTATTCTTGCCAGAAAGTTAAAAAAGTATGGATTGGATGAATGGATTATAAGGTGGATAGAAAGCTGGCTAGATCATCGGGCTCAATGGGTAGTGATCAGCGACTCGATGTCTAGTTGGCAGCTGGTATCAAGTGGAGTGCCCCAGGGGTCGCTCCTGGGGCCAGTTTTGTTCAACATCTTCCTTAATGATCTGGATGATGGGATGAATTGCACCCTTAGCAAGTTTGCAAATGACACTAAGCTGGGGAGAGAGGTAGATAGGATGGAGGTAGGGATAGGGTCCAGAGTGATCTAGACAAATTGGAGGATTGGGCCAAAAGAAATCTGATGAGGTTCAACAAGGACAAGTGCAGAGTCCTGCACTTAGGATGGAAGAATCCCATGCACTGCTACAGGCTGGGGACCAACTGGCTAAGAGGCAGTTCTGCAGAAAAAGACCTGGGGATTACAGTGGATGAGAAGCTGGATATGAGTCAACAGTATGCCCTTGTTGCCAAGAAGGCTAATGGCATATTGGGCTGAATTAGTAGGAGCACTGCCAGCAGATCGAGGGAAGTGATTATTCCCCTCTATTTGGCACTGATAAGGCCACATCTTGAGTATTGTGTCCAGTTTACTGTCCACTACACAAAGGATGTGGGCAAATTAGAGATAATCCAGTGGAGGGCAACGAAAATGATTAGGGGGCTGGGGCACATGACTTACAAGGAGAGGCTGAGGGAACTGGGGTTATTTAGTCTGCAAAAGAGAAGAGTGAGGGGAGATTTGATAGTAGCCTTCAACTACCTGAAGAGGGGTTCCAAAGAGGATGGAGTGAGGCTGTTCTCAGTGGTGGCAGATGACAGAACAAGGAGTAATGGTCTCAAGTTGCTGTGGAGGAGGTCTAGGCTGGATATTAGGAAACACTATTTCACTAGGAGGGTGGTGAAGCAATGGAATGGATTACCTAGGGAGGTGGTGGAATCTCCATCCTTAGGGGTTTTTAAGGCCCAAATTGAGAAGGCCCTGGCTGGGATGATTTAGTTGGGTTTGGTCCTGCTTTGAGCAGGGGCTTGGACTAGATGACCTCCTGAGGTTTCTTCCAACCCTAATCTTCTATGATTCTATGATTTAGATGTAGAGAGTCTTTAGAACTGTGGTGGGCATCCCGAGGCCCACTGGCTGCACACGGCCCATCAGGGTAATCCACTGGCGGACAGCCAGACAGTTTGTTTACATTTACATGGCCGTCTGCAGCTCCCAGTGGCTGCAGTTTGCCGTTCCTGGCCAAAGGGTGCTGTGGGAAGCAGCGGCCATCATGTCCCTTGAGAAGGAAAACCATCTTCTTTGACAGTCTCTTCAATTGTAGTAACTGTCCTTTGTGGGGAAAGGAGGAAAAGTTAGTTAAGGTGTTGTTGGTAAAGTCCAGTCCTGTTTCCTAGGTGACCGAAGAAGAGAAACACAAGAGGGGAGAGAAAAGAATTGCAAAGCCAGACAAAGCAATCCGTGCCTCTGGGGTTGACTGTCACTTGCAGTCTCACTGCTGGAAAAACAGGCACGGCGCTTGGTTTTATTAGCCACTCTGAGACCTGAAAAACTCATAACAGCATCAGGCTCTTTAGGGCATTGTGTTTAGCTGCCTCGTCCTGGTCCCAGGCTCACAGCAGTGTTGCAAAGTAGGCAGCCTTGTCCGGATAAGCTAGACTCTTATTAGGCAGAAGGAAAAGGGAGCGAGAGAGGACAGAGTTTGGAATAAGGTGGGGAAGGAAAGGATATATGGGGGGTGGAGGTGGGGGACAAAGTCTCATATCCCAGAGGGTTTTTGGGATTTTGCCAACACCTGTGGAGGGGGTGGTGTCATCTGAGTCCTCTCTCTAGCCCAGCCTGGTAAAGACATCTCTCAGGATCAGGATGATGGAGGCCCAATGACATTTTAATAGATCCTGGGGTCCGAGGAGATGACGGGGGTGGCAGCCATGAGGGTGAAGCTGGCTCCTTCCCCTTCTATCTGCCAGCCATTGTTCCTTCCCTTCCTCCTCCTTATTTTCCCCCCAAATTTTTTCTTGTAAGGCCCCTAAGAGGGAGTGATGGGGCAATAGCCCAGGCCCCCATCAGTTTTCCATCAATTAGGCCTAATTTTCAGCACCCCAGTTTGGCTCCATCGAGCTCTGATCCCAAACGTTTCTTATTTGCCAGGCATGATTGTACCACAGTCCTTGAGTTATAGCAGGAGGCCACACTGTTTGGACTTTGTCTCTCCCTTTTGCCCCTTTAGCCATCAATGTTTATCGCTGTAGGCTATTGGGACGGTTTATGAATTTCCACTCACTCCTTACGGGCGAGCTCACAATGAGGGTAAATCTGTAGGCCCAGTTATTAGAGTAGGACTCAGGCTTTTTCACCCTGCTCCGAGCAGGGCTAGACATCACAATGGTAAAAATGTCTGAGCCTTGTCTGTCTGAGCACACCTGACAGGACTCCTACCTGCAGAGCTGCACAGTGGTTGTGCGGTGGTAAAGATTTCCTGGAAACTGTTGGCGTAGAGAAGGCCTGCAAGTCATAGCTGGGTTCTTTCCAGCACATTCATCATCATCAATGAAAGGTTCTGCCATTACACTTGCATGGCCCCATTGCCTCAATGACTCATATGCAAGCCCCTTGCTCTCCTTGTACAGGAATTGGGATTTTGTTAAACAATTCTCTTGATGATGCAGGAAATGGAGTTCACTCAAACTCCACTGTCTTGGCTCTCCAGCGATAACCAGAGCAAAGAGCAAAAAAAAATTATTTGTCACTGAAGTCATCATTAGATATGAATGAATATACACTGTATTGATAAGTATCAGAGGGGTAGCTGTGTTAGTCTGGATCTGTAAAAAGCAACAGAGAGTCCTGTGGCACCTTTAAGACTAACAGATGCTCCAGTACATGTGTTAGTCTTAAAGGTGCCACAGAACTCTCTTTTATAATGATAAGTTGACTAGCATTATTGAGTCACTAACTTTATCTGTGTGCCGTATAGCATTCAAGGCAGGATGTGGTCTATGGTAAACAAGAAAGACAAAGCAGGAACTCAAGTTATGTGGAAGCCTGTTTGTTTCTGTCTATCCTTTGTGATTGCTGCATTTAATAAATGTGTCTTCTTTAAGATGGACTGTGATGATACACAGGAAGTAGATCTGCTGAGTAAGATTGTAGGATTTCTTAGCTTGTAAGCACTTTGGGCAGTCTCCCTCTATGCGTGTACAGGGAAAACCATAATGAGGACCCCATCAGCACAACTATAATGTAAATATGGAAAATAATAATAATTAATTCAACTCACTGCCCATGCCATAAGTCTGCAGCTGTTCCATTGCATTTGCTTTCTCCCCTCCTCACCCCAAGTTTGCTGCTTTCTTAACTTCAGGAACATCTAGCTATTAGGATATAACAACAGGCATATCTCATGTGCATGCGTGTTGAGATGATAAATTATTTGGTTTTTGGACAAAAATATAAGACCATAATGCACAGATCTAACAACACCTCCCTGTAAGCATTAACTTCCCCACAGTGAGAAAAATACAACAGAACATTTGATATTTTTCTCTATAAATCCATTTGGTGCAGGTGCCACCCCTCAGTCAGTCACAAAGGAAAACATTTTCCATTGCAGAACTTGAGACAGGCCTAAAACATGGTATAGATTCCTGAGCATCTGAACTGGTCAATGGTGAAATCCCTTTCGGGGTAAGACAAACCGCTTCTTTCCACATTTCACTCCATCGAGGGAGCGGCTTTGAAAGTTTAATGGCCTGGGAACATTTTATCCCCTCCAGAGAAGAGCTGAGGGACAACTTGATTACAAATGGGCCAACGTCTCCCCTGAGCTTTTCGAAGTGGAGAGGTTGCCAGCCCAGGGGGCATTAAGGCTGAGGTGCAATGGCTGTTTAGCAAGCTCAGTGGTGCAAGTAGAATTCATTTCTTACTGGTACACTGCACCAGCCAAAGGGGGGCGCATGTGACCTCCCCACGTGACCCTGCCCTAGCCTGGCGCCCCGCGCTCTCCCCCTCTCCTCCCCATGGTCCATCCCACGCTCCCAGTGGATGGACATGGCACAGCCTCAGTATGGGCTGCTAAGAGAAGAGGAGGGTGTGACGTTGTGCAGTCTATATGGTTTTATAAAAACTTGATAATAAGTCAATATAATGTAACTGAGCTGGTTTTAGAGAAAATACGGTAATAAGTGAATGTAACGTAACTGGGATATGCTTCATGCAAAAGGTCTCTTGTAAGGTATCATTACAAAGCTTATAATCTACTGAGTATGATCATCTGATTTGTATAAATGTACCACTCTTGTATCTAAAACTAGAAATATAAAATGTAACTCTGAGGGCCTATTGTAATTGTGTAAAGTGTGGACCATTAATGATGGTTTGGAATCTTGATGACTCCCATTGTCTGCAGATGGCTGTATTTACCTGTGAGTCTTCCTGTATATGTGTGTGCTGGCAAGTGAGTAATGAAGTCTTGCAGTGACATGTGATCATGTCACCTGAACTGGAATCCATCTTTAACCTGGTGCTTTTCCAGTGGGGGGGGGTGGAAACCCAGAGAGACAAAGAGTTCCCGCCTTATGCAAAAGATATATAAAGGGGGGAAGAGAAGAGAGAGGGAGAGGAACCATCATGAAGAATCCCCTAGCTACCACCTGAGCTGCAACAAGAGCTGTACCAGGGGAAAGGATTGTGCCCAGGCCTGGAAGATGTCCAGTCTGAGAAAAACTTACTGAAGCCTCTCTGAGGGTGAGATTATCTGTATTTAGTTTGATTAGGCATAGATTTGCGCATTTTATTTTATTTTGCTTGGTGACTTACTTTGTTCTGTCTGTTACTACTTTGAACCACTTAAATCCTACTGTCTGTATTTAATAAAATCACTTTTTATTTAGTAATTTACTCAGAGTATGTATTAATACCTGGGGGAGCAAACAACTGTGCATATCTCTCTATCAGTGTTATAGAGGGCGAACAATTTATGAGTTTGCCCTGCATAAGCTTTATGCAGGGTAAAACGGATTTATCTGGGTTTAGACCCCATTGGGAGTTGGGCATCTGAGTGCTAAAGACAAGCACGCTACTGCGAGCTGTTTTCAGGTAAACTTGCAGCTTTGGGACAAGTGATTCAGACCCTGGGTCTGTGTCTGGAGCCAGACGGGAGTGTCTGGCTCAGCAAGACAGGGTGCTGGAGTCCTGAGCTGGCAGGGAAAACAGAAGCAGGGGTAGTCTTTGCACATTGGGTGGCAGCTCCCAAGGGGGTTTCTGTGATCCAACCCGTCACAGTTCCCACGCTCCCAGTGGATGGACATGGCACAGCCTCAGTATGGGCTGCTAAGAGAAGAGGAGGGCTTGTTCTCTGGAAAAATAGCCAGTTCACAGTCACACCTACTTTGGGAATTGCCAGCAGAAGAGCTTCAAATCAGCTCCCTCTGACAGCAGAAAATATTTTTTTCAGACACGCTAGCAACCGAGCCCCATGCCAGCAGCTTCTCCAGCGTGGCTGTACAGCTCCTAGCCCCACCCCCAGCCCTTCCATACAGCTGCGTCTCCTGAGTCCTGTCCAGAGGATCTGTACAGCAGCCCCGCCAGAGGAAAGGGCTGGGGGTGCAAGGCTGGGGGCAGTACAGCTGCGCCGAAGACGCTGCTGGTGTGGGGTTCTGCTCCTTTTGCCATTGCAGTTTCCAGGAGAGCCCTGAACCGCAGAGAGAAACATGGGGCCAAAAACCACAGGGCAGAAGGAAGTCAGCTACGGTGAGCTGTTCTGCACTGTGGTTTGTGGAATAAGCAATCTCTGACATTAGCTACACCATGGCTTGCTGACACCTAAGCTGTTACCGTAGTCTATTGTGCTTTGTAATTCTTGGACAAAGCTGTTTCCTAGCCTCTTTGATGCAGAGGGGAAAGCTGCTAACCCTTTTGAGCAAGAGGCTCATCTGGTGTAAAATTGCACAAGGAAGCCACAGTTATGCTGATTTATAGTGTCTGAAGAGCTGGCCAAATACAGTTGATACCATTCTCCTTTACGAATATCTGAAATGGAGACTCAACATTCATCTTGATCAGGAAATTCATGTTTAGCAACTCATTGAATATTAGGTTGGAAGAGACCTCAAGAGGTCATCTAGTCCAACCCCCTGCTCAAAGCAGGACCTACCTCAACTAAACCATCCCAGCCAGGGCTTTGTCAAGCCGAGCCTTAAAAACCTCTAAGGATGGAGATTCCACCACCTCCCTAGGTAACGCATTCCAGTGCTTCATCACCCTCCTAATGAAATAGTTTTTCCTAATATCCAACCTAGACCTCCCCCACTGCAACTTGAGACCATTGCTTCTTGTTCTGTTGTCTGCCACCACTGAGAACAGCCTCACTCCATCCTCTTTGGAACCCCCCTTCAGGTAGTTGAAGGCTACTATCAAATCCCCCCTCACTCTTCTCTTTTGCAGACTAAATAACCCCAGTTCCCTCAGCCTTTCCTTGTAAGTCATGTGCCCCACCCCCCTAATCATTTCCGTTGCTCTCCACTGGATTCTCTCTAATTTGCCCACATCCTTTGTGTAGTGGACAGTAAACTGGACGCAATACTCAAGATGTGGCCTTATCAGTGCCAAATAGAGGGGAATAATCACTTCCCTCGATCTGCTGGCAGTGCTCCTACTAATTCAGCCCAATATGCCATTAGCCTTCTTGGCAACAAGGGCATACTGTTGACTCATATCCAGCTTCTCATCCACTGTAATCCCCAGGTCTTTTTCTGCAGAACTGCCTCTTAGCCAGTTGGTCCCCAGCCTGTAGCAGTGCATGGGATTCTTCCATCCTAAGTGCAGGACTCTGCACTTGTCCTTGTTGAACCTCATCAGATTTCTTTTGGCCCAATTCTCCAATTTGTCTAGATCACTCTGGACCCTATCCCTAGCCTCCAGCCTATCTACCTCTCCCCCCAGCTTAGTGTCATTTGCAAACTTGCTGAGGGTGCAATCCACCCCATCATCCAGATCATTAATGAAGATGTCACAGAATTTCAGTGGGTTTTATGGGTTGTGGGGCTTGTTAAAGCTATTGCCTCTGACCCTCTGAAGAATGTCAGTGTATATTCCATGCTGCATGTACTGCTTGATGCCAATCCAATGATAATAGTGTCATATTACTACAGTTAGCTTGGGAACGTTGGGCCCAAGCTGATCGGGCTCATGATTTTAGCTCTAGAGGTCACTGGGTCAACGAAAGATTTGGCCGTCACAGATGCACCGACTGTTATGGGAGCTCTACGTCATCTTCTGCACAGTTAATATAAATTCTGAGCCATGGATTCTGACCCTCATTCCAATCATAGGATGGTGCAGTGGCAGACAAATTATAGCCCCATTGGCACCCATCACACAGCCCACTCACCAAATCTATATTCTGGTCTAAACTTGGTAAGGTAAATAGCTTCTGCTGACCATTTTCATTTTAACTATTGCCATTGTGTCTACAATATTCAGGAGCAGCACTTCCTGCTCCAAGTTCATCTTTTGGACTGTGTATGGCTGAAGTGGTTCATTCAATAGACCATTCACAATATCCTCTGGTATCTGCAGCTTCATTTCTTTGAAGAGGGAAGCTTCTTCAGTCTGTTGTGTAGTAAAAGGAAGTTCTTTAGAAAAAGAGACTCTGGAAGTAGGATTTGCTTATGGTGAATTTTTTCACTGCTAATAGCAATCATGTGTCAGCATTTCTATGTTTATAAGATTGCTTATAAGATGGTAGCATCAAGCCCATCATTTTAGCCTAGCAGCACTAAGACTGATATATGCGGCTTTGGTCCAACAATCTTTACAAGTGACTTGTGGGCTGTAATTAATGAAAACTTCCACCTAGGCATTGGTTTCAGAACTCACATAGAGAGCCTCTATTTCTACTTCAGCATAGATTTCCCTTCATTGAACTATGATTTTTAACAGGAATAAAACAGGTGTAAATGATATAAGAGTCTTGCCCAGTTCCTTAGGTCATTGCTTATTTTTTCTTGGGGAGGCCCTCCACATAAATCATTTGACCAGAAATGTAAATTGTGACTTTAAAAAAGCACACTTGCCCTTTTTCACCTATGAGCCAAACTCATTTAATATAGGCTCCAGGAGCTAAATCCAGCCATCCCCTGTGTAATGATATATGGAATCAGTCTTTCTTTAAACAGGAAATTTTTATTATACTAAGCAATTAAAAACTTCTGACCAACCAACCAACCAACCAACCAACTTCCATGCAGTTTGAGTTCCAGCTTAGTCTTCCTTGTTTACCTGGGACAATACTCTGTGTTGAACTTGATATGGCACTCAGAGACATCTAGTGGCTCAATGATATATTTCAAGTGCCTATAATTACAGTAACTCCCCACTTAATATCCTCTCGCTTAACGTTGTTTCGATGTTAGGTCCCTGCTCCATTACAAAACATGCTCATTTAAAGTTGTGCAATGCTCTTCTATAATGTTCTTTGGCCACCCGCTTTGTCCACGGCTGGCAACCTCCCTATCAGCTCCCCTACACCCCCTCCCCCCAGCGCCTCCCGCCTGCTAGTGGACCCCGCAGATCAGCACCTTCCCCCTGTTCCCCCGCCTCCTGCCCACAGCAATCAGCTGGTTTGCGGCATTCAGGAGGCAGGGGAGAGAGCGGGGAGGCTGCATGCTGCATCTTCGCTTCTCCACCCAGCCTCCTGAACGCCACAAGATAACTGATTGCTGCGGGCAGGAGGCGGGGGGAGCAGGGGGAAGGTGCTGATCCGCGGGGTCTGCCGGTGGGCGGGAGGCACTGATCCACAGGGGGGCGCATAGGGGAGCTAATAGCAGGGCTGCCAGCCTGTTTAATACCTGTAGTAAATTGCTTGTTTAAAATTGTTTAAAATGTATATAATGCCTTTTGTCTGGCAAAAAAAATTTTTTTCCCTGGAACCTAACCCCTCCCCCCCCTTACATTAATTCTTATGGGGAAATTGGATTTGCTTAACATCGTTTCACTTAAAGTCACATTTTTCAGGAAGATAACTACAACATTAAGTGAGGAGTTACTGTACAGCTGGTGAAAATCATTGAATTCAATGGAGACACAAAAGGGATGAATTTGAGTCCAGGTTTCCCAAATGAGCTTCCTTCTTTGCATTTGCAATGACTAAGTCCTCCAGATAGCAGATCACTAAGTAAACCCTATAGGATTTAATCCACGATAGACCAAGATACAGCTGGAGTGCTATCCACACCACTGGGAAACCTGTTAAAATGAAGCAAATCTTTATGCAAGCTAATGATAAAGTACTTCTTCATGTCTCATCTCTTGTTAAGATGGAGACAAATCAAATGTTGCAAACTTTTGCCCCCCTGCTACCAGTACAAACAGATCCTGTGTTGCTGGCATTGTTGGTCCTTTAGCAAACAAAGACTTCAGAGTTATCCTACAGTCAGTGGAAATTATATTTGATACTATTCTTCTTTAAGAATATCAGAAACTGAGAACCATGGTTCACCTTTGGAAGTTCATATTTAGCAATAACAACGAGGAGTCCTTGTGGCACCTTAGAGACTAGCAATGTTCTCAGAACTTCAGTTGTTTTTCTAGTTGTTTTTCATTGTCCATTATAAGCATGTATCTCAGGGCTTCTCATGCCCAAAACAAATCTGTTGGCAATGTTGTTGTAGCCATGTTGGTCCCAGGATATTAGAGAAATAAACGAGGGGTGAAATATTGGAACAGCCTTCCGAGGGAAACGGTGGGGGCGAAGGACCTGTCTGGTTTTAAGATTAAGCTAGATAAGTTTATGGAGGGAATGATTTAATGGGATAACATGATTTTAGTCAAATGAACAGCGTGCCATCGCTGGTAAATAGTATCAATGGCCAATGAGGGTCTGGCTGGAGAATCTTGCCTACATGCTCGGGGTTCTACTGATTGCCATATTTGGGGTCGGGAAGGAATTTTCCTCCAGGGTAGATTGGCAGAGGCCCTGAAGGTTTTTCGCCTTCCTCCGCAGCATGGGGCAGGGATCGCTAGCTGGAGGATTCTCTGCTAATTGGAGTCTCTAAACCACAGGATTTGGGGACTTCAACAGCAGAGTCAAGGGAAAGGGTAGGGACGGCTTTGTGGCCTGCATCATGCGGGAGGTCAGACTAGATGATCATAATGGTCCCTTCTGACCTTAAAGTCTATGAGTCTATGAGGTAATATCTTTTACTGGATCAAATTATGTTAGTTGAAGGGGCAAGCTAAACAGAGCTCTTCTTCAGGTCTGGGAAAGGTATGCAGAGTGTCACAGCTAAATACAAGGTGGAAAAGATAAGGAGTTAACACATGTTGCAAGAGGCCACTCCAGGTGATGTGTGCAGTTAACACATCGAAGGACAAAGGAGGGGTAGTGGATTTCACATTGTTGTAATAAGCCATAAATCCAGTGTCTTTGTTGAGTTCATCATTTTTAGTGTGTAACAAAGCTCATCTTTTGAAGGTGCTGTGGAGGTTTCCTTTGAGGATGAGGACTCAGAGGTCAGATATGGATGGAATGATTGTTTTGTGAAAAGTGTTCACCCACAGGTGATGTGGTGTTTTTGTCTTGTATCATTTTTCTGTGTGAGTACATTTGAGAGCGTAGTTATTGTCTCCTTTCACCCACATAGCATTGAGTGCACTGGATGAGGTACACCACATGTTGTGACATGTGTAGGCAGGGCCGGCTCCAGGGTTTTGGCCGCCCCAAGCAGCCAAAAAAAAAAAAAAAAAAAAAAAAAAAAGCCGCGATCGCGATCTGCGGCGGCAATTTGGTCCTTTGCTCCCAGCAGGAGTGAGGGACCGTCCGCCAAATTGCCGCCAAATACCTGGATGTGCCGCCCCTCACCGGAGCGGCTGCCCCAAGCACCTGCTTGTCAGGCTGGTGCCTGGAGCCGGCCCTGTGTGTAGGACCTGTGGATCTTGAAAGGGGTGTTGTGGGGTGTGTTGATCATGGCAGCATTGGGGATATGTCTGCAGGTTTTGCATCTGTCCTTCTGGCAGGGTCTGGTGCTACTTTGAGTTGGTGTGTCCTGGTTTGTGGAGAGCTTGCGTCTAATGATGAGCTTGGCAAGGTTGAGGGGTTGTTTGAAGGCTAGAAGAGGGGGGTTGGGAAAGATTTCTTTCAGGATGGGGTTCCCATCGAGTATGGGTTGTAATTGTTGGATGATACTCTGTCTGGGTTCCAGTGTGGGATGTTAGGTGACAACTAGGGGTGTGCGGTTGAAGGCTTTTCCCCCCGTATTGAAGCAGGTTCTCTCAAGACATTTGGGTGGCCCATTCTGTGATGTGATCTACATCTCTGGTGGAATGTCCTTGTTTGGTGAAGGTGGTTTTAAATGTGCTGAGGTGTGTTTCCCGGACTTTCTTCTCAGATTGTAGTCTGCAGTGTCTGAGTGCCAGCTATACATAACAGATTTCTTGGCATATTTGGTTACTGGATCTATGAAGATAGGTGTGGTGAGCTAGGGGTTTCTTGTATGAAGTTTTCTGTAGGGTTCCATTATTGGAGCTGTTTGTGGTGTTCAGGAAGTTGATGCTGGTGTAAGAGTGTTCCAGAGAGATTTTGATGTCATGTATATCATTGGTTTCATGTTGTATTAAATTCATAACTCTTCTAGACACCAAAACTCATGGACTTAATAAAGACACTGGATTTATGGCTTATTACAGCAATGTGAAACCCACTACCCCTCCTTTGTCCTATGACTATAGATGTGTTAACTGTCCACTTCATCTTGAGTGCCCTCTTGCAACATGTGTTAATTCCTTATCTCTTCCACCTTGTATTTAGCTGTGACACTCTGAGAACCTTTCCCAGACCTCTGTAGCTCGAAAGTCTCTCTAATCCAAAGAAGTTGGTCCAATAAAAGTTATCTCACTCACCCTGTCTCTCAAAACAAATCTGTCACACAAAGCTTTATTTAGTAATAGCTTAAAACCATACATTCCTGCCATTTTCTTTAAATTAGTCAGGCACTCAGAAAACATTTCTCCAGCTAACTGGTTCTACAAGTATAGCTTTTAATGCTCTACAAGGGAGTTGGTTTCTAGAATATAATATCCCCTTAAAATAAGTCCCTAAACTCTTGTTCGCTAGTTTATTGTGGTGGTGGAAAGTCTGTCAGCTTGCCTTACTTTCTTCTTCTCCCTCAGCCATAAATGCTGCTGTACATTTTTCTTCAGTAATGAAATCATGGAGAAGCTGGTCCTTACTATACAGTATTTGGTCCTGCCATGCAGGCAGGGGACTGGACTCGATGACCTCTCGAGGTCCCTTCCAGTCCTAGAATCTATGAATCTATAGTGTGGCATCAGCACCAGCATGTCCCCCTCTCTCTGTGACTTCTCCCACTCAGGTACCAGTTGTACCTTCTTCATGACTTTCTTTTCTCGGCAGAGCAGCTGTAGTCCAGGCTGGAGAGGGGAAACAAATGAACTACTAAGCCAAGTGTGTGTTTGGGAGGAATTGGGAAGGAGTCTTCTTGCTGGCTGGAGATGAAAGAAGGCACTTTTAGGGTCTGCTGCAGTCTCATTGTCCAGGCTCAGTGATGAATTCAACATGATCCCAAGACTACATGTTACCTTAATTTCTGAAGATAAATGCCCTTCATCGAGAACTAAGTGATGGGTGCTTGTTAGCTCCTCACAGTGCTTCCCTCTCTGCTGCTTTACATTGCTTTGTTTTTTCTCCAGCCTCTCCCAAACATTATGTGTTGTGTGAAATGGCAATGTCTCCACTGGATGGAAAGAGTTCATAGGACTATGTATCATCAGCACATTGATAGCATTTCAGCCCAAGTTTCTCACAACATTCCCCCAATGGTTGTACGGAGATGTTAGAATTGGAGAGGCAACGGACTGAGTTGTAAAGGGTTCTGCATGTCATGGCTCTTGTGAGAGGCTCCGTTGCCCATCTTGACTCTGTAGTATCTACTGGAAAGGAATGTATAAAGCCAATCTAGTGCAATTTTGTTGGTTCCTGACCTGAAGAAGAGCTCTGTGGAGCTCAAAAGCTTGTTTCTTTCACCAATAGAACTCAACCATCTTGTCTGTCTCATCCTGTGACCCATCCTGTGACTTCCATGGAAACTGAGGGGGCTGAGCAGCTGGCAGGACTGTGTCCATCAGTTTCTGTTCAGTCATTGTGCTGGTGTGTCTGCTTTGGTTGCAGTATTTGGTAACAAATACATCTCCAGAACTTAGAACATTAATCCTTTTGTGTGTGTCTAAAGAGCCAGATTCTAATACCTTCAGTCACACTGAATAGTGTTCTACTCTACTGCTGAAGTCACCAGGACTGCCCCTGGATTAGGGTGCTACTTAAAGTAAGTAAGTGTATGGAAATCTGGCCATAAGTAAATAGAGACATGAGGATGGAGCACAGTTTTCAAAAGGAAGCAGGTAGTGTTTGTTTTCCATTGATTAAACTTGGGTCTCCTACACTTCTGCTAAGAAAAATCTGTGCATGAGTTAAAGAGAAAGGCCTCAAGTCACTCCAGATGTGGGTTGTTTTGTAGATCAGTGCAGTAGCTTTGGGAGTTATGAATGTTGCTACGAGAGCGCTCTATGTCTGACTATATGTAAATAGTTAACAAGTAAAGCACCAGTAGATGTTGCTTAAGAATCAGTAGCATAGTTCCTGGTTGAAGGACCAATCAAAGTTGTTGCTGGGCCCTGCAAATGGCTTCCTGAGTGCAGCTCTACAGGCAGCTCTGAACTAATGTTTAAAGTCACACAAGTGCATTAGAGGGTCTTTCCCATCCGGTATTTTGAATGCATTTTCAGGAAATGGTGGCAATGGAGTTACAAGGGGAATCTTTGTTATTACAGGAGTACTTGTGGCACCTTAGAGACTAACAAATTTATTAGAGCATAAGGTGCCACAAGTACTCCTGTTCTTTTTGCGGATACAGACTAACACGGCTGCTACTCTGAAATTTGTTATTACAGGAGATGTTCCACTACAGAGTGAGCCATAAGCCCACAGAAGAAGTTACAAACATTAATTGGGTTGATTTATGGATGTTAAGGCCTGAAGGGACTATTATGATCATCTACTTTGGTCTTCTGCAGAACATAGGACAGAGAACCTCATCCAGGGATTGCTACGTGGAGGAAATTATTCATCCTTGCTGTTGGAAGTGAGTGCTATCAACCCCAGGGTGAGTAACCCAACTGGCTGGAAACCTCCCTCAGAGTTTTATTGTGCTATACTTTCTCCACACCTCCTATTTTGCTGTTGCCACACTTCTGATGACACCCACAGGAGGTGAGCAGGAAGAGAATAATAGAGCAGGGCACCTGTGAAAAAGAACAAGATGGTGGGATGGCGTGCACCAGGCCAAACCTCCAGAGACTCATCACGTCCATTGGTGACAAACCCAGTGCATCTGCAAAGACCCAGCTGCTCTAGCTTTTGTGATATTTTCTGATTTTTTCACTGTGCTCTGGGTCTGATGACTCCAGAAATGCAGATGTTGATGTCACGAGGAGGTTCTTCCACTATACACAACTTAAAGGAAGAGGGGAGGCACTGCCCAGGCTCCCCACTTTCCTCATCCTCTATTAGCAATGTGGTATTGGAGGAGGAAAGGAGAACCATCACTTGTGAACGAAGCCCCCTTGTAGCCTTCAGGACTGAAGGGCAGGAAGCCAAAATCAAAACTCCCTCCCCTTCTCTCCCCCTCTCCCTCTCCTCCCCCCCTCCCCTCCGAGTGTATCACTGGCTATTGTCCTCATCAAACAAAGCCCTTTCATCAGAGGCTCTTTAACACACTTTATTTCTCTTTTATTTTGCTTTGAAATAAGCCGGGCAACAATTAATTTCAGAGAGAGAGAGAGAGAAAGAGAATTCAACAAGGATCTATTACTACTCTCGGCTTCTATTGCTGTAATGAAAATCTATTTCCTTTCCCTTTTGTGTCCCATATAATTTAATGCCCATTTTATTAATGGTCTGAAATAATTACGGAACCTTTTGTGATTCTCAAGTATGTTTCATTTAATTGTGCAATAAACGCCTAATCTCTTCCTCCATCTGAAGCTATTATGGCATTAAAATTAACAATTATGCAGCAATGCGCCCGGGTCCATAGAAATCACTCCAGATAACTAGACATATATAAATCATTCATGAGAACAATTTCTGAAAAGAGACGAAGGGAGAGAGGGAAAAAAAATTGTGTTGAGAATGACATTGGGAAGCCAAGGGCCTGGTCTGTAAGAAGATAGCAACACCTTAAAAAAATCTCTTTTTTCCCCCTTTTTTTGTTATTATTATTTTACTAATTGTGTTAGGTGGCACAACCCTCCCACCCCCCCTTCTATTAGCCTGACAGATATTTTCAGAATTAATTAACCGTTAGCTGAGAGGATAAATTGTTCATTATCAATTTTTTCACCCTTCTTTCTTTCTTTCCTTTTATAGTTTTTCTTTTTCTCTTTCAGGCCAGCAATTACACTCTCCGCCGTTCACTGGCAGGTCCTGTTCTGTAGGAAGTAATCCAAATGGGGAAAGTGCTTTTTCTTTCTACCCTATTCACTTCTCCTCTTCTTCCTTTTGTGGGATTTAATAACCATGGCTGATAGGCGCACTGTGGACAGAGAGGTTAAGTTTGTTGTCTCAGCACTTTGCTGACAGGGGACAGCTCAGGAATCCTGCAGTTTATAACCAGCCCTACAGGGTAAAAGTGCCTGCTTCTTTCTCCATTCTCAACATTGCACCAGCGTTTCCTTCCTGAATTGTGATTTATTTGTGGGGGGAGCTGAAGTAAATTCTTCCAGCATTCATGAAAGTATGAGACTGGCGGAACCGAAGCATAGTGTGGTAGGGGGCTATGTAAGTTTTTCCCCATGGTCTATCACTCCCAGCTTATCTGTGCATCTCACTGCTTGAATTTGACATCCCTGATATTTTATCCTGTGGTCTCTCCTTAGCAGAGGCTACCAGCTGTAGAGTTTTCTCTTAGGGCCCAGCGTGAAGCAGGTTGATCCAACCAAACTTTTGGCATGGCCTCGCCTATCTGAACCTCCTTCTTCTGGGGGGAGCAGTGTCCTGCTTTGACACCAATTTTCCTTTTCCTTGATGTAAACAGATCCGTTCTGCAGACCATCCAAGTGTTGTTTGTACAGGTGAGATGTTAAGTAGTGGGCAAATTAGTTCTAATATGTTTAGGAAACAGCTGTGCCTAGGACAGAACTCTAAATAATGGAACATAGAGGGTAAAATTCAGCTCAAGCTAGTGCCACTCTGCGCCTTATCCATCAGCACCAACACTCTGCTACTGAGCACCGGGGTCCTTCCTCTATGCAGTCTGTGATGAAGTGGGGGATTTTCTTGTTTTTTCCTTATTTTTCCAATGGTTTGCATGCAGAAGGGGTGGGACTCAGTTTCCCTGGGTGTTACTGGTTTAATGAGGTGATGGGAGAGGGAGTTTGTTGTTACAGAGGACCAGCGAGGGAACTTGGGACCCCAGCCAATGGCCTGGAGAATGAATCCCCAGCGACTGGTGACCTGGTGACCCAGAGGCCCAGCTCAGGAGTCACAACCAGTTCCGGCCAGTGGGAGGACAATGGGATGTAAAGAGAGGACCCTAGTGACCTAACCAGCCAGTTCCAGCCAGAGGGGGACAGAGAGAGGCTGAGAGGAGAGGAGGCCCAGGCAACCCTGTTTACCTGGATAGAAGACAATGGACAGAGGCAGGGCTTGGGGCCAGTGATATCAGATGCCCATCTGGGAAGCAGTGGGGCTCGGGCTGGAGAGAGAGAGCAGGCAGAGCCCACCTGAATGCAGGGGAGACTTGGATGTGCTGTGCTGAGGGAGGCCAGGCCTGAGGGCCCTGAGAGTTTCCTATGCTGTGTTCAGATGCTCAATAAACCCTCCTGTTTTATGCTGGCTGAGAGTCACTCTGGTCTAGAGAACAGGGTTGCATTATTCCCTCTGAGAGTAGAGGCCCCGGGGGTCCTGAGCGAATGGACGCCCTGGAGGGGGGCGGCCCACGGCGAGAAACAGGTATGCTAAGGCTCAGAGAGGTGCGGTTCCAGGAGGTGGAGGGGCTTAACCCCCAAGAGAGAGTGGACCCCCAAGAAGGGCTGTCACATTGAAGGGGGTTCCCCCCAGGGACCGCACAGGGCCAAGAGTGGGCACGACCTGTGAATCCGTGACACAGTAATCCACCGGTTCAAGCACTTTTCCGTTCTGTGGCATCACCTTCCTGATGCCAAAGCTCTACCTCCCAGCACAGCCCTACCCACAACAACATTCTCCTGGTCAGGAAAAAGCCCTCTCAGCTTACTCTTTGCATATGTATGAAACCCTCTGCCAGCGCCAGAGCTCTGTTCCTCAGTTTTCTGCAGCTATCATTGCCCAGCCACAGATAGATAATGCTAGTGTCTGTGTTCTCCTACTCTGGGCAGTATTCTGCCAGTACCAGCCTTTGGCCAGTGAGGGAAGTGTCTCTATATGAAGTGCACCATCAATGCCAGTTCTGCCTCTGAGGGCAGCATCCTTTGCTATATATATATATATTTGCCAGTTCTTTGCTGCTCTGCAGTCCCCTGCAAGAACCATGTCTGTGCTATCCTGGGCAGTACCACTATGGCATTCTGCCACTCAATGCACTAGCTGGGCAGGGTTAATGCTCTCCCGCAGCTCAATATCCAGCCAGGGCTCTGCCACTCGAACCAAGTCACGACTAGATACTCCAGAGTTTGCTCTTGAATGGAGAAGGATGTTGTGGCTGTGATAGGTTCTTCCTTTTACTTGCAGCATCTGGATCTGAAGGGATGCCGATAGAATGGGCTGGACCGTGAGGAGAGGAGGCGTGAGGGCAAAGGCGAGCGAAGTGATGGGGAGGCAGGAGGGATAAATGAGGGACTAGAGGACAAGATCTGGAGATGCGGTTATGCTGACTTAGCACAGGTGAGTTCAGTCAGTGGGCAGTATGACCCCATCAAGCAATGACAACAGTAAAGGGACACTTGCTTCAGATGCTGACCAAGGGGGCTCATTAGAATAAGGAAAAAGGAGTTAGCTTGAAGCTACTCTGTCTCTTTCTTCGGTACAGAGAATCTTTTACCTAGAATCATTCCTAGCCCTGCTCCTGACTGACATTTTGCTACAGATCTGAAGAGCCAGCACCCATATTCTCCCATCTCACTCCAGCAGAGATTGCAGAGAACCACTGCCCTTGCTGCTGGATTCTCAGGAGATCCCAGCACTGGCTCTGGAATCCTGTGGAATTCAATGGAACCGGACACAGAGCCCTGGAGAGCTTGGTTCGGTATCGTATTACACACGGTGTCAGAGCACTGGCATTGGCAGACTGCTGAGTTTGGTGGGCTGTTGGAGAGTGATGGGTCACTGGCACTGACAGGGCGTTGGGCAGAATCACAGAGGACTGGCCATGGCAAGGTATGTCACAGAGTGGAACAGCACTGGTATTGCTGGGGGCTTCTCAGAATGTAAGGTAGCTCTGGCATTTCCCATGGATTGCAGCAAGTGGCAGAATGAGATGAATAATAGTATCTGACATCACTGTAGTGCCTTTCATCCCATTACCAGTCTAGCCAGGAATGGAACATGTTACCTATGCACCATATGGGCAAGTCAGCATTGTTGATGGAACCATTATGTTTGCATTTACTGAGGTTTGGGGGTTTAAAGCTTCTCCCTCAATTTCACCCTATTGTCGATTTTTGCATTTAATGTTCTTGATTTTTCTTTTCACTAAAAGGCAGTGAAGAAAGTTTTAAAAACAGCAAGCAGGTGGAGCCTATTATTGCACCCCAGCCAGAACCCCCAAGCTCTGGAGAGACTTTGAATTGCTATCCCTGGGCAAGGAAAGCCACAGTGGTGGCCTGCCTGAAACTGTCCTCTTCCTCTTTGTTATCCTTCTCTGAGGCCTTCACCCAGCCTTTCACTGGCTTCTCTTTCTATCCCAACTCTAATGAGCCACCGGTTAACCCCTTCCTTACCTATCCCATTACAGGCCCTTCATATTACATACCTTTGTAATTCTGCTGCCAACCCTCTCCCTGAGCCAAATAGAAAATGATAAATCAACCATAAAAGGCCTTTTGTCCCAGCAAACAAATCTATAGTTTGTCGGCCAAGTAATTTTGAAGGGAAATGTTTTCAACAGTCTGAGTATAACACGTCTTCTTTAATTTTATCCAGATCCCAGACAAATTCTATTCTAGGATTAGATGTGGGGTATGAAAATTCAGGGGAACTAGTTTCTTCTTGAAGAAATTAGGTATGTGTGGGGAGAGCCTGGGGGGTTGACAATCAGGTTTTTTATAGGAAGCTGATTGCAGCATTAATATGGAGAAGCTAGTGATTCAATTCCATTCAGTTCAGTGAAACTCCATTGGTATGACAAGCCAGGCAAATGCTGCCAGAATAAGAATGAGTCAAACTCCTCAGATGTCTCTCAGAGAGCCACCCAGAACAGGGTTACACACTGAGTTTACGGTCTGAGCCCCTATGTCCATCCATGTGTTGTTACTGTTCATTCCTGATCCCGCAGCAGGCTGCCACCTACCTGAAGAAGAGCTCTGTGTGGCTCGAAAGCTTGTCACGCTCACCAACAGAAATCGGTCCAATAGAAGTTATTCCCTCACCCACCTTGTCTCTCTAATATCCTGGAACCATCATGGCTACAACTGCACTACACCTAGCACAAAGTCATCACTGTAATCTCTCTCTTTTCTCCCAGGGTGCTGCATCAGAATGTCTGAATGTTACTAAAGGATTTGATATTGTGTGTCATGAAAGTTTACTTGGAAATTAGTTGGATTAGGAATTATAGCAGAATATACTAAAAGCCACTTATGATCCAAATTCTTATCTAGTTATATATGGCCAACCAACACCACTGGACAGCTAGGGTGACTGAATGCTGGCTGTAGGATCACATGCAAAGAGTAATGTAAATGGCAATGTGTTGAATTTGATGACAGGTGTTAGGAGTGGTCTTATGTAACATCTTGATAAGGGATGGACAAAAGGCAGCAAATGTGTCTGCTGTTTGTTATTGCTTGGTTTATTACATTTTCAATAAATATTACATAAATCAGTAAAACGTTTGGTAACGCCTGTCACCACTAAACCAAGAAAACCCCAAATACAGATGAAATATTCAAGTTCATTATGGTATATATACGGTAAAGGCTGATAACCAGATACAAATCTGACCAAAGACTTCAATTAGGAGCTTTCAATAATGGTAACACACCACAAATGCCATTTAGAAGAAAATATGTAATCAGCAGAGATCAAGAGAGAAACAGACTCTATCAAACATGACAGTGAGCATAGTTCAAAAGCAGATTAATCAAATTAAATTCCAAATTCATCCAGTGACCTCCCCCTTTTCAGATCAATGGAAGGAGACACACATCTGCTTTGATATCTTTTCTATGCAAAGGATCCTTTGACTGATCCGGGTAAAAAAATACCCAAACAGACAGATGATTATTGGAATTTATTTGACAGTATCATGGATTTATAATTTAAAATCTGCCTTAATCCATTTAATATCCAAGGCTTGGAGTGGAGAGGAGGGGAGAGAAGTAGGGGAGAGATTGTTTCCTACACTGTAAACTAGATAAGAAAAACTAACCCTCAGGACTAAAGTTTTCAAAGGGTTGTGTCACTAAGGCCTGGTGCAAGGACATTTTAATTTCCAGGACCAGCACCGTCAAGGAACTCATGGGCAGCATAGAGACCAACATAGTTAAGTGCTGCAATCATTCACCTTGGGAATGGCCAGTCCAGGGTATTATGTGGGCAGACAAGTGATGGCCCGAACCCATTGTCAGTGGTCATAAGTAACAAAGGCCCACTGGGTCCATGCACACATCCTCCCTCCTGACATCAAAGCTGCCTTCGTCTCCACACACATCCCTAAATGCCGCAGCAACTACAGAGGAGCATCACCTAACCAGTAGCAGCACTAGGATTTGCCATAGGGCAGGGGTCCAAACTCCCGGCCCGCAGGCCATCTGCGGCCCACGAACCTCCCCAATGTGGCCCACGGGGCTCCAGCAGTTTTGGGGCCGGGTCTCTCCCTTGGCCCCACCTGCCGCCCCTTGGCACTCCCCCCTCAGGGGCCCTGGCACCGCAGCAGAGTTGAGTGGCGTCTGCCTACTCGCTCCAGTGGCTGCTGGCCCCTCCCTGCGGCCCAGGGTCAGGGTGGGGCTGTGCCTCCGCATGCTGGGAGCGCCCCTGCAGCCAATGGGATGCTGCGGGGGCGGTGTCTGGGGGCAGAAGCGTGCTGAGGCCCCACGGTCTGCCCTGCCTTTGAGCCCCAGGTAAGCACCGCACCCCCACCACCTCCCCACATACCCGCTCCTGCCCCCCAACTCCCTCCCAGATCCTGCACCCCCCTCCCCATATACCCCTTCCCACCCCCAAACTCCCTGCCAGAGTCTGCACTCCCTTCCCTTTCCCACACCCCCCCTCCCACCTCCAAACTCCCTCCCAGAGCCTGCGCCCTGTCCCCACACACCCCCAGCCCCAAACTCCCTCCCAGAGCTTGCACCCCAGACCCCCTTCCTCACCCAAACTCCATCTCAGAGCCTTACACAGGTGGGGAGCAGAGTTTTTTTGGGAGGCAGAGTTTTTGGGGGGTGGGTTCTGGGCAACATGAGTGACATTGGCCCACTGGGAGGATTTGAGGACTGGCACTGGCCCTAAGGTAAATTGAGTTTGAGACCCCTGTCATAGGGGCTGCTTTCAACAAGCATCAACAGTAGTGCTGGCCTCTCAGTCAAAGAACATGTTGCACCTCTTTAAGGAGCAAAATGCCTCCACCCTCAGTGGAACGAAATGCAACAATAGAAACTCTACAGACACCTGTCATAGGTCTGCTCTGATCTAGTGGTCAGGGTGCTAGTCTGAGGCTCCGAAGACCTCAATGCTAGGCTGTGTTCTACCACAGTCTTCCTGTATGGTATTGGGCAAGGTATTGGGCTTAGTCTCTCTATGCCTTAGCTCTCCATCTACAAAATGGGATTAATACAAAATGGGAGTATTGTGAGGCTAACTATCTCAAAGGCAGTGAGGTGCTCAGGTACTACAGTAAGAGGGAGTCCTATAAGATAGCTCGGTAGAACTGACAATCCAAACTTTCTTCAGATTCAGTGCTTCCCTAGGCCTTTTTGATTAGCTACAGGACACAAGCAGACATCTAAGCAGCTGTTCCTCTTGCTTTCAATGTAGTACCTAACGCCTCTTAAGCTCAGGTACCTTTCCTTTATTGTTATCAGAGGAACAATAACCTGGACAGACACCTGATGGTTGTGTTATATATTTTGGTTGTTCCTGTGAATATTTTAGCCAATTATTTGACTGCCAGGAATATTCATAGAAACAAGTGAATTTTAGAGACTATTAGACGCAAGTGAATTCTGAACCATAATTCTAAGAGTTATGCTCATCCTATCCCTAGCTGTCTAAAGATTAAATTTATAAGGTACTCATTAGTATCTGAGGCCTAGATTCGGGGAAGCATTCTTATTCTGAATAGTACTTAAACATGTGCTTTAGCTCCACTGAAGTCAGCAAGACTTCAGCATTGTGCTTAAAGTTAAGCATGTGCTTACGTGCTTTCCTGAATCAGGATCTAAGGCCTGAACAAACTTTTGAAATCCAAAACAAATAGGGTCAAGTCCTCATTTGGTGTAAATCAAGGTGGATTTACTAAAGCCAATGGAGTTATGCCGATTTGCATCATCTAAGAATCTGTCCCTCAGAACTCTTTCCATTGCCTAGGCTACATGGTTGCATCAACTGATTTGGCCAGGGATGGTTTTCCAAAACAATTTATGGGTGTTGTTTTGGGGAAAAGATCTTATGGAAGAGCAGAGTTAAATGGCCCAGTGGTAAAAACTACTTGTGCTTCTACTGTACTCCCCACCATGTGGCTGCACCTTTGCTAGGCTAACACTACTAAGAGTCCTGGGGTGAAAACCTGGCTCCATTGAAGCCAATGGGAGAGTTGTCATTCATAATGGCAAGGAAAAGTCATTCATAAGAACATAAGAACAGCCATTCTGGCCAGACTAATGGTCCATCTAGCTCAATATCTGACAGTGGCCAAGGTCAGATGTTTCAGAGGGAATGAACAGAAGAGGAGAATTATTGAATGACCCATCACTCCACTCCTAACTTCTGGCAGTTAAAGGCTTAAGACACTCAGAGCATGGGGTTGCATCCCTGACCATCTTGGCTAATAGCCATTGCTGGACCTATACTTCATGAATTTATCTAATTGTTTTCTGAAGCCGGTTATACTTTCAGCCTTCACATCATCCCCTGGCAATGAGTTCCACAGGTTGAAGGTGCGTTGTGTGAAGAAGTACTTCCTTTTGTTTGTTTTAAACCTGCTGCCTAATAATTTCCTTGAATGATTCCTATGAGACAAAAACAACAAGGAGTCCGGTGGCACCTTAAAGACTAACAGATTTATTTGGGCATAAGCTTTTGTGTGTAAAAAACCCCATGTCTCTGATCTGTTAGTCTTTAAGGTGCCACCAGACTCCTCGTTGTTTTTGTGGATACAGACTAACGTGGCTACCCCTCTGATACTTGGCTGCTATGAGACAGACTCTATAGCCTGGAAGTTAGGGCACTTTACTTGACTGTGGGAGACTCAAGTTAAAGTCCCTGCTTGAGTAGCTCTGTGACACTGGCAGACCAACCAACCTGTGTATGACCCATAACAATTTAACAGGAGGCATTACAATTGTAATCAAGACAATCCACTTATGTATGGGTATCAAAGAAATGTTAATTAGGCTAGCAATCCCCAACTCATTCACTTTGTGTTGATAAGAATCAAAGGGTAGATGCTAAGTGTATTTGTCTGTATTTACCTATATCCTGTTAGAAGTTTAACAATGTAACCACATTAGCATGTAGATGCTAATTCCCTTTCATGTCTTAATTGCCTTAATTATGTATGCAACTGTGTCCAGTTAACCTTTAGATCAAAGATGTAAGATACTTCAAGAAACTAATAATATTATCTATGTTGTCTTCAGTTTAACTATCTATGCTATAATGAAGTACTGGCTAATTACCTTATGTGAATGAATGTAACTAGTTTACCTGCGTATGCATAGGAAATAGATTAGCTTCAAGTAAAAATCTCCATTGTCTGTTTTCCACTGGGGGAAGGTCCTGCTGTGACAATTGCTGGGAGGAGGCTTGTCTGCTTGCTAGAGAGCTATAAAGGAAAGCCCCGGGCCTGATCCTGCCATTTTAGGTCTGCTTCAGCTTTAACAGGGAAGGTCTAAGCTATAAGACTGAGGTCTCCAGGTTTACCCTGGATTATCCAGGGATTCTCATGGAAGAACTCTAGCAGACTCTACACCTGGACTGCCTTTTGGACTATAACCCTTTAAATTGATTCCAGAAAGACTTTTACAAATCAGCAGCCTCACCATCTCTGCTATGAAACTGACCTAAGGACTTCACACGTATTTGTATGTGTATTGAGCTCTTGCAGTGCTTTTCTTTCTTTTTCCTTTTATTATTAAATCATTAGTTTTAGTTACTAAAGGATTGGCATCAGCATGATTACTGGGTAAGAGCTAAGACTCATATTGACCTTGGGATAAGTGTTCGGTCCTTTGGGATTGGTGAACCTCACATATGGTGAATCAGGTTTTCAGTAACCCCTCACTATATTAGACTTGGCTGTCTAGATGGGTACCAAGGTCTGGAATGCCGAAAGGGGACTGTGTTTGACTTCTTGTTAACCAGTGTGGTACTGCAGAAGCTGTTTTGTTTTGGCTTGGTGAATCTAATTATAGAATAAACCACCAGTTTTGAGGATTGTCTGCCCTGTTTCTTGCAGTGAGGATTGTCTGCCCTGCTCTGCTCTGAGTGAGGCATTCTCAGTGTGCTCTATCCCAGGCACCTGGTCACAAGCTCTTTGTTTAGAAAAAATGGAACAAGTTCAGGAGGAGAGATGGAGAAAAAGCCATGCCAGAATATCCTATAGCCCAGTGTACAGGCGCAGATTTCTAATTTTCCCTGGAAGTGCTCAATTCCTATTCTGCCCCAGGCCCCGCCCCCACTCACCCCTTTCCCTCAAGCCCCCACCCTGCTCCACCTCTTCCCTCCCCTGCTCCACCCTGGTCCCACCCTCACTCCAACCTTTCTCACAAGACCCCATTCCCGCCCCCCCTCCACCCTCACTATGCCTCTTCACCACCTCTTTCCACCCCCTCCCCCAAGCACTCCCTGTCCCCACTCCTCCCCCTCCCTCCCTCCCAGTTCCTCCTGCATGCCGCTGAACAGGTGTTCCGCATTGTGCAGGAGGCGCTGGGAGGGAGGGGGAGGAGTTGATCAGCGGGGGCCTCAGGCAGGTGGGAGTGGGGGGGAGGGAGTGGAGCTTGGCTGCCGGTGAGTGCTAAGCACCCACTAATTTTTTTCCTACTTAGAAGATCACAGAATTGGCATCTCTGACACTGATTTACTTTGTCTGCATACCACTGGGGGCTGGGGTGTGGAGATCATTGGTGGATCTGCCAAGCGTGTCCATCAGCTATGTTCTGCAAGTGTTGCTGCAAGACAGAGGATCGTAATTGCTTCAACCACCAAGGGGATTAGATGGTGTTTGGAATAGAACCACTGTACCCTGAGAAAACCTACTTTGGCAGAGATGACTTCCACTTTGGCTTGTGTACTGCTATGTGGAATATGTCTGTGATGGACTGGTGTTTGTGTGGGGTGCTACCAACTACAGAATGGAATAAAGTTCCATGTTCAAGCCACATTTCAAATAGAAACAAGTGTCTATAGCTCCCATGCTCCATTGCTGAGTATAGGCTGTGAATGTGGAGAGGTAGTCAGAAAAATTACTCCTTGACAGGCTCATAAATTTACTCATCACAGAGAAGCAATGATAGTGCCACTATTTCCACGCACCTGCCCATTTGCTGAGGTTGCTGCGCGAGCGCTGAATTGTCCAACCTGATGTTTGGAGCATGAAAAGCCTAAAAGAAAAGGGATCCTGATGTGGTTGGCCCAGAAATCTCTGCCTATGCTCAGCTTTCATTTTAAAAATGATTGACTATCAACACTAACCTTAACTCTGACCATGACGTATTATCTGAGTACTTATATGGCTCCCGTTACCAGAGTATCTGAGGGCCTCAGAATTTCTAATATTTTTCTCCTAACAACACCCCTGTGAGGTAGGATAGTGCTATCCCCATTTTAGATGGGAAACTGAGGCAGAAAGCAACTCAGAGAATCGCCCAAAGTCACACAGGAAGTAGGTGGTGGAGCAGGGATATCAACTGACGTCTCCCAAGTGTCAAGAAGTGCCCTAACTGCTGTGTCATCCTTCCTCAGATTGCATTTTGAAAGAGGCTTATTTTAAAATATATGTAGTAGATAAGAAAGAGCTCAAAAATATTTCTAGCAATATATATTCATTCTGTTTTAACAGGTTTCAGAGTAGCAGCCGTGTTAGTCTGTATCCGCAAAAAGAACAGGAGTACTTGTGGCACCTTAGAGACTAACAAATTTATTAGAGCATAAGCTTTCGTGGACTACAGCCCACTTCTTCGGATGCATATAGAATGGAACATATATTGAGGAGATATATATATATACACACCTACAGAGAGCATAAACAAGTGCTCCCACCTGTTTATGCTCTCTGTATGTGTGTATATATATCTCCTCAATATATGTTCCATTCTATATGCATCCGAAGATTTATGCTCTCTGTAGGTGTGTATATATATCGCCTCAATATATGTTCCATTCTATATGCATCCGAAGAAGTGGGCTGTAGTCCACGAAAGCTTATGCTCTAATAAATTTGTTAGTCTCTAAGGTGCCACAAGTACTTCTGTTTTAACAGACGCTTGTTTATAAGAAATACATGAAAAGAGAAGGTGTATATGAAACTGTCTACATGAACAACAAGAAGATGTCAATATTGCATAGATGGGAAGATTGTATATTGGGATCTACTGATGCAAAGCACTATATAAGAGCTACAACATTACAACAGGCTGTATCCTTCTAACTCTCCTTTGTCCGATGATTACAGAGATGTTAATTGCTCACTTAATTTTGAATGGTTTCTTGCAACATCTTAACACCTTATGCTTAACCATTTGTTTCACCTTGTATTTAGCTGTGACAACCTTTCCCAGACCTGAAGAAGAGCTCTGTGGAGCTCGAAAGCTTGTCTCTTTCACTAACAGAAGTTGGTCCAATAAAAGATATTACCTTACTCACCCTGTCTCTCTTAGGGCAGGTCTACACTTAACACATTGCATTGGCACAGCTGTTCCAGTGCAGTGCTTTAATGAAGCTCTCCCGTCAGCTTAGAGGCCATGTCTATGCTTACAGACATGCTCTTACAGCGACACAACTGTACCGATACAGTTGTGTCGCTGTAAGAGCACTCCTGTAGCTGCATTATGCCAATGGGAGAGAGCTCTCCTGTTGACATAATAAAACCAGCTAATGAGTGGTGTAGCTATGTTAGCAGGAGAGCATCTCCTGCCGTGTACATGAGTGCTTATGCCAGCAAAACGTATGTCGTTCAGGAGTGTGTTTTTTCCACACCCCTGAGTGACATAGTTATATGGAAGTAATTCTGTAGTGTAGACCAGGGTTTATATAAGAGCTAGGTATTATTATTATTAAAACCGTGATCATTAAAGGAAAAACTATATGGTTGCAGTTAAGGTTGTGTGCTCAGTGTTGTTCAGTGTTATGTGCCGATTGTGGGTGGCAGCACAGGCCTGGGTTGGAAAGGAATATATTGTGGTGGCATGAATGACGGCAATGTGGGGGTGTATTGTTATCTGTGCACAGTTTATATTCTATTGTTTGCTTAACTAGCGATTTCTGGGGTTTTTAGTGATTGTGGTGAAGAGACATCATAACCTTAAAGTTACAGAGTATTTGGTGTGGGACTGTGATGATTAGGACAGGAAGTGAAGCAGGTTGTCTTACTCAACTGAAACTGCCCTTGGCATGGAGAGGTCAGAATGTCACTCCTTATGTGGGGGAATGTGCCCAGGATCCACAGAGGTTAACACGCTGTGCGGTGGGGTTGCATTTTTTCCCAAGTAGCCAGGGCTTCCATTTTTACCTTTCATCTGAAAGAAACCCCTTCCCCAGCGCAATGCCCTTTAACACCAGGAGTCCAGCACTTGCCGAGAGAGAATTCTCACCTACTTGGCGACTACTGCCACTTAGAGAAGCACGTGGCAGTCTGCAATCCAAATATTGCCCAGCCTTGTCATTGCTTAGATAAGAGGGGGTGATTCCAGTGCCAGATGGCACGGGTGTACGAATTTCACAGGTGTAAGCGACCTTAGCAGGGCATTTCACAGCATGACAGAGCTCTGACACTGGGAAGATTTCCCATAGAATGCCTGGGTGCAGGCTCTAATGCAGATGGTATCATGGCATTTAAGCTGGTGATATGTGCCAGATTGGTGGCACCAGCAATTTCTTTAAGAGTATTGCAGAGGGCTGGCATGAGCATGTTGCACAGAGCTGGCACTGACAGAGTACTGCTGGATCAGTTGGCTTTCCTTTCATGATGTTCATGCCTTTTTCTTTTTCATAAGTGCTAAGCGGGTGTCCAAGTGGGGGAGAGAGAGAAGGGTAAAATATGTACTCCTAATTAAGTCATTATTTCCACCTCATTTAGATTTTCCTATTCTTCATGTGCTTTGTCATTTAGGTCATTTGATTCTAGTGGTTTAAAAAGCTACCCTCTTCTATTTCCCTTTGGTAACATGAGGGCAGTTGAGACAAGACATGATTTGCCTGTATCCAAACTTCACTGCCTATCTGGAATTATGTCGTGCCGGCAACTGGGGAAGAAGAGAAATAAACAGAGGTGGAAGTGACCCCCCACTATCAATGCTCTGCTGCACACCCACTTGTGATCAATCTGTGGGGGCACCTGCATGGCTGCATTGGGATCCACCCCCCAGGGACACTGCATCACCACTCCAGCTGCCGATGTGGTAGAGATCGAATTCCCTGACTGCGTTGTGCTGTAGCCCTTCCTCCTGGCATCTGGTAACGTAGGGAGTTTGCTGTGGAACCTCCCAAATAGGGGCCTGTGTGTTTGTGAATAGGGAGATTCTCCATGACTTTTGGAAGGTGGCCAGAGGGCATTGTGGGTACGTGCTGTGGAAGAGTAACCCATCGTAGGTGGGGATGGAGCTGTGTGTGTTACGTTGCTGAGTCCTGCAAGCACAAGGGTCAATCCTGTGCCCAAGTTTGTGCCTTTAGAGGTGTTTGCATTGACCTTGTTTGGGATATGGCATATACAACATTTGCAAAGGGAGTTCAGTCTCCAGGCCCCGCTCAGTCCTCATTCTCTCTCCAAAAACCCCTCCCACGATCAGTGCCAGCTGTCAAGGTGATTTCTGGCATGTGGGCGTCTAATCACCAGACCAGAGAATGAAACCACCAACCTGGGTCACTAAAAAGCTGTCAGATTGCAGCTTCAGGGTAGAATTTGTAGCAGTGACCCAAAGATGAACAGTTCGATAGCTTTGCCAGTTACCTCACTTCCTATGAAATGTTGATAAGCCGTAGGAACACGGTGTGTCTCAAAGCAGAGAGCCTCATTGGTCACTGGGCATTGCATGCCTTTCTACAATATTTCTGTCTTGCAATATGAAAGCCAATAAAAGCCATAGTTGTTTAAACAAACACTTTCATAATGGCCGTAAGTGACGCGCTCTGTCACTGGGGCAAATTGATCCTGTTTAGTGTTACCACATTTATGGTGGGCAAAGACATCCAGCTTTCATGGCTCACAACCCATCCTAGTTATGGTGATATTAGAAAGGAATTACTGCTTCTGGCGTGACTTACTGGGTAAATGTGCTGTATGCTAGTGAGTGAGATCATTGCATTAGCAAAGCCTGTTTCAGTCAAATGACTGCTTTCATATCCCTGACTAATATTTATTTACTCCATATTGTAGGTTCGAGGCTGTAATGAAAAACGAGCCAGCCTCACCACCAAGACTGCCCCATACATAAGACAATTAAGATAAAGTCCTGCATAAGTGGCCCTAATAAAAGGAATTTATCACAAGACATAGAGAGTGAGGTGTCTTTATTCATGAGGTGAATAACACTAAGAGTTGTCATTGCAGATTTTCAGGCCTAGAAATTATCATTCATTCTCCAAATTACTGACTGCACAAAAATTACTAAACGGTGCGTTATCACTCCCTCTCAGCAAGAGAATGTCTTTGTTGTATGTTCGATTACAAATGGCTTTCCCCAAGATTATCATCAATAAATCACAGGTAAGCGCATCGCATGCCAGGGCAAGGGTTGGCTGAGAATGGCTCTTTTTGCTGACGTGAAAAGAAAGGCAATAGCACGCGATGGCGTGGAGCTGTGGCATTTCTCTAGCTTTGATAATAACTCACTGCAGTGCGTTGTTATACACAAAGACAGCCCTGGATTCACATGATCATTATGTGAATTCACAGAGGTTGGAAATATATCCTGATAATTCCATGGAGTCTCGGGTATCTGGATGGCTTCCTTTGTTACTCCATAATGTCTGGAAGAACCTGTTCTGTTCCCTGGAACAGAAACAGCCAACATCAAAGGAGGAAGCCCACTAGAAAGAATGAAGAGAAAATAAAGGGTTACATTAGTGAAATTTCTGTAGCTTTAAAGCAGGTTTGATTGAGTCCAGCAGCACATGCCCACTTCTGCACACCATGAGCAGGATCATACTAACAGACACAAACGTAAGTGACTTCTAATGAAAGGACACAACCAAAGTCTTTGTTTCTTTCCTTGCAGTGTATGTGTGCGTGTGTGTATTTGTCCATCCAGCATCTGAAATGCACAGCCTGAAAGGAGCCTCAGTATTTTCTCTCTCTCTCAGAATTGGTAAACTAGGACAAGTTTTTCAGAAATTGAGTTAGGCTGACTCTATTGACTTCCATGGGAGCTGCTGGGTACTTGGCATCTTTGAAAATAAGGCCACCTATCCGTGGACTAAGGAGAGAGTCACCATATTTTCAAAATCAAAACCCAGGACCTTTTTGTGGTGCCATTGGCTAGGAGAGCAAAATACTCGTGCAAAAGACAAAAGCACTCTTCTTTTAAGTGTGTGTTGGATTTGTTACTGCCAGCAAGCAGCACCAAAGGGTTATTTCTCAGAATGGAGATTTTTTTCCAGTTTCTTAGCATCTGAATGAGTTTATGATGAAACACCAACCCAGGGTCATTAACATTCACTTTGAGCAAAAGAACAGCTTTGACCTTTCTCTTCACTCCAAACACCGTGCACCTCTCAGTGCAATTATTCCATTGGGCCGTTTGCTCCCAGCGAACACAGAATAAATTCCACTTGGCATAGCAATACACCTTGAAGAAACATTCTATAATTATAAAAAAGCTGTTTGACTGATGACATGAAAAAACTGAACATTTTAGGTATCCCCCCAAAAATTCAAGGGACACCAAAACATCATATGGAAAAAAAAAAAGGACGTTGTGTCATATGGGTTCTTTAAATTAGGAACCCAAATTTCGGCACCCTGGCACAAATCCTCAAAAGGATTTAAGCGCCTAAGTCCCATTGATTTCAGTGGGAGTTAGGCACTGAAATATCTTTGAGGATCTAGGCCCCTGTGTCAAGTTTAGGCTTGAAATTAGACGAAGGTTTCTGACCGTCTGAGGGGTGAAATATTGGAATGGCCTTCCGAGGGAAACGGTGGGGGCGAGGGAACCTGTCTGGTTTTAAGATTAAGTTAGACAAGTTTATGGAGGGAATGGTTTAATGGTAAAACATATTAGCTGAGGAATACCAAGCAATGGTAGGCAAACAGTATAATGGCTAACAAGGGTTAGGCTGGAGACTCTTGCCTACATGCTCGGGGTCTTACTGATCGCCACATTTGGGGTCGGGAAGGAATTTTCCTCCAGGGTAGATTGGCTGAGGCCCTGGAGGTTTTTCGCCTTCCTCCGCAGCATGGGGCAGGGATCTCTAGCAGGAGGGTTCTCTGCCAATTGAAGTCACTAAGACACAGGATTTGGGGACTTCATCAGCAGAGTCAAGGAAAGGGTAGGGACGGTTTTGTGGCCTGCAGCCTGCAGGGAGTCAGACCAGATGATCATAATGGTCCCTTCTGACCTTAAAGTCTATGAGTCTATGGGGGAGGGGGGAAAAGAAAGAAAGAAAGAAAGAAAGAAATCCCCCAAACAGCTGACTCCAAGTAACCAACACTCTCAGATCCTGCTGGGATTGGGCAGGGTCAGGGCATTTATAAACCAGACCCAACTCATCCCAGGGGGAGAAGAGGTAGCACCTGAGAAGACTGAAGGAGTGCAAAGGGAAGGGCTTCAGAAAGGAACAAGTGGAGAGGCAATCATCTTGGGGGAAAGATACTAAATTTAGGCAGAGTAGGACAGCAGCTGGCTCCTGCCTCCCCAGGAAACTTTGTACTTACCCCACAACTGATACCTTGGGGACAAACCCATTTGTTGACAACCTTGGCTGTAGTAATTGTAGCTTCATGTCTGCAGCAAAGCTTTCTTGGTACGTTGAAACAGCAGGTTGCATACAGGGAAATCTATGGAATTTCTCCTTATCAGATGGAATCCTGAGGCTCCCCATTGCTTTGGGATATACCTAAGTTGTCTTTCTAAAAGACCTGCTTTAACTCCACCAGAAATTATGGGCTTAATGCAGGAATTACTAAGTGAGGATCTCTGGCCTGTGCTATGGAGGAGGTCAGCCTGGAGGATCAGAATGGTTCTGCTCCGTCCTTAAAACCTACAAAAATCTGTGAATCTTCCTCTCCCCA